>NW_027142419.1:193047-346998 GCF_026170545.1 Melanerpes formicivorus | reverse complement strand
GCCAGCAAGAGGAATGCTCCAAGTGTGCTGCCAGAAGCAAAGCTCCATCTTTTAGGAGCCAGCTCAGCTCACTTCCCTGCCAGGCAGTTGTGGAGGAGCCTTCACTTGAAGTGCTACAGTAAGAAATGGTCTCCTGCCACAGGATCAGCTGTTGGGACAGCCCTGGGGCTGCTGGCAGTGAGAAGTGCTCAGCATGCGGCCTGCCAGCTCCTCCCCACACATCAACCACACCTCAGCCCCTCCTCAGGCCTGGGAGCAGCCCCTGCAAACGAGGCTGCTCTCTCTGTCCCATCTCTTCCTAACAGGATTTCCATTCCCTTGCCTCTGGAGGCTTCTGCTGCTTTAAGAACCACCTCTGCCTTTGCTCTTTGCATGTCCCAGGCTGCAGGAGGTGGTGCTGGGCCATGAGCAGCAGCTGGAGCCTTTTCCCCTTCGTCAGCAGAAGGTGTTGGAGACAACATCTGTAAGTCGTTACAGAGGGGAAGGTTAAACTGGCTGGGGGTGCCCCAGGCATTCAGAGCTCCAGAGCAAGTGAGAGCCTTCACCAAGCCCCTCCAGAGGCTGAAGTGTTCCAGCAGAGCTTGAGCAGCACTGGCTTTCCAGCCCCAAGGAAATCCAAGATGCCCCAGGCAGAGAGGGGATGTGCTCACAGGCTGCTCAGAGTCAGGGAAGTGCCAGTGGTTCAGAACTGGGAGACTGCCAGGACTCCAGTCCTTCCCCAGGGAGGAGACTAAGGTGGACAGGGAGGTTATCCCCCCAGGCAGGGTCCCACAGCTGTGAAGAACTGATGGTGCACAGGGGACAGAGCCCCAGGGTCAAATCAGCCCAAGCTGACAGCACTTTGGGTAGGTGACCACCTGCTCCTTTCTGGCTCCCCAGCAAGAGTGCCAGGGGCTCAATCCTGCCAGGGCTCAGAGCAGGGCACTGCAGATGGGGGAAGGGGAGGGAGTGACCTGTCCAACCCCAGTCAGAGCACCCAGTTGGCCATCCTGAGAAACCACCCTGGGGTGAAACAGGGCTGAGCCGTGGCTCATCAGCCTGCAGGAGTTAGAGGTTAGTTCTGGTCTGGGTTATCATGCAGAGGTCTCATGGGTGAGTCCTGGTTTAGTGCTGGTTTTGTCACACCTCACAGGCAGGGGTACCTGGATTGGTTTAGTTATCAGGCTGGATGTAGATCTGGCGCTGAGTCAGCACTTGAGAAAGTTCCCTCTGCAACTGCTTATACTTTTGGTTGTCAGGAATAGCATCAATAGATCTACAGAGAGCAGTTTGGAAAGGAGGGGAGCAAAGAGGGAAAAGAAGAGTCAGGAGAACAGGCAGCTGGCAGTCTGGAACCCACCAGGCTAAACACACAGCTCAGGAGAAAGAGGAGACAGGCTGGAGGGGAAGCAAAGCCCCAGGGCTCTGTGCCCTGCACCAAGTGCCTCAGGCAGAGGAGAGAGATTGGCTGACAGCAGCTTCAGGCAACCTCCAGCAGGACAAAGGCTGTCACAGGTTTCCTTCTCACGCCAATAAATGCTTCCTGCCTAAAACCCTGCACACCACAAGTGCAAACGAGAGGCCTGGTTAGGAGAGCTGGGGTTTGGAAAGCCCCCAGCCAGCTGCTCCTCCAGAGGCTGCCCACACTGCTCAGGCAGCAGCCCAGGTGATTCCCTGGCACCCTCCCTCCCTCTCCATTCACCTGCCAGGAGGTGAGAGAGAGGACAGCGCTGTGCTTGCTGGTGCCCTTTGCACCCTCACTCTGCTAGGAGGCTCAGCTGAGCTGTGCAGATGAAAGGCTTTGGCATCCTGATTCTCTACTTTGAACAGGAGAGAGCAACCAGCTTGGGACTTCTAGAAACCCTGACCAGAAAGGAGCAGGGGGCTGAAGAGTGCAGCAGCTTCCCTAGCAGGGAGACTGTTCCTCACTTCCTCTGCTCTAGCACGCTGAACTCTGACCAGCAGCGGGGAGAGAACAGGAAGAACTTCAACCAAAGCCTAAACACCACAAGCCACGACCCTCGGGGCTTAATGCTGGGACTGGTTTGGTTAAACCAGCAGAAAGAGAAGCCAGAAGCTAAATGTAACCTCCAGGACCACGAAGGCTCAACCCTCCTAATTAAAACTACCTCTGCGGTCCAAGTGTTGCTAATTGGGCTGCTTCCTGCCTGCCCCGGGGAACAAAGGATCGAAACATTGCCATAGCTACAAGGTAGAAGTGTTCCCAGCCCCCACACAATCGACAGGCACGGGGAGGTGAACAATCAGCGACGTGAAAAGCTTCGTGTAGGGAAGGGGAGGCTCAGCAAACAAAAGCAGCTCAGCGCCGGGCTGGGGACGGCACCACAGGGGAGCAAAGGCGGTCCAAGGGGCGGCTGGGGAAGCTCTTACCTCAGCCCATTGACGATGTCCTTTGTCTTGCCGAAATAGATCTCGTTCAGCGTACTCCTGATTTTGTTTTCCATGTCCTGGAAGAGAAGGGAGAAAGCAGGTCCTGGTTTCAGCAGCTGGGCTCAGCCTTGGCATCCACCCCCGGCACAGCACGGTGCAACCCCTGCCCTGCTCCTTGCAGAAGCAGCAGGACTCCCGCTCTGCTCCCACCGAAGACAGAAAGCTGCAGCTCTCCTCCTGTCCTCCCTCTCCTCCTGTCCTCCCTCTCCTCCTGTCCTCCCTCTCCTCCTGTCCTCCCTCTCCTCCTGTCCTCTCCTCCCAGTTCGCTGCTGCAGGCTCCAAGTACCTAAAGGGGCCTGGAAGAAAGCTGGGCCCGGGCTGCTTGGCAGGGCCTGTTGTGCCAGGACAAGAGGTGAGGGTTTGAAACTGAGAGACTCAGGGTGAAGGGAGAAATGGTTGACCCTGAGGGTGGGGAGAGCCTGGCCCAGGCTGCCCAGAGAGCTGGGAGGTGCCCCAGCCCCTGGAACCATCCCAGGTCAGGTGTGGGGCTGTGAGGAAGCTGCTCCAGTTGCAGCTGTCCCTGCTGGCTGCAGGGGGTGGCACTGGATGAGCTGTTACGGTCCCCTCCCACCCCAAGCAGCCTGGATTCCGTGGCTCGGTGCCTTTCAGCACCACGAGAGGGCAGCTTCACTCCATGTCTGCATTCAGCTGCAGGAAAGGAAAACGCCTCTCACCCCGAGCCTCCTCTCTCCGGGCACTGAAGAGACTACCAGAGCCAAGTCTGTCATTCAGCACAGCCAGCAGCTCCACACCTCTGTGCTTCTGGGCTGCTCTGGAGGTCTGAGCTGGGGACTGCTTCGTTAAAGCTGCACTGAACACATCCAAGTGCCAGGGGCTGCACTTTGGCCACAACAGTCCCAGGCAGTGCCACAGGCTGGGGGCAGAGTGGCTGAGAGCAGGCAGGCAGAGAGGGACCTGGAGGTAGTGGGGGACAGAAGCTCCTGAACAGGAGCCAGCAGTGTGCCCAGGGGGCCAAGAAGGCCAAGGGCATCCTGGCCTGCAGCAGGAAGAGTGTGGCCAGCAGGAGCAGGGAAGTCCTTGTGCCCTGTGCTCAGCACTGCTTAGGCCACACCTGGAGTCCTGTGTCCAGTTCTGGGCTCCTCAGGTTAGGAAAGAGGTTGAGCTGCTGGAAGGTGTCCAGAGAAGGGCAAGAAAGCTGGGGAGGGGTCTGGAGCACAGCCCTGGGAGGAGAGGCTGAGGGAGCTGGGGTTGCTTAGCCTGGAGAGGAGGAGGCTCAGGGGAGACCTTCTTGCTCTCTCCAACTCCCTGCAGGGAGCTTGGAGCCAGGTGGGGGTTGGTCTCTTCTCCCAGGTAGCCAGCCCCAGAACAAGAGGACACAGTCTCAAGCTGTGCCAGGGGAGGTTCAGGCTGGAGGTTAGGAGAAAGTTCTTCACTGAGAGAGTAACTGAACCTGCAGCAGGCTGAGGGTGTGGGCAAGAGAAGCTGCAGCAGGCTGAGGCTGTGGGCAAGAGAAGCTGCAGCAGGCTGGGCTGGGGGCAAGAGAAGCTGCAGCAGGCTGAGGCTGTGGGCAAGAGAAGCTGCAGCAGGCTGGGCTGGGGGCAAGAGAAGCTGCAGCAGGCTGGACTGGGGGCAAGAGGAGCTGCAGCAGGCTGAGGCTGGGGGCAAGAGAAGCTGCAGCAGGCTGGACTGGGGGCAAGAGGAGCTGCAGCAGGCTGGGCTGTGGAGGCTGCCAGCACTCACCTCTACCAAGCGTCCGATGTTGGCTATGTGCGGAGAGGAGTCACTCACAGTCTCGTCTCTCTCCACCTGCAAAGGAAAGACACAGCTGCGTTGGGGGCAGGGAAATCAGGCTGGAGGTGAGCAGAAAGCTCTTCCCAGCAAGAGAGATTGGCCATTGGGATGTGCTGCCCAGGGAGGTGGTGGAGTCCCCGTCCCTGGAGGTGTTCCAGAGGGGACTGGATGTGGCACCTGCAGCCATGGGTTAGCTGCCAGGAGGGGCTGGGTGCCAGCTTGGACTTGCTGAGCTCTGAGCTCTTTTCCAGCCTGGTTGGTTCTCTGGTTCTATGACAGGTGACAGGAGGTGTGTGACAGCTGGGAGAAGTGGGTCCCAACACCATGCAGAAAGTTCTTGCAGTGTGCAACAGACTTGGAGACATTAGGGAGGTGGTTTAGCAGCAGTGGCTGAGCAGCAGGGCTGGGTTGTGAGCTCTTAGTGAGTGGTTAGACTTGGGGAGCTTAGAGGTCTCTTCCAACCTCACCAGTTCCATGAGGCCAAGAAACTCCAGGACTTGACCAAGGCTCCCAGGCTGGTACCAGAAGTGCAGCATAATGAACCCCACTGCTGACAACACAGGCCTGCTGCAGACAGGCCCTGCCTAGAGCTGTCCTTCCCTACCTAGCAAGGGCCTGCAGCCCCAGGGCAGCACAGCTGTGGCACCAGGAGCAGCACAGCACATGGAGATGAAACCAAGGCTGCTGCTGCTGCTGCTGAGAGGCAGGGCAGGGTGCTGCTGTCAATGCAGCAGCTGGGAGCCATCCCTGCAGGAGCAGCTCTGCTGCTTTGCATCTTCATCCCAAGGGCTGCTCCTGACCACAGGCAGGGCAGGGTCTCCACTCTCAGCATCCCCTGGCAAAGGGCACCTCAGGCATTATCATAGTGTCATAGTATCAGTCAGGGTGGGAAGGGACCACAAGGATCAGCCAGTTCCAACCCCCCTGCCATGGGCAGGGACACCCCACACTAGATCAGCCTGGCCAGAGCCTCAGCCAGCCTGGGCTTAAACACCTCCAGGGACAGGGCCCCAACCACCTCCCTGCACAACCCAGTCCAGGGCTTCACCACTCTCATGGGGAAGAACTTCCTCCTCCCCTCCAGCCTCAATCTCCCCACCTCCAGCTTCATTCCATTCCCCCTAGTCCTATCACTACCTGAGATCCTGAGCAGTCCCTCCCCAGCCTTCCTGTAGCCCCCTTCAGATCCTGGAAGGCCACAATGAGGTCACCTCAGAGCCTTCTCTTCTCCAGACTGAACAGCCCCAACTCCTTCAGTCTGTCCTCACAGCAGAGCAGCTCCAGCCCTCTGCTCATCCTCCTGGCCCTGCTCTGGACCCACTCTAGCACATCCATATCCCTCTTGGAATAGGGGCTGGTCAGTCTGGAACTGGATGATCCTTGTGGTCCCTTCCAACCCTGAATGATACTGTGATACTAACAGAAGGCTCCAGGGAGACCCTGGAGCAGCCTGCCAGTACCTGAAGGGGGCTCCAGGAGAGCTGGGGAGGGACTTTTGACAAGGGCTGGGAGTGCCTGGATGAGGAGTCCCAGCTTTGAGCTGGAGAGGGCAGATTGAGACTGGAGATGAGGAAGAGATTCTTCACAGTGAGGGTGGGCAGACAGTGGCACAGGCTGCCCAGGGAGGCTGTGGATGCTTCCCCCCTGCCTGGAGGTGTTCAAGGCCAGGCTGGATGGAGCCTTGAGCAAGCTGGGCTGGTGGGAGGTGTCCCTGCAGTGGGAGGTGTCCCTGCAGTGGGTGCTGCCCCCTGCAGTGGGTGCTGCCCCCTGCAGTGGGTGCTGCCAGCATGCTCGGGGGGCAGTGCCTGAAGAGGAGAGGCAGGCACCTGCAGCAGGTGAGATCTGTCAGCACTGAGAGCAAAGCTGGGGAGCTGAGCCTGCTGCACAGCACCAGGCTGCTTCAGCTCATCTGCCTGTGCCTGGCCAGAGCCCCCAGCTGCCCCTCTGTGCTCAGGAGACAAACCACACTCCCCAGCTCAGCTCTGGCCAGACACAGACAAGCTGCTGAGCAGTGAACACATCCCAGGAGCCTCAACTGATACAAGATGTGCTGAGATGGCAGGGAAGCAAATCTGGGAGGGGTGGGGGAGAAATGTAGTGGGAAGAAGTCTTCAAAGGGTTTCACTAATCCCACTGAATTCTCTTACCCATCTGTTCACATCCCTCCCTCAGGGTAGGGTTTACAAAGCTGGGCCAGCTACAGGTTTCCTCTCCCAAGCCAAGTCTCTGGGAGGCTGGGGGAAGCATGTCAGCTAGCTGGCCCCCTGCAGGCAGCACAGGACTTGGAAGGGGGGGGGGTGCGGGGTGGGGGTGTGTGGGAAGAGGCCAAGGGAGGTTTAATTTGGCCTTTAGATTGCAGCCAGATTGTTTACACGTGATGGAGACCCTGCCTGCAGAGGGATCCAGTTGCAGCAGAGGGGAAATGTAAGTCTGGAGTGGACAGCCAGACATCCAGGCAGCAAATCCACCCAGCCTGGGGCAGCTGGCAGCAGGGCACTGACTGCCCCCCTGCGTGGTCCCCCCTGCATCCCCTCCCCAGCTGGCCAGGCCGAGCCAAGCCCTGTGCTAAAGCAGCAGCTCTGCAAACCCCACTGGCTGTTCTCTGCCTGATTACATCTCCATAAAGCCTGCTGCCAGGAGGCAGAACAGTTTTATGTGCTCTGGAAGGCCAGCCGTGAGGAGAGGCTGCTGGCAGGGAGCTGAGGGGCAGGCAGCAGCCAGGGCAGACGCTCAGCCCAGGGGCTGGGGCTGCAAAGGTTCCTTCCAGGGGCTCTGCCTGCAGGACCTCAGCAGAAAGCTGCTGCTCAGGAGGGAGGAAGGGGAAATTCCATCCTCTGAGCTGCTGTTAACAAGCAGCTCCTCTGCCCTCTGCTGCTCCCCATCTGCTGTTGGTTGGGCTCAGCCCAAAACCTAAGGCTCCAGAAGGAGCCCAGGCCAATCTCCTCTCCTGCCCTGCCTCCCTCCCCCCATCTGCTGCAGCCCGGCTCAGGGGGACCTCACTCTGCTGGCTCTGACAGGCTCTGGGTGGCTGTGGGCACTTGGGATGGTTCCTGCTCTTTGGGCTCTCTCTTTGGAGGCAGAGTTAATGCAAGGAGAGAAACTGGAAGCTGGATAAACACTTTGTGGCTTAACAAAACCCAGCAGAAAGGTTAAGGAGGAAGCTCCTCCAGCACCCTGCTCTGGAGCACAGAGCCCATCCACAGCTGCCCTGGCCACACAGGGATGTGACAGCCCCTGCAGTGAAACAAGCTGAGCTGTGAGAGCTCAGGGCTGCAGGCCATGGGCAGTGGGCAGGCTGCATGCCATGGGCAGTGGGCAGGCTGCAGGCAGTGGACAGGCTGCAGGCAGTGGGCAGGCTGCAGGCTGCAGTCTGCAGGTTGGAAGGGACCTCAGACATCATCACCTCCAACCTCCCCAGCCTGGGCAGGGACTCCTCTCAACCAGACTCAGCTGCTCAAGGCCTCACTCAACCTGGCTTTGAACACCTTTAAGGAGGCAGCCACAGCCTCTCTGGGCCACCAATTCCAGACTCTCACCACCCTCACACTGAAGAGCTTCCTCAGCTCCACTCTAACCCTGCTCTGCCTCAGCTTCAAACCCTTCCCCCTTGCCCTGGCTCAGACACCCTCAGGAGAAGTCTCTCTGCAGCCTTCCTGCAGGATCCCTTCAGCTCCTGGCAGGCAGCTCTGAGGAGCCCCTGGAGCCTTCTCCTCTCCAGGCTGCACAGCCCCAGCTCCCTCAGCCTGTGCTCACAGCAGAGCTGCTCCAGCCCTTGGATCATCCTTGTGGCCTCCCCTGGCCTCACTCCACAGCTCTGTGTCCTTCTGCTGGGGACAGCAGAGCTGGAGGCAGGATTGGAGTGGTTTGGCTGTCAGGGAGGCACAGCTTGGCCTCTCTCTCCAGTGCTGATTTCTAACCAGACACAGGCAGGTTGTAAGCCCTGCAGGCATCACCTGAGAGCTTGCTTCATCCTCCTGTGGTCTTAAACCAGAGCACCCAGAGGTATCCTATGGCCTTAAGCCAACTACATCCAAAGCTATCAGCACATCTAGGGGTGCTGCCCCAGCTCTCCACACCAACTGTCCAGCTCAGCTCAACTCTTCTGCTCTCTGCTCTGCTCTGCCAAACCTTCATCCTCCTGTGAAGCAGAAATGGTTCCCCAGCCAATTCCTGCCCAGCACAGCTCTGCTGTGCTCTGCACCCCCAAAGCACCACTTGGGCAGCAGTCAAAGAGTGCCTGCAGGAAGCTGGAGAAGGGCTGAGGGGAGACCCCCTGGCCCTCTACAGCTCCCTGGATGGAGGCTGGAGCAAGGTGAGGGTTGGTCTCTCCTCCCTAGGATCAGGACAAGAGGAAATGGCCTGCAATTGTGCCAGGGGAGCTTTGGGTTGGGCATGAGAAGAAACTTCTGCCCTGAAAGGCTTCTCAGAGCCTGGCCCAGGCTGCCCAGGGAGGTGGTGGAGTCCCCATCCCTGGAGGGGTTTCAGAGCTGCAGTGCTGAGGGCCATGGCTTAGCCCCAGCCTTGGCAGGGTTAGAGATTGGTTGGGCTGGATGGGCTTGAAGGTCTCTGCCAACTAAATGATTCTGATTCTACCTCCACAGGCAGGCAGAGCCCAGGCTGCCCCAGAGCAGCCTCCCCCCAAGCCCTGCAGAACTTCCCACCTTCACCAGACCCCACTTGGAGTAAGCAAACCCAGGCCCAGCTGTGCTGCTTTAATCTGAGCTCCCAGGCTCCACTTCCTCTACAGCTTCACATCCTCCCCTGCCCACACCTCCCTGTGTAAATAAACTCCAGCTCTGGAGCCAAGCTTCTCCCTCAGCAAACCTGCACTTGCTCAGCAGGCTCAGCCTGCCCTGGGCTGCAGACACACACCAGGCCCTTTGTGTGCCGCCAGGGCCCAGCCAGGCACCTGCTGCTCTACCCTGCAAGGAGGGGGCTCCAGAAACACATCCAACAAAGTGCACTTGTGACTGGCTGCCAGGCAAGGGGGAGCTGGGGGTGCTGGGTGACAGCAGCTGAACAGGAGCCAGCAGTGTGCCCAGGGGGCCAAAAAGGCCAAGGGCATCCTGGCCTACAGCAGGAAGAGTGTGGCCAGCAGGAGCAGGGAAGTCCTTCTGCCCTGTGCTCAGCACTGCTCAGGCCACACCTGGAGTCCTGTGTCCAGTTCTGGGCTCCTCAGGTCAGGAAAGAGGTTGAGCTGCTGGAAGGTGTCCAGAGAAGGGCAAGAAAGCTGGGGAGGGGTCTGGAGCACAGCCCTGGGAGGAGAGGCTGAGGGAGCTGGGGTTGCTTAGCCTGGAGAAGAGGAGGCTCAGGGGAGACCTTCTTGCTCTCTGCAACTCCCTGAAGGGAGGTTGGAGCCAGCTGGGGGTTGGGCTCTTCTCCCAGGCAGTCAGCCCCAGAACAAGAGAACACAGTCTCAAGCTGTGCCAGGGGAGGTTCAGGCTGGAGGTGAGGAGAAAGTTCTTCCCAGCAAGAGTAATTGGCCATGGGAATGTGCTGCCCAGGGAGGTGGTGGAGTCCCCATCCCTGGAGGTGTTCAAGAGGGGCTTGGATGTGGCCCTTGGTGCCATGGTTTAACTGTCAGGAGGTGCTGGGTGCCAGCTTGGCCTTGCTGAGCTCTGAGCTCTTTTCCAACCTTGGTGATTCTATGATTCTATTCAAGGTCCCTCCCAGCCCCCTTCCAGGTTTCCATGATCCCCTCTCAGTCCCAGCCCTGCCCTCCCAAGCTGTCCCTTCCCAGATGAACGGAGAGGGCTGCTTGCTGCCTTGCCCTGAGTGTGACCTGCAGACAGCAGGCATGATGAGCAAGCCTTTCCACACAAGGTGGCATTTCCACCTGGGAGGTGCTCAAGGCCAGGCTGGATGAGGCCTTGAGCAGCCTGGGCTGGTGGGAGGTGTCACTGCCCATGGCAGGGGGCTGGCACTGGATGACCTTGAAGGTCCCTTCCAACCCAACCCATTCTATGGATCTCTAAAGCTTCTCTCTGGGGGAGAGCTAAAGCTGCTTGCAGTGCCTAAGTTTGCTGCAGGCTGCACAAGAAACCCCCTCCCAGAAAGCCAAACTGAGCCCTGCTGTCCCTGGGTGCTGTGGCCAGCTGGGCTCACAGCCAGCCAAAAGCCTTGCACCCACTTGAGTCCAGCCTACAGGAAGGGCTGAGGGCTAAGAACTCCTCCTGACACAGCACAGCTGCAGGCAGTGTGAAGATCTCCCTTTCCTGCCCTGGGGTCTGAGGAGGCTCTGTCCTGGCCTCTGCCAACAGCAAAGCTGCAGCCCAGGGGCAGGCTCTGCAAGTGGAGTTTGCATTGGGTGTGCAGGAGCAGAGCATCCTCCCCCCTGGGGCCTTCTGCTGGCTCCTGGCACTGCAGGCAGGCCTCTGCTTTCATGCATCACATCTGAGTGGGAGCTGATCTGCTGAGAGAAGCAAGCCCCTCCCCATGCAGCTCAGAGGGTGCAGAGTGGCAGCAGCTTCAGGCCAAGGGGTACTGAGGACACCCAGCCCCAGCAGGCTCTCTGCTGTCCTTGGCACAGCTCTCACACAAGCAGAAGGGCCAGGGCCAAAGCCAAGCCCTTGGCCTTCACTTCACAGCTCTGGCTTCAAGCATTAGCAAGGCCTGGGATGAAGGATTTGGCCAGGTCACCAGAACTGAGGTGTGATGAGTGCAGCCACTTCCAGAGCAGGCAATGCTCTCTGTCTCCAGAAGCCTTTTTGGTTCCTCCTTCCCCCTCCTGCTTTTCCAGCAGCTCCTTCTACAAACCAACCAGGTGGAGAGAAAACTCAGCCAGGCCCAGGCAGGCTGCTGGGCCTGCAGTGCTCACACCAGCTCCTCACACCAACCACTGCAGCTCCTCACACCAACCACTGCAGCTCCTCACACCACTGCAGCTCCTCACACCAACCACTGCAGCTCCTCACACCACTGCAGCTCCTCACACCACTGCAGCTCCTCACACCAACCTCTGCAGCTCCTCACACCTCTGCAGCTCCTCACACCAACCACTGCAGCTCCTCACACCACTGCAGTTCCTCTCTGCCTGGCCCAAACCTGTGCAGCAAGACAAAGTGCTGAACAGAGCCTGCATTGTCCTTTGTAACAGCCCTGAAGCCTCACAAAGGAGCTCCAGCCCCTGCCAACCTCTCCACTCACTCAGGACCACACAATGTGCCTCCTGTCCTCCAGACTTTACTGCTCCCCTCCCTGGTTGCCACAGGCCAGACCTTGAAGGCAGCAGCAGCGTGAAGGAGGGAGGCCTGCAGCCTTCAGCAGGTGGCTGGGGGCAGAAGGACCTCCAGCCAGGCCCAGCAGAGACTCAGCACTGCTTGAACAGGCAGCAGGCTGGCACCACCCTGCAGAACATCAGCTCCAGAGGAAGTCAAAGTAATTAACAGTGGCACAAAAACCTCAGAGGCTCAGGAGAGGCTGCTGGGTTTCCCTGGGGTTTGAGCACATCACTGCCCTGCTGCTGCAGCAGGAAAACCCTGAAGGAGGAGGCTGGAAGAGAAGCAGCAGAAGGAAATGGGCAAATCCCAGGGGTAAAAGTCAGAAGGGACCTCTGGAGCTCAGCCAGCCCAAGCCCCCTGCCCCAGCAGGGCAGCCACAGCAGCTCACCCAGCAGCACAATGCCCAGGGGAAGTTGGAAGCTCTCCACACCAGGAGACTCCACAACCTCTCTGGGCAGCCTGCTCCAGGGCTCAGCACCCTCACACCAAACAACTTTCTCCTCCTGGGTTCCAGTTTGTGCCCTCTGCCCCTTAGTCTGTCTGTCCCTGGGCACCACTGAGCAGAGCCTGGCCCCAGCCTCTTGCCCCCCAACCTTTAGCTCTTGCTGAGCATTGCTCAGCTCCCCTCTGGGGCTGCTCTTCCCCAGGCTCAACAGCCCCAGGGACTCTCAGCCTTTGCTCCTCAGATTTCCACTTGAAGGAGCACCAAAAGCCAAGCTAAGACTTCAAAGCGAGTTTCAGCTCCTGCTGGCTGCTTCTCTTTTGCACTGAAAGCTCTGCTGCCATCAAGCAAAGCTGCAAGGTTCCCCCAGCAGCCACACACTTGTGAGCTGGCTGCACACACACACACCCCACCCCAGAACCCACTTGCTGTGCCTGCCTGGGGCTGCTGGGGAGCTAGAGCTGGGCAGAGGATGGCAGGCCTGGCCCTGCAGGGCTGGCATACCTGTCTGGTAAGGCTCCCTCCAAGGTTCATGGTACCAGAACCAGTTTTATTAGTCTGCAGCCAGAGCATCACTGTGGAGGTCAGCTTGTAATGAGCAGTACGACCACTGGACTTCTCCTGCCCAACAAACAGAGGGGAGAGAGACAAAAGAAAAGAGGTTAAAACCCCTCCCAGAAACCAAACACTGCCTGGCCCAGAAGACCCCCCAGGCAATGACCCCCCCGAGGCAATGAACCCCCAGGCAATGAGCCCCCCCCAGGCAATGATCTCCCCCCAAGGCAACAGCCTCCCTCACACAGCCCATCAGCAGTAAGCTTGCAGATGACCCCAGGCTGGGGGCAGGAGTTGATCTGTTAGAGGGCAGGAGAGCTCTGCAGAGGGACCTTGCCAGGCTGGGCAGATGGGCAGAGGCCAAGGGCAGGAGATTGAACACATCCAAGTGCCAGGTGCTGCACATTGGCCACAGCAACCCCAGGCAGAGCTACAGGCTGGGGGCAGAGTGGCTGAGAGCAGCCAGGCAGAGAGGGACCTGGGGGGAGTGGCTGACAGGAGCTGAACAGGAGCCAGCAGTGTGCCCAGGGGGCCAAGAAGGCCAAGGGCATCCTGGCCTGCAGCAGGAAGAGTGTGGCCAGCAGGAGCAGGGAAGTCCTTGGGCCCTGTGCTCAGCACTGCTTAGGCCACACCTGGAGTCCTGTGCCCAGTTCTGGGCTCCTCAGGTTAGGAAAGAGGTTGAGCTGCTGGAAGGTGTCCAGAGAAGGGCAAGAAAGCTGGGGAGGGGTCTGGAGCACAGCCCTGGGAGGAGAGGCTGAGGGAGCTGGGGTTGCTTAGCCTGCAGAAGAGGAGGCTCAGGGGAGACCTTCTTGCTCTCTCCAACTCCCTGCAGGGAGGTTGGAGCCAGGTGGGGGTTGGTCTCTTCTGCCAGGCAGGCAGCCAGCCCCAGAACAAGAGTCCACAGTCTCAAGCTGTGCCAGGGGAGGTTCAGGCTGGATGTTAGGAAGAAATTCTTCCCAGCAAGAGAGATTGGCCATGGGAATGTGCTGCCCAGGGAGGTGGTGGAGTCCCCATCCCTGGAGGTGTTTAGGAGGAGCCTGGCTGAGGCACTTGGTGCCATGGTTGAGTTGATCAGATGGTGCTGGGTGAGAGGTTGGACTTGCTGAGCTCTGAGGTCTTAACCAGGTTGGAAAATTCTATTCTATTCTATTCTATTCTATTCTATTCTATTCTATTCTATTCTATTCTATTCTATTCTATTCTATTCCATTCCATTCCTCTATTCCATTCTATTCTACTCTATCCCATCCTGTTCTACTCTGTCCTATCCCATCCCATCCCACCCCATCCCATCCTATCCTACCCTACCCTATCCCCTCTTGTCTCCTCAGCCCAGCCCCAGTGTGTCCATCCCCCTCCACCCCCAGAGCCAAGCCAGGCAGAGCCATCCCCCCTCCCCTTCCCTTGGCTCTGCTGCCTGATGAGTGCTGCTTCCCTGCAGCCCTTTTCCTCCCCCTGGGCTCCCCAGGCTCTCAGCTCTCCTGGGGTTCTGTTGCTCCCAGCTCTGCCTCCTCTCTACCCAAAGTGCCTCAGGGAGCTTTCCCAAAGGGGGGGGGGGGGGGGGGGGGAGGGAAGCAGTTTGGAGCCCCCCAGCACACCAGCTCCTTGTGCCCCCTCCCTGTGCTCTGCACCCCCCTGGGGCTTGTGTGCCCTGGGGGCTGCCAGCTGCCCCAGAGGCTGTACCTGAACCTCCACCACGTGGATGGAATCCCAGCAGCCCTTAATCTTCTTTGATCCGTCTCCAGCTTTCTTAATGAGGATCACCCCAGCAAAACCATGATCCAGATCCCAGAGGTAGACAGAGGAGACTCCACCTTCAAAATACCTGCAGGAGGCAAGGCAAGACGGGGGTTAAAAGCAAGCAGGGGGCAAGGCAGAGGCAGGGCTCAAGCAGCAGCTGAGAGCAGCAGGGTCCCTGCAGCCTGGCAGAGGCTCTTCCTTTTCCTTCAAGCCACCTGCAGCACTGCAGCCAGCCCTGCTGCAGCCAGCTCTGCTGCAGCCAGCTCTGCTGCAGCCAGCCCTGCTGCAGCCAGCCCTGCTGCAGCCAGCTCTGCTGCCCCCAGCACAAGGGGGCCATGGAATTGAGGGGACCATTGAATTGAGTCTGCCTGGCTTGTCTGGAGTGAGAAAGACCTGGAGCTGTTGGAGCAGAACCAGAGGAGGTCACAAAGGTGATCAGAGGGCTGCAGCACCTCCCCTCTGGGGCCAGGCTGGGAGAGCTGGGGCTGTTCAACCTCCAGGGAACCCTTAGAGCAGCCTGCCAGGGCTGCAGGAGGGCTGGGGAGGGACTTGTGATCAAGGCTTGGAGGAATAGGATGAGAGGGGAAGGGTTGAAGGTGGAAGAGGGGAGAGTGAGAGTGGAGATGAGGAAGGAATCCTTCAGAGTGAGGGTGGGAGAGCCTGGACAGGCTGCCCAGGGGGGTTGGGGATGTCCCCTGCCTGCAGGTGTTCCAGGCCAGGCTGGCTGAGGCCTGGAGCAGCCTGGGCTGGTGGGAGGTGTCCCTGCCCATGGCAGGGGGCTGGCACTGGATGAGCTTTGAGGTCCCTTCCATCCCAGCCCCCTCTGTGAATCTCTGAAGAGAGCCCCAATGCCTTGCCAGTGCAGGCACCTGAGGCTGCCCCCCAGCCCCTGCTGGCTCCAGCAGGGCTCACAGCATCTCCCCCTCTCATTTCCATTCCATGGGCTGCTCCTGCTGCCCAGCACCAAGCCCAGCCTGGGCATTCACAGCTGTGAGGCCCAAGGTGAGCACTTCCCCTTCCAGCCCTCAGAGCCTCCTGAAAGGGCTCCACAGGCCAGCTGGGGAGAGCCTTTCAGCAAGGGCTTGGAGTGACAGTGGCTGTGAGCTGGAGGAGGGGAGCTTGAGGCTGGAGAGGAGGAAGAAATCCTTCAGAGTGAGGGGGGGGAGACTCTGGCACAGGCTGCCCAGGGAGGCTGGGGATGTGCCCTCCCTGGAGGTGTGCAAGGGCAGCCTGCATGAAGCCTTGAAGCAACCTGAGCTGGTGGGAGGTGTCCCTGCCCATGGCAGGGGGTTGGAACTGGCTGATCTTGAGGGTCCCTTCCAACCCAAACCATTCAGCTCTCCCTGGAGGTGTTCAAGGGCAGCCTGGATGAAGCCTTGAAGCAACCTGAGCTGGTGGGAGGTGTCCCAGCCCATGGCAGGGGGCTTGGAACTGGCTGATCTTGAGGGTCCCTTCCAACCCAAAGCATTCAGCTCTCCCTGGAGGTGTTCAAGGGCAGCCTGGATGAAGCCTTGAAGCACCCTGCTCCAGTGGGAGGTGTCCCTGCCCAAGGCAGGGGGCTTGGAACTGGCTGAGCTTGAAGGTCCCTTCCAACCCAAAGCATTCAGCTCTCCCTGGAGGTGCTCAAGGAAGCTGTGGCCATGGCACTGGGGCCATGGTGCTGCTGGGGTGATAGTTGGCCTGCAGGAGCTTGGGAGGTCCTTTTCCAACCCCAAGCACTGCCCTGATTCAATCAACCAGCCCTGCCCTGGCACATCTTTAGTAGTCAGGAGGTGTTGGGTGATGATCTTTGAGGTCTTTTCCAACCTCATTGATTCTATGACTGTGCTCAGAACCCCCTCAGAGAGAGGAGAGCTCCACAGGCTGACTTCCAGCAGGCAACTCCCACCAAGCAGCAGCCTCTGCAGACCCCCCCTGGGGAACTCACCAGTGGGGTTTGGTTACTGCAGGGCCTGGGGGCTTCACTTCCAAGGCAAGAGAGCCCTCCTCTGACAGCAGGGCAGAGAGCAGGAGGGAGCAAACAGCCACCTCCAGGAGGCCCCAAGCAGCCCCTGGGCTGAGGCAGTTCCCCTTCTCCCCCCTCACCTTCTGAGCTTAATGAAGAGAGAGACCCAAAGCCAGGCTGGGGGAAAGTTCCTCTTACCTACTGCACTTTGATCCCAGGGACATGAAACAGGGGGGGAGGGGGGGCTGGGGAGAGGGGGAAGCAAATCAGTTTGATGTGGGTCACCTTTGTGAGCTTTCCCATCAAGGCCTTTGTGGGGATCTTAAGGAGGTGCTAAAATGTTGTCTGAAGCCACATCAAGGCAGCTGGGGGAGCTCCTGCCAGAGCCAGCAGAGCACAGCTGGAAGTGCTTTGGCCTGCCCTTGGCTGGCTCATGGCTCCAACCCAGCAGCAGTCTGCCCTTCAAACACCACCAGGCCCCTGCCATGAAAGCTGCTCTGCCCCAGCCCCAGCCCCAGCCCCAGGCAGGCAGCTCCAGGCTCCAGCAGCAAGGCCTCAGCCTGGGCAGAGAGGCTGAACCCCAAGGCACAGCAGGAGAGCAGCAGCCAGAGCCTGCCCTGGGCTGCAGCAAGGCAGAGGCCCTGCAGGGCTGCACTGCTCCCTCCTGGCAGAGAGCATCTCCCACTCCTCCCTGCAGGCAGAGAGCATCTCCCACTGCTCCCTGCAGGGCTGCACTGCTCCCTCTGGGCAGAGAGCATCTCCCACTGCTCCCTGCAGCAAGGCAGAAGCCCTGCAGGGCTGCACTGCTCCCTCCTGGGCAGAGAGCATCTCCCACTGCTCCCTGCAGGGCTGCACTGCTCCCTCCTGGGCAGAGAGCATCTCCCACTGCTCCCTGCAGGGCTGCACTGCTCCCTCTGGGCAGAGAGCATCTCCCACTGCTCCCTGCAGCAAGGCAGAAGCCCTGCAGGGCTGCACTGCTCCCTCCTGGCAGAGAGCATCTCCCACTGCTCCCTGCAGCAAGGCAGAAGCCCTGCAGGGCTGCACTGCTCCCTCCTGGGCAGAGAGCATCTCCCACTGCTCACTGCAGGCAGAGAGCATCTCCCACTGCTCACTGCAGGGCTGCACTGCTCCCTCCTGGCAGAGAGCATCTCCCACTGCTCCCTGCAGCAAGGCAGAAGCCCTGCAGGGCTGCACTGCTCCCTCCTGGGCAGAGAGCATCTCCCACTGCTCCCTGCAGGGCTGCACTGCTCCCTCCTGGGCAGAGAGCATCTCCCACTGCTCCCTGCAGCAAGGCAGAAGCCCTGCAGGGCTGCACTGCTCCCTCCTGGCAGAGAGCATCTCCCACTGCTCCCTGCAGCAAGGCAGAAGCCCTGCAGGGCTGCACTGCTCCCTCCTGGGCAGAGAGCATCTCCCACTGCTCACTGCAGGCAGAGAGCATCTCCCACTGCTCACTGCAGGGCTGCACTGCTCCCTCCTGGCAGAGAGCATCTCCCACTGCTCCGTGCAGCAAGGCAGAAGCCCTGCAGGGCTGCACTGCTCCCTCCTGGGCAGAGAGCATCTCCCACTGCTCCCTGCAGGGCTGCACTGCTCCCTCCTGGGCAGAGAGCATCTCCCACTGCTCACTGCAGCAGGCAGAGCCCTGGCACTGTTGGGTTTGCAATCACAGCAACAGTCAGGTTGGAGAAGAGCCTCAGGGTCACCAAGTCCAACCCCAGAACCCCACTCCACAAGGCTCTCCCCTAAAACACAGCCCCAAGCACCACATCCAAACCACCTTCAAGCACAGCCAGGCTTGGGGACTCCACCACCTCCCTGGGCAGCACATCCCAGTCCCTGACCACTCTTTTTCCTGCTGTCCAGTCTGAACCTCCCCAGTGGCAGCTTGAGGCTGTTCCCTCTTGTTCCTGTCAGAAGAGCCCAGCACCAACCTCTCCACAAGCTCCTTTCAGGCAGCTGTAGACAGCAATGAGCTCTCCCCTCAGCCGCCTCCTTTCCAGCTCCTTCAGTTGCTCTTCATCAGATTTATCCTCCAGAAAACCCCTCTGAGCTCCCCCAGCCCAGCCCCACCATGGCCATCCAACCCACTGCCATGGCCACAGCTCCCTTCAACACCTCCAGGGAGAGAGCTGAATGCTTTGGGTTGGAAGGGACCTTAATAACCATCCAGTTCCAAGCCCCCTGCCATGGGATCTCAAAGCTCTTTTCCAACCTGGTTAAGCCTAGCCTACCCTGTCCTACCCTATCCTGCCCTATCCCACCCTGTCCTACCCTACCCTACCCTATCCTGTCCTATCCCATCCTGTCCTACCCTACCCTCTCCAACCTGATCTCCTTCCATGCCCAGGTGACTGTCTGGTGGCTGTGGGGCAGGCTGTGGATGAGGTCTGCCTGGGCTTCAGCAAGGCCTTTGCCACCATCCCCCACAGCAAACTCCTGCCCAAGCTGTCAGCCCCTGGCTTGGGCAGCAGCTCTCTGAGCTGGGTTAGGAACTGGCTGGAGGCTGAGCCCAGAGGGTGGTGGTGAATGGTGCCACAGCCAGCTGGCAGCCAGGCACCAGTGGTGTGCCCCAGGGAGCAGTGCTGGGCCCTGTGCTCTTTAACATCTTCATTGGTGATCTGGAGGAGGGGATGGAGTCAGTCATTAGCAAATTTGCAGATGACACCAAGTTAGGAGCAGATGTTGGTCAGTTAGAGGGTAGAAAGGCTCTGCAGAGGGACCTCGACCGACTGGACAGATGGGTGGAGGCCAACAGGATGGCATTGAACAAGTCCAAGTGCCAGGGGCTGCACTTTGGCCACAGCAACCCCAGGCAGAGCTACAGGCTGGGGGCAGAGTGGCTGAGAGCAGCCAGGCAGAAAGGGACCTGGGGGAACTGGTTGATGGTAGGCTGAACATGAGCCAGCAGTGTGCCCAGGGGGCCAAGAAGGCCAAGGGCATCCTGGCCTGCAGCAGGAAGAGTGTGGCCAGCAGGAGCAGGGAAGTCCTTGTGCCCTGTGCTCAGCACTGCTTAGGCCACACCTGGAGTCCTGTGTCCAGTTCTGGGCTCCTCAGGTTAGGAAAGAGGTTGAGCTGCTGGAAGGTGTCCAGAGAAGGGCAAGAAAGCTGGGGAGGGGTCTGGAGCACAGCCCTGTGAGGAGAGGCTGAGGGAGCTGGGGTTGCTTAGCCTGGAGAAGAGGAGGCTCAGGGGAGACCTTCTTGCTCTCTCCAACTCCCTGCAGGGAGGTTGGAGCCAGGTGGGGGTTGGTCTCTTCTGCCAGGCAGGCACCCAGCCCCAGAACAAGAGGACACAGTCTCAAGCTGTGCCAGGGGAGGTTTAGGCTGGAGGTGAGGAGAAAGTTCTTCCCAGCAAGAGAGATTGGCCCTTGGGATGTGCTGCCCAGGGAGGTGGTGGAGTCCCTGTCCCTGGAGGTGTTCCAGAGGGGACTGGATGTGGCACTTGGTGCCATGGTCTAGTCATGAGGTCCTGAGCCCCTGGCCTGAGCACAGCTCCCTGACAGCTCCTCTCCCCCTCCTCCTCTGCCCCCAGGAGCACAGCAGCAGCCTGCACAGCAAGCTGGGGAGCTGTGTGTGTGCAGAGGGAGCAGGTTTCCCCCTCCCCCATCCCCCCCCAGCTGCTGAGCCCAGCCCAGGCTGTGCCTGGACTCCTCACAGGTATTTCCAGGAACTGCTCCCAGCACACCCAGGTGCAGAGGGCCCTGCAGCAGACATTCCACAGCACTTAGGCATGTGCAGCTCCAGTGCCAGCTGCACTTCAAAGCCCACATCTGGACCATGGAGGTGAGGGGGGATGGGGGGGGGGATGACTCCAGGGTTGTGAAGTGCAAGGAACCTCCCCCCCAGGGCAAGGCAAACTGCACCCAAACCATGGGGTCCTGAGGGCTGCAACCCCCCCACCCCCGCAGGGCCTCCCATTCTGCCACCTTGCATCATTTCATGCTCTGCATGATGATTTCTGCCCCCCTCCTGCCATCCCCTTGTTCCTGGCAGCTGGAAACTAATGAGCAAATCCCTCCTGAGAAGTCACCTGGAAACAGCTCCATCAGGCAGCTCACCAGCAGGACAAGAGGCACTCTGTAGCATGGCCAAGCCAGGGACTGCTTCATTAACCAGCAGGAAGTGCTGGCTGCTCACCAATCCCCAGGCCATGCCCAGCCCCTGGCTCCCTGCACAGCCAGCTCCATCCTCCAGCAGCCTGACACAGTTTAGGCTCTGCCAGGTTGGGGAGGAAGGAGGAGGAGGGGGGGAAGAAAAGAAAGCCCCAAGCCAGCAGCAGAAGTCTGCTGTGGTGTGGATGAAGCCTGCCAAAGTCTGCCCAGGCTGCAGGCTCCATCTGGCACAGCTCTCTCCTCCCAGGCTGGCACTGCTCAGAGGCACTGCAAGAGGGCTGCTCTTTGTTGTGCTCCTCTGCTGCCTTCAGGGCCCCAGCACTCAACACTGAGCACCAGGCACAGCTCTGCCAGCACAGCTCTGCCCAGAGAGCAGCCCTGAGCACAACAGACTGTGGGCAGCAGGGGCAGGGAGGGGATTCTGTCCCTCTGCAGTCCTGGGGCAGCTCTGGAGCCCTCAGCACAGCACAGACCTGGTGGAGCAGATCCAGAGGCCACAGCAGGCACAGCTCTGCCAGCACAGCTCTGCCCAGAGAACAGCCCTGCCACAAGCCCTGAGCACAACAGACTGTGGGCAGCAGGGGCAGGGAGGGGATTCTGTCCCTCTGCAGTCCTGGGGCAGCTCTGGAGCCCTCAGCACAGACCTGGTGGAGCAGATCCAGAGGCCAGAGCAGGCACAGCTCTGCAAGCACAGCCACCTGGGCCCAGGGAGCAGCCCTGCCACAAGCCCTGAGCACAACAGACTGTGGGCAGCAGGGGCAGGGAGGGGATTCTGTCCCTCTGCAGTGCTGGGGCAGCTCTGGAGCCCTCAGCACAGACCTGGTGGAGCAGATCCAGAGGCCACAGCAGGCACAGCTCTGCCAGCACAGCTCTGCCCAGGGAGCAGCCCTGCCACAAGCCCTGAGCACAACAGACTGTGGGCAGCAGGGACAAGGGAGGGGATTCTGTCCCTCTGCTGTGCTGGGGCAGCTCTGGAGCCCTCAGCACAGCACAGACCTGATGGAGCAGGGCCAGAGGAGGCCACAGCAGTGCTGGCAGGGCTGGAAGCCCTCTGCTGGGAGGCCAGGCTGGGAGAGCTGGGGTTGTGTAGCCTGGAGAAGGCTCCAGGGAGACCTTCTGGAGGCCTTGCAGTGCTTCAAGGGCTGAGCAGAAAGCTGGGGAGAGAGTTCTGAGCAGGGCCTGTTGGGACAGGACAAGGGGGGATGGTTTGGAACTCAAAGAGGGAGATTTAGACACAAGGAAGAAATGTTTGCCCCTGAGGGTAGTGAGAGCCTGGCCCAGGCTGCCCAGAGAGCTGGGAGGTGTCCCATGGCTGGAACCATCCCAGGTCAGACTCTCTGGGGCTGTGAGCAACCTGCTGTAGTTGGGGATGTCCCAGCTGGCTGCATGGGGGTTGGACTGGATGAGCTTTAAAGGTCCCTCCCAACCCCAAGCAGCCTGGGATTCTGTCCTCTGGCTTTCCAAGGCAGCCTCACTCCAGCCTGGCAGGAACTTCCCCCTCAGGACCCAAGCCCTTCAGAGAGTGGTGCCTGAGGAGAGTGCTGCATCCTCAGAGCTGACCTCCTACCCCCAGCCTCCCCCCTCCCCAGCCCAGCTTTTATGCAAGCACAGAGAACTGTGGAGCAGCCAAGGAGGAACCTCCTCCTCTGCTGGCAGTCCCAAACCTCAGAAGGCAAGCATGCAGCCTGCACAGGGCTGCTCCCAACTCAAGCACCCAGAGAGGGAAAGACCAAGCAAAGCAGCAGAGGAAGAGGAGCTGATTCAGCTCCCCCAGCACAGCACCAGGCTGAGGGTTCAGAGAATCAGAGAATGGTCAGGGGTGGAAGGGAGCTCAAGGCTCAGCCAGCTCCAACCCCCCTGCCATGGGCAGGGACACCTCACACTGCAGCAGGTTGCTCACAGCCACATCCAGCCTGGCTGCAAACACCTCCAGGCAGGAGGCTTCCACCACCTCCCTGGGCAGCCTGTGCCAGGCTCTCACCACCCTCCTGGGGAACTTCTTCCTCACATCCAATCTCAATCTCCCCACTTCTAGTTCTGCTCCATCCCCCCCAGTCCTATCCCTCCCTGACACCCTCAAAAGTCCCTCCCCAGCTTTCTTGCAGCCCCCTTCAGATCCTGGAAGGCCACAATGAGGTCTCCTGGGATCCTTCTCCTCTCCAGCCTGCACAACCACAACTCCCTCAGTCTGTGCTCACAGCAGAGCAGCTCCAGCCCTCTGCTCCTCCTCGTGGCCCTTCTCTGGACACCTTCCAGCCCCTCCAGATCCTTCCTGGCACAGAGGCTCCAAAACTGGACACAGTACAGAACTTGTTGCTCAAGGGTTTGCTCCTCCTGTCTGCTCCAATCTGTGTGATGTGAACTCACAACTTCAGCCTTGACTCTGGTTTGAGTTCTGAGCTGCCTGGGGGTGAGTGAAGGAAGGGAGCCCAGCCCTGCTCTGCTGTCCCAAGGAAATTGTTTAGCTGTCAGAGCAAACACTGTTGCTTGTGTTTGAAGGCTCCAGCAGCATCTTGGCAGCTCAGGCTTCCCTTCTGAGCCTTCATCTTGGCCTTATCAGCCTAAGCCTGAGGCAAGGAGCTCACAGATGACATAACCCTGATGTCACACCCTATTGTGCAAAGCCCCAGCCAGCAGTGAGACGCAAAGTCAGGTTGCCTTAGTGCTGGGATGCATAACAAATGCAGCTGGGGACAATCTGCAGGGCCCTGACTGTGCAAACCACAGCAAGCAGCAGGGATAGGATAGGATAGGAGAGGATAGGAGAGGATAGGATAGGATAGGATAGACCAGGTTGGAAGAGACCTTCAAGATCATCAAGTCCAACCTATCATCCAACACCACCTAATCAACTAACCCATGCAACCAAGCACCCTGTCAAGTCTCCTCTTGTGTGGCCAGCAGGAGCAGGGAAGTCCTTGTGCCCTGTGCTCAGCACTGCTTAGGCCACACCTGGAGGCCTGTGTCCAGTTCTGGGCTCCTCAGGTTAGGAAAGAGGTTGAGCTGCTGGAAGGTGTCCAGAGAAGGGCAAGAAAGCTGGGGAGGGGTCTGGAGCACAGCCCTGGGAGGAGAGGCTGAGGGAGCTGGGGTTGCTTAGCCTGGAGAAGAGGAGGCTCAGGGGAGACCTTCTTGCTCTCTGCAACTCCCTGAAGGGAGGTTGGAGCCAGGTGGGGGTTGGTCTCTTCTCCCAAGCAGGCAGTCAGCCCCAGAACAAGAGGACACAGTCTCAATCTGTGCCAGGGAAGGTTTAGGCTGGAGGTGAGGAGAAAGTTCTTCCCAGCAAGAGAGATTGGCCATTGGGATGGGCTGCCCAGGGAGGTGGTGGAGTCCCTGGAGATGTTCAAGAGGGGATTGGATGTGGCACTTGGAGCCATGGTTTGGCTGTCAGGAGGTGCTGGGTGCCAGCTTGGCCTTGCTGATCTCTGAGGTCTTTCCCAACCTTGCTGATTCTATGATCTTGAAGGTCCCTTCCAACCCAAACCCTTCCGGGATTCTGTGATCATTGTCTCCCAGTGTCCTGCTGCTGCTTCTCTGGTTCTCTGCTGGACTCCTTTGGCTTTGGCTTTGCCCTGACCATGACTTGGCCATTGGAATGTGCTGCTGGAGGTGTTCAAGAGGGGCTTGGATGTGGCCCTTGGAGCCATGGTTTGGCTGTTAGGAGGTGTTGGGTGCCAGCTTGGACTTGCTGAGCTCTGAGGTCTTTTCCAACCTGGTTGATTCTATGGCTCTAAGTCCAAAGCCCCACTAAACCCAACTTAACCTGAGACCCAAGGAGGTAAGGAACAGCTTTCTCAATCTGTGCCAGCTTCCTAACCCAGTCCAAAGTCACCCAAAACTCCTCTGGTTTGGAGAAACATTCAGCTCAGCCCCATCCTGAGAGATGCTGAGAGGCTGAGGGAGCTGGAGCTTTCTAGTCTGGAGAAGAGAAGACTGAGAGGGGATGTAAGAAATGCTTATCAATAGCTGAGGCTGGGGGGCAGGAGGGAGGGGACAGGGACAGGCTCTGCTCAGCTGCACCCTGGGGTAGGACAAGGGGCAATGGATGGAAGCTGCAGCACAGGAGGCTCCACCTCAGCATGAGGAGGAACTTCTGCACTGGGAGGGTCCCAGAGCCCTGGAGCAGGCTGCCCAGGGAGGTTGTGGAGTCTCCTTCCCTGGAGCCTTCCCAGCCCCATCTGGATGTGTTCCTGTGTGAGGTGGGCTGGATTCTCTGCTCCTGCTCTGGCAGGGGGGGTTGGACTGGATGATCTCTTTGGGCCCCTTCCCAACCCCTGACACCCTCTGATCCTTCCCCTGGGGAGCTCCTATTTGAATCCCTTCAGGACTGATCCCTTCCAGCCAACAAAGAGCCATTGCATCCCTTCATCAAAAGCACTGATTATCTCCAACCCCCAGAGCAAGGGCACACAGCAAGCTCCAAGAGGGAGCCTGAAGCAGATGCCCTGCTCCTGGTGCCTCTCTGATTTCAATCACTTGCACACCCACTCAAGCAAAGGGCAAGAAATTACAACCATGTGTTGGAAGCAATGATCTTCACCAGGTTGGGAGGGGAGGGGGGGGCCAGGCCCTAACTGAATGGTGGAAGATATTAAGGCTTCCATCTGGGAATAATAAACCTCCTGAACAAAAAGCCAGACCAGGGCATTAGCTTCAGGCAAGGGGCTGAGCTCGACCTGGCAGCAGGAGAGCAACATGAAACAGCTGTGCTGGGGGAAAGTGACATCCACTGGGGTACAGGATAGCCAAGGAGCAGGCTGCTCCTTCAGCAGACACAGCAAAGAGGGAATCTGAGCCTCCTCTAAGGCCTTTGGGAACCCAGAGAGACATCAAAGTTGGGAGAGAATGAGAGGGAATGGATTGGGAGGGGGTGGGGGTGGGGAAACCACCACCTCCCCATGAGCCAGCAATGGGCACTGGCAGCCCAGGAGGCAACCAAGTCCTGGCCTGCATCAGAAGAGTGAGAGGAGCAGGACAGGGAGGGGATTCTGCCCCTCTGCTCTGCTGAGGCCCCACCTGCAGCACTGCCTCCAGCTCTGGGGCCCACAGCAGAAGGACACAGAGCTGTTGGAGAGGGTCCAGAGGAGGCCACAAGGATGCTCCAAGGGCTGCAGCAGCTCTGCTGTGAGCACAGGCTGAGGGAGCTGGGGGTGTGCAGCCTGGAGAGGAGAAGGCTCCAGGGGGACCTCAGAGCTGCCTGCCAGGAGCTGAAGGGATCCTGCAGGAAGGCTGCAGAGAGACTTCTCCTGAGGGTGTCTGAGACAGGGCAAGAGGGAATGGTTTGCATCTAGAGTTAGAGTGGAGCTGAGGAAGAAGCTCTTCAGTATGAGGGGGGTGAGAGTCTGGAAGGGTCCAGAGCAGGCCATGAAGATGATCAGAGGGCTGGAGAACCTCCCCTACAGGGACAGGCTGAGAGAGTTGGAGCTGTTCAGCCTGGGGAAGAGAAGGCTCCAGGGAGACCTCAGAGCAGCCTCCCAGGACCTGAAGGGGCTGCAGGAGAGCTGGGGAGGGACTTGTGACAAGGGCTGGGGGTGATGGAATGAGAAGGAATGGATTGATGCTTCAGGAGGGGAGATTGAGACTGGAGACCTCCAACCTTGGTGACTCTGTGTGTGAGATGAGGAAGAAACTCTTCACAGTGAGGGGGGTGAGAGTCTGGAAGAGGCTGTGGCTGCCTCCTCCCTGGGGGTGTTGAAGGCCAGGCTGGATGAGGCCCTGAGCACCCAAAGCCTAGCTGAGAGGTGTCCCTGCCCAGGGTGGGGTGTTGGAGATGGTTAGCTGCAAGGTCCCTTCCAACCTGAGCCATTCCCTGACCATGCTCCCCAAGGGATTTCCACACTCCAGTCTCTCACTGCTGCTCACAGAACCTCACTCTCAGACTAACCAGCAGGGAGTGGAGCTGCATGGCTGCCTGCTCAGGACTTGCTGGCAAATGCCCAAGGAGCTCCAAACACCCACCCAGGCAGGTGCCAGTCCCTTGGGAAGTGGCAGCTACATGCTTGATGACTCACTGGAGGTGGGTGGATGCTCCCCACACCTGATTGAAAGGGAAAGCTGGAAGGGAACAGTGTGTGGGCCAAAGGGGAGTTGACACAAGGCCAAAGTGAACCCAGCTGAAGCCATGGGAGCTGCCTGAGCTGAACTCTGTGAGGCAGCATCACGTGCTGTGGGCACAGGCAAGAGGGAGAGGAGCCAGAGGAAGCTTGGGCCATATGCTGAGTGGGAACAGACAGAGGAAGCACTTGGGAGGATGGCTGGTGGAGGGAAGAAGAATGTTCCACTTCCACTGCCTGCTGGAGGGAGCAGTGTGGGATGGGCTTCACAGCTGGGAGGAGCATGCAGAGCAACACCTCCCAGCCAGGTGCTTCCAAGGTGTTGGGACATACAACACCCTCCTGGGACAGGCTGCCTAACCATCCTGGCTGCAAGCACTGGCTCCAGCAGCCTGGCCCAGCACGGCTGGAAACCAAGCCACTAACTGGGGGTTGGGCTCTGCTCCCCAGGAACAAGAGATAGGACAAGAGGAAATGGCCTCAAGCTGCAGGGCAGGTTTGGGTTGGACAGGAGAAGGAACTTAGGTTTAGGTTGGACATGAGAAGGAACTTAGGTTTGGGTTGGACATGAGAAGGAACTTAGGTTTAGGTTGGACATGGCCTTAAGCCAACTACATCCAAAGCTATCAGCACATCTAGGGGTGCTGCCCCAGCTCTCCACACCAACTGTCCAGCTCAGCTCAACTCTTCTGCTCTCTGCTCTGCTCTGCCAAACCTTCATCCTCCTGTGAAGCAGAAATGGTTCCCCAGCCAATTCCTGCCCAGCACAGCTCTGCTGTGCTCTGCACCCCCAAAGCACCACTTGGGCAGCAGTCAAAGAGTGCCTGCAGGAAGCTGGAGAAGGGCTGAGAGGAGACCCCCTGGCCCTCTACAGCGCCCTGGATGGAGGCTGGAGCAAGGTGAGGGTTGGTCTCTCCTCCCTAGGATCAGGACAAGAGGAAATGGCCTGCAATTGTGCCAGGGGAGCTTTGGGTTGGGCATGAGAAGAAACTTCTGCCCTGAAAGGCTTCTCGAAGCCTGGCCCAGGCTGCCCAGGGAGGTGGTGGAGTCCCCATCCCTGGAGGGGTTTCAGAGCCCCAGAGCTGCAGTGCTGAGGGCCATGGCTTAGCCCCAGCCTTGGCAGGGTTAGAGATTGGTTGGGCTGGATGGGCTTGAAGGCCTTTGCCCATCAGAACAACTCAGTGATGCCAAGAACACTGCCTCCAAAGTGAGCTCAGGGCCTGGAAGCTCCACCTGTTGCACATCTCCCACCCAGCAGGAACCATCACTGCCAGAGCAGATCCAGCACTGAGAGCTGGACCTCAACCCCCTCCAGCTGCTGCATCTCACCCCTCTATGATTTCCACTTCACAGCAAGACCTGCAGGCTGCTGCTCCATCCATAGATCCTTTCAGGGCTCTCTTGAGGGGATGGGAAAAGCTGAGGGTTCAAGGCTGAACTCAGTCAAGATCAAAGAGAACTGGAGGTCACTTCAGGACAAAGGCACCTCAGCATCTGCCTGACAAACCTGAGCCTGCTCCCATGTGGTGAAATCACAGCAGATCCTCCCCCCAGCAGCAGACAGGGGCTGCACCCTGCCTCCTCTGCTTGCTCTGCTCTGCTGAGACCTCACCTGGAGTACTGCACCCAGGTCTGGAGCCCTCAATGTAGAGGAAGGACCTGGACCTGAGGGAGCAGGTCCAGAGGAGGCCATGGAAATGCTCAGGGGCTTGAAGCAGCTCTCCTACAAGGAAGAGGCTGAGGGAGCTGGGGGGGTTCAGCCTGGAGAAGAGGAGGCTATGGGGAGACCTAATAGCAGCCTGCCAGTACCTGAAGGGAACTGCAGGAAGGATGGAGAGAGACTGTTTGCAAAGGCCTGCAGAGACAGGACCAGGGGCAATGGCTTCAAAGTAGAGCAGAGCAGAATCAGAGTGGATGTCAGGAACAAGTTTGGCACCATGAGGGTGGTGGAGCACTGGAATAGGTTGCCCAGGGAGGTAGTTGGGGTTCCATCCCTGGAAACATTCAAGGTGGGGCTCAAGAGGGCTCTAGGCAACCTGATCTAGTTGGGGATGGCCCTGCTGACTGCAGAGGAGGTTGGACTGAATGACCTGGATGAACAGGAGCCAGCAGTGTGCCCTGGGGGCCAAGAAGGCCAAGGGCATCCTGGCCTGCAGCAGGAAGAGTGTGGCCAGCAGGAGCAGGGAAGTCCTTGTGCCCTGTGCTCAGCACTGCTTAGGCCACACCTGGAGTCCTGTGTCCAGCTCTGGGCTCCTCAGGTTAGGAAAGAGGTTGAGCTGCTGGAAGGTGTCCAGAGAAGGACAAGAAAGCTGGGGAGGGGTCTGGAGCACAGCCCTGGGAGGAGAGGCTGAGGGAGCTGGGGTTGCTTAGCCTGCAGAAGAGGAGGCTCAGGGGAGACCTTCTTGCTCTCTGCAACTCCCTGAAGGGAGGTTGGAGCCAGGTGGGGGTTGGTCTCTTCTCCCAGGCAGGCAGCCAGCCCCAGAACAAGAAGACACAGTCTCAAGCTGTGCCAGGGGAGGTTTAGGCTGGAGGTGAGGAGAAAGTTCTTCCCAGCAAGAGAGATTGGCCATTGGGATGTGCTGCCCAGGGAGGTGGTGGAGTCCCCATCCCTGGAGGTGTTCCAGAGGGGCTTGGATGTGGCCCTTGGAGCCATGGTTCAGCTGTCAGGAGGTGCTGGGTGCCAGCTTGGCCTTGCTGAGCTCTGAGCTCTTGTCCAACCTGATTGATTCTACCACCTTTGGAGACCCCTTCCCACCCAGACCATTCTCCGATCCTCTGTCCCTCCCAGAGGCAGCTGGGGAGCCCCTTCCAGGCTCCTTTGTGGGTGGGGGAGAAGGGAAGGAGGAGAGCAGAGGGCTCTGCAGGCAGGGCTGACATACAAGTCTCTGTACTGGTCAAAGGCATTGTTGGCTTCCACCTCCAGCTTGCGCAGGCGAGCGGATGGCATGGCACCGTCTTCCAGGGGAGGGTCGTACTTGTTGCTCCATGGTGACCTGCCAAAGGCACAAGGGAACAGACAGTCAGGCAGACTCTGACCTGGATACACAGGTGCTCAGCTCCCCAACACCACCAGGTGCCCAGAGCTGTTTGCCTGGAAGAATCTCACACACACACACACAAAAGAAGCATTTCAAACCCCGCTAGGAAGGGGATGCTGCGCCCCCACAGCACCCCGGCTCCTGGGGGGACACTCCTGCCTCCTGCTGCACAGCCAGCCTACCTCCTCCTGCTTAGCACAGGGAAGCTGCTGAAGGCTCTGGAGAACAGAGCTGGTGAGGAGCAGGTGAGGGGCTGGGGTTGTTGAGCCTGGGGAAAGGAGGCTGAGGGGAGACCCTTGTGGCTCCCTCCAACTCCCCGAAAGGAGGCTGGAGCCAGGTGGGATTGGGCTCTTCTCCCAAGGGTTGTGGGGTCTCCTTCTCTAGAGATCTTAGAAACCTGCCTGCATGTGCTCCTGGGGGACCTACCCTAAGTGGTCCTGGCTTTGCAGGGGGGGTTAGACTCAAAGATTTCTAGAGATGACCTCCAAGCCCTAACGTTCTGTGGTAAGAGGCAATGGCCTGAAGGCCAGGTGGGGCTTGGTCTCTTCTCCCAAGAAACAAGAGGAAATGGCTTCAAACTGCACCAGGAGAGGGTCAGGTTGGACATGAGGAACAATTTCTTTGCTGCAAGAGTGGTCAGGGACTGGCACAGGCTGCCCAGGGAGGTGGTGGGGTCCCCATCCCTGGGGGGGTTCAAGCCGTGTGTGGCCATGGCCCCTGGGGCTGCGGTTTGGTGGCCACGGTGGGGCTGGGCTGATGGTTGGGCTGGGCTGATGGTTGGGCTGGATGACCTTGGAGGCCTTTTCCCAGCCCAAACAATTCCCTGATGCTCAAGCAGGAGGCCTCAGCACTGGCACCCCAGGTATTTCCCACTTCTCCTCCTGCAAACCCAAACAGCTGGGGTGGCTGCCTGGGGACCTGACAGGGCTCCAGCCTGCACACTGCTGGCTCCACTTCAAGCCCAAGCCACTCCTCCACCCCCCTGCTTTGAAGATCGACTCTGGTTTCAGTGACACACATTAGGAAAGCCCTCTGAAGAGCTGGAGAGGGTTTTAGCAGGGCTGGGAAAGCTGCAGGGTTATCCTGTGATCCCCACAGGTGTGCAGGAGGTTGCTGCAGTGCCCTTAATGAAAGCTGTGGTAGGAGCAGAGTCCTGAAAGCCTTTGCCCACCTGCTGCAGACTTTCTTCAGTCCCACTCTGGAAAGCTGCATTTTGCCTTTCCATTTCCCCCTGGGCATCACCAACCTCCATATATCAAACTGCTGCCTTCCAGGAGGTGCCTCCACCCCTTGCCCTCCTCCCTTCCAAGCACCCCCAGCCTGCTCCCACCACCTCTTAATGCAGTCCCTACCCTGGGCCTGGGCCTCAGGAGCCGTTTGCTCCTCACCTCTCACCCAGGCACCCAGCCCTGACCTCTGTGACATGCCAAGCACAAAGAGCAGGCTCTGCTCCCCTCTGCCCTTGTGCTTGCCCAACACTTCCCTCCTCCCTGCCACCTCTGACTCCACAGGTGAGGCAGCAGGAGGAGCTAAATCATTATGGAGGAGCTAAATCATTATGGCACATCCCCCCCTGGGCAATGGGTTTCAGCTGGTGGCTCTCAGGGGGAAGCAGCTGCTTAACATTGGCTTGCTCTGGAGAAAGCCAACAGCTCCAGCAAGTGCTCCTCTGGCTAATGACCCTCTGAGATCAAAGAGATCACAGAATGGGAGGGGCTGGAAGGCACCCCTGCAGCCCATCAAGCCCTTTGCCACAGCAGAGGCCAAGAAGGCCAAGGGCATCCTGGCCTGCAGCAGGAAGAGTGTGGCCAGCAGGAGCAGGGAAGTCCTTGTGCCCTGTGCTCAGCGCTGCTTAGGCCACACCTGGAGTCCTGTGTCCAGTTCTGGGCTCCTCAGGTTAGGAAAGAGGTTGAGCTGCTGGAAGGTGTCCAGAGAAGGGCAAGAAAGCTGGGGAGGGGTCTGGAGCACAGCCCTGGGAGGAGCGGCTGAGGGAGCTGGGGTTGCTTAGCCTGGAGAAGAGGAGGCTCAGGGGAGACCTTCTTGCTCTCTCCAACTCCCTGAAGGGAGGTTGGAGCCAGGTGGGGGTTGGTCTCTTCTCCCAGGCAGGCAGCCAGCCCCAGAACAAGAGGACACAGTCTCAAGCTGTGCCAGGGGAGGTTTAGGCTGGAGGTGAGGAGAAAGTTCTTCACTGAGAGAGTAATTGAACCTGCAGCAGGCTGAGGGTGTGGGCAAGAGAAGCTGCAGCTGGAGGTGAGGAGAAAGTTCTTCCCAGCAAGAGAGATTGGCCATTGGGATGTGCTGCCCAGGGAGGTGGTGGAGTCCCCATCCCTGGAGGTGTTCAAGAAGGGATTGGATGTGGCACTTGGAGCCATGGCTGAGCTGTCAGGAGGTGCTGGGTGCCAGCTGGGACTTGCTGAGCTCTGAGCTCTTTCCCAACCTTACTGATCCCATGATTTTAAGAGCAATGCAATCAGCAGGCTGTGCCCAGCAGAGGAGGAGTGGTGCTGGGTTTGAAGGGTGCAGTCCCTGGGGCTGGGGCAGGTTGCAGGCAGGGGAATTGCTACTCCTTGGGGCTTCTGATGGAGCATGTGGCTCTGAAGGGGGGGAAAGGGGGGGGAGAACAAAAACCCCCAAAGGCAAACAGAATCATTGTGGAAAATATCAGAAGGCTTTTGAAGAGCCCAGAAACCTCCTCCCTGCTTTTGGCCTAATTGATTAAATTAGTGCAAGAGCCACTTCCCCTCCCCCTCCCCCTCCCCACTGGAGAGTTTATGAGGTATGAACACCAGGGCCTGAGCACAAGGGCACAGAATGGGATTAACACATCCACATGTTAGCCTTGCTTGGCTTTCAAAGGCTTTTGTGCTTTGTGCTGAGGGGGAAGGAATTTCCCTCCACCAGGCAGGGCTGAGCCCAATCAATTCCAGAAGGAAGAATCACTTCAGAACGCCTGGCTCCAAAGCCTCCCCAGCCAGAGCATTCTTTTAAGGCCAACAATTAATGCCTCCTGCCTGCTGTAGGGGAAGCAAATGAAATGCCTGCTCTGGGAGCCCCATAACTGAATGAAGCCTCAAAAGTGAGCAGAATAATAACCCCCACCCCTCCATCCCCCCCAAATCCTGCTTCCTTGAAACTAGTTAAGCATCTTCTGAGGAAGAAAGAGCACATTTCAGAGGCAGGCATGAAACTCACCCTCAGGAAAGGCACTTAGGAAAGGTGGAGGAGTGCTAGGAGTCAGGGGGGCACAGTTCTGCTTGGCAAGGGCCTCTGCACACTGCCTCTGCACACTGCCTCTGCCCCTGGTGAGAGGTGCTGAAGGCAGCAGCCTGGACAGGATGCAAGGGGGCTGCAAGGAACACCCCCCAGCTTGAGGGAGAAAGCAGCTCCTGGAATGCTCAGGGGAAAGGCAGCATCTGACCCCAGAGGATGGAGCTCTGTGGGAGTGCCTCTGGTGGAGGGCAGCAGGTACAAAACCTTTTGAAGCTGCTAATTTAGGTCTGGAGCAAATGCAGGTAGTTGCTAATGCAGATCTAATTTAGGTCTGGAGCAAATGTAGGTAGTTGCTAATGCAGATCTGGGGGCAGTCTGAGCCCCTGCACTCCAAGAAGGACATTTGAGGGGCTGGAGTGTGCCCAGGGAAGGGCAATGAAGGTGGTGAAGGGGGTGAGGAGCAGCTGAGGGAACTGAGGTGGTTGAGCCTGGAGAAGAGGAGGCTCTGCAGAAACCTGAGAGCAGCCATCCACTGCTTGAAGGGAGCTCCAGGAGAGCTGGGGAGGGACTTTTGAGAAGGGCTGGGAGTAATGGGGTGAGAGGAAATGGTTTGAAATGAGAGAAGAGTAGATTTAGATGGGATGTAAGGAACACAGCCCAGGGCAGGGGGGGTGGAACTAGATGACCCTTGTGGGCCCTTCCAACCCTGACTGATCCTATGAGGTTCTGCACCAGGAGGGTGTGGAACAGATTGCCCAGGGAGGCAGTTGAGGCCCCATCCCTGGAGACATCCAAGGTCAGACTTGATCTGGCCCTGGGCAGCCTGCTCTAGCTGAAGCTGCCCCTGCTGCCTGCAGGGGGGTTGGACAAGATGACCTTTCAGGGTCATCTTCCAACCTGAGGAGACCTTATTGTTGTCCACAACTCCCTGAAGGGAGGTTGGAGCCAGCTGGGGGTTGGTCTCTTCTCCCAGGCAGCCAGCAGCAGAACAAGAGGACATAGCCTCAAGCTGTGCCAGGGGAGGTTCAGGCTGGATGTTAGGTAGAAATTCTTCCCAGCAAGAGAGATTGGCCGTGGGAATGTGCTGCCTGGGGAGGTGGTGGAGTCCCCATCCCTGGAGGTGCTTAGGAAGAGCCTGGCTGAGGCACTTGGTGCCTTGGTTTGGTTGATCAGATGGTGCTGGGGGAGAGGTTGGACCTGATGATCTCCAAGGTCCTTTCCAAGCTGGTTAATTCCATTCCATTGAAGCTACAGTGAAGCAATCTGTGAGTAAGAGGGAGAGGGGACTGCAGGAGTGGAGCCCAGCTCTCATTTGCACAGCTAACCCTTTCAGCTGCTGGGTGGAACTCACCTGTAGGAGTCTCCATCTCTGTTGTAGTCACACAATAGATAGTCTTTGCCTACGACCTTATCTCGTGCAATCTTCAAGGGCTGGTCAACAGAGGAGAGGAGATCTTCACAGAGGCTTGGGACCTGGGGGGGTGGAGAGGAACAAAAACCAGGGAGGGAGAAGAGGGTAAACACATTAAGGCTGACAGAGACTGGCACCCCTACGAGGAGATTCTGTTCTTAACAGCCCACATCTGTCCCAAAGGCAGAAGCCCTTTACAGACAACAACAAACACTGCAGCTCCACCCCAGCCCTGGGCTCCCCCCTCCTGAGACCTGCAGATTCAATTCCCCAGCCCCTGCTGTGGTCCAGCACACTTCCCTCTCTGCAGCCTCTGCCTTAGCTCCTTGCCAAAGACTACCAGCAAAGTGACTGGGGAGGGCTGGGGAGTGAAGGTAACCATGTCTAGTGGGGTGGAGAGGAGGGGAGCTGCTAAAAGCAAAGCCCAGCCACACATCACAGCCTGCTCTGCTTTTGCTCCACAAGCTCCCACTCTAGTAAGGGCTTAGAAGAGTTTCCAGGCAGCTGGCCAAACATTACCATGCTGGCTAACAACAACCTGCCTGTGTCTGGAGGCTGGCAAAATCAGACACTGCTCCTACACAGGTAGCTTGGAATGGATTGGTCAGCCCAGCTCTCCCCCTGCACTGCACCTGCAGAGACAGCAAGCTCAGGTGCAGTGTGGCACAGAGGCTTTGATGGGCTGTGATGAGGATGGTCTGCAGCCTGGGGAGGGAGCAGGGGTGGGGAGAGAAGGGAGCAGGGGGGAGAGAAGGGGGCAGGGGGGGAGAAAGGAATAAACCAGGTTGGAAAAGACCTCAGAGATCATCAAGTCCAACCTATCACCCAGCACCATCTGATCAACCAAACCATGGCACCAAATGCCTCAGCCAGGCTCTTCCTAAACACCTCCAGGGATGGGGACTCCACCACCTCCCTGGGCAGCACATTCCCACGACCAATCTCTCTTTCTATGAAGAATTTCTTCCTCACCTCCAGCCTAAACCTCCCCTGGCACAGCTTGAGACTGTGTCCTCTTGTTCTGGGGCTGGGTGCCTGCCTGGGAGAAGAGACCAACCCCCACCTGGCTCCAACCTCCCTTCAGGGAGTTGTAGGCAGCAGCCCAAGAAAGGGTTGGTAGAGGCAGCAGCAGAGCTGAAGCATGAGGTTGGGGTTCTTCCCTTTGGTCTGGAGAGGCTGTGGGGTGGGGAGGAGTGAGCAGGCTAAGCAGCAGGGCAGTCAGGTGTTTGGGTAAAGCTAGACACCCCTCCTAGGAGCTCATCATCTGCTGCCTGGAGAGCTGGCTGAAGCAAGCTGAGCAGCAGGGTGCATTCACCCAGGAAATAGAAGTGGACAGGAGGCAGAAGGCTTTTAGGGAAACTTCCCTTTGCTCTGAGAGCAGACAGCCCCAAAGCCTGCAGGGAGCTGAGCCCCAGCAGCAGTGTCATGGCCCCAGCTCAGGGAAGTGCTGGGTCTGTGCTCTTGAGGCCAGCTGGCTCCACTTTGGCTCTTCCTTCACTTCTCCACTAGCTATTAATTGTAGGCTGACTCTTCAGCAACCTGAGATGACTCCTGCAGTTTCAGAGCTGGTGGAGGCAGGATGAGGGGGAATGGATTGGAGAGGGAAGAGGAGAGATTCAGAAAGGAGAGCAGGGAGAGAGTCTTCAGAGTGAGGGTGGGGAGAGACTGGGCCAGGCTGCCCAGGGAGGCTGTGGATGCCTCCTCCCTGGAGGTGTGCAAGGACATCCTTGTGGCTCCCTGTTGGACTCTCCCTAGATGAGCATCTGAAGGCTGGGGGGCAAGAGGCTGGGGCCAGACTCTTGTCAGCAGTACCCAGAAACAGGAAAGGGGCAAAGGGCACAAACTGGAACCTAGGAAGTGTCATCTGGCCTGCAGCAGGAAGAGTGTGGCCAGCAGGAGCAGGGAAGTCCTTGTGCCCTGTGCTCAGCACTGCTTAGGCCACACCTGGAGTCCTGTGTCCAGCTCTGGGCTCCTCAGGTTAGGAAAGAGGTTGAGCTGCTGGAAGGTGTCCAGAGAAGGGCAAGAAAGCTGGGGAGGGGTCTGGAGCACAGCCCTGGGAGGAGAGGCTGAGGGAGCTGGGGTTGCTTAGCCTGCAGAAGAGGAGGCTCAGGGGAGACCTTCTTGCTCTCTCCAACTCCCTGAAGGGAGGTTGGAGCCAGCTGGGGGTTGGGCTCTTCTCTCAGGCAGCCAGCCCCAGAACAAGAGGACACAGTCTCAAGCTGTGCCAGGGGAGGGTCAGGCTGGATGTTAGGAAGAAATTCTTCCCAGCAAGAGAGATTGGCCATGGGAATGTGCTGCCCAGGGAGGTGGTGGAGTCCCCATCCCTGGAGGTGTTTAGGAAGAGCCTGGCTGAGGCACTTGGTGCCATGGTTTAGTTGATCAGATGGTGCTGGGTGAGAGGTTGGACTTGATGATCTTGAAGGTCTCTTCCAACCTGGTTCATTCTACTCTATTCTATCTGAGCAGGAAAAGAAAGTTGTTTGGTGTGAGGGTGCTGAGCCCTGCAGGCTGCCCAGAGAGGTTGTGGAGTCTCCTTGGTGTGGAGAGCTTCCAACCCCCCCTGGGGCATTGTGCTGCTGGGTGAGCTGCTGGGGGTGCCCTGCTGGAGCAGGGGCTTGAACTGGCTGAGCTCGAGAGGTCCCTTCCAACTCCACCCTGCTGGGATTCTGGGACTCTCTGATTCTGTTTAAGATGATTCTACTTCATCTTTGTGAAGCAGGGAGGAACCAAAGGGCGATTTGGGAACACAGCTACCCCTGAGCAGGGTCACTGTGGCAGTGCTGGGAGCTGGGGCTCCTCCTGCAGCCATACCAGGGGGTGCTTTGTACCATACATCCCAGAACAGAACCCTGCACTGTCCTACAGTGCTGCAAGGCACCAGCATGCCCCAGAGCCATTGTCCCCTGGGAACAGGCACCCCACAGCACTGCAGGCAGCAGATCCTCCTCTCCTTCAGGATTAAAAGAGGGAAGAAAACCTCTTCAGCTCCTTTGGAAAGACAGAGAAATGTCAAAAGTAACAAAAGAGCAGAGAGCCCAGCTGATGGAGCTGCTCAGGGACTCCTCCTGGCTGCAAAGAGCACCCAAGTGTGGCACAGCTCTCTCAGGAGAATCATCTGTGTGTCATGTATTCCCTCAGCAGCCAAGAGCTGCTGGGCTTCCTTGCTAAGGAGGAATTCACAAGCTTCAGGCCCTCTGGAAAGCTGCTTACAAGGGTGCTTCAGGACTCCAGGAAGATGAGGCCAAGGTTTTCAGCAGGGCCTGACATGAGATGGCTCTTCCTAAACAGCTCCAGGGATGGGGACTCCACCACCTCCCTGGGCAGCACATCCCATGGCCAATCTCTCTTGCTGGGAAGAACTTTCTCCTCACCTCCAGCCTGAACCTCCCCTGGCACAGCTTGAGACTGTGTCCTCTTGTTCTGGGGTAGCTGCCTGCCTGGGAGAAGAGACCAACCCCCACCTGGCTCCAACCTCCCTGCAGGGAGTTGCAGAGAGCAAGAAGGTCTCCCCTGAGCCTCCTCTTCTCCAGGCTAAGCAACCCCAGCTCCCTCAGCCTCTCCTCCCAGGGCTGTGCCCCAGACCCCTCCCCAGCTTTCTTGCCCTTCTCTGGACACCTTCCAGCAGCTCAACCTCTTTCCTAACCTGAGGAGCCCAGAACTGGACACAGGACTCCAAGTAGTTGTGGCCTAACCAGTGCTGAGCACAGGGCACAAGGATGACTTCCCTGCTCCTGCTGGCCACACTCTTCCTGATGCAGGCCAGCTTAAGCCCTCACTGATTTAATGTGGTCCCCAGGGCTCTCTGGACCCTAATGCACCCCAAAGCAGCACTCAGTGATCACAGAATTATGGAGAAGACCTCTGAGATCCTCAAGTCCAGCCTCTGACTCTGCTGCTAAGTCACAGGGGCAAGCTTTCCTCCCTGGAAACCAGGAAAGACAGAACCCAGAATCTGAAGGGGGGGAGGTCCAGGCTCAGCTGCTCAGCCTGGACCCAATCAGCAGCACAAACCATGCAGCAGGGTTGGGGTTTTGCTCCCCCACCTCCTGTCCAAGGAGACACTCAATGAATGAGCAGCACAGAGGGAAGGCAAACAGAATGAAAGGTGAGTTAAGCATCATCTGCTGCCTGTTGAACAAGGCTCCTCTTGTCTCCTGTAACAGGACCCTCCAGCAGAGCAAGCCAGGGATGTGGACAGTGTTTTAATTAAGGCAACTGCTCTGCTATCAGGACAAATAATCACTTGTGTCAAAGTGGGAACTGGACACTGGGGGGGGGGGGGGGGGAAGGTGGGGACACACACTAAGCTTACCTAAGAATCATTCCTCCTTCACTCATTTTTTTTCTGCTCAAATTGTTCTCCCCAGAGCAATTGGCTCTGACTGATTTAGTTTGAGATGATTAAACACCTCCCCCCAAAAAGGTCAGGAGAAACAAGAGCAGCTTGGGGGCTCCTCAGCCACAGGAGCCAGCTGATGCAGCCCAGAAAGCCCAGGGGGTCCTGGCCTGCAGCCAGAGGAGTGTGGGCAGCAGGGCAAGAGAGGGGATCCTGCCCCCTTGACTCTAGTATCATAGAATCAGTCAGGGTGGGAAGGGACCACAAGGATCAGCTAGTTCCAACCCCCCTGCCATGGGCAGGGACACCCCACACTACATCAGCCTGGCCAGAGCCTCATCCAGCCTGGCCTTAAACACCTCCAGGGACAAGGCCTCAACCACCTCCCTGGACAACCCATTCCAGGGCTTCACCACTCTCATGGGGAAGAACTTCCTCCTCACCTCCAGCCTCAATCTCCCCACCTCCAGCTTCATTCCATTCCCCCTAGTCCTAGCACTACCTGAGATCCTGAGCAGTCCCTCCCCAGCCTTCCTGTAGCCCCCTTCAGATACTGGAAGGCCACAATGAGGTCACCTCAGAGCCTTCTCTTCTCCAGACTGAGCAGCCCCAACTCCTTCAGTCTGTCCTCACAGCAGAGCAGCTCCAGCCCTCTGCTCATCCTCCTGGCCCTGCTCTGGACACCTTCCAGCACCTCCAGATCCTTCTTGCCATAGGGGCTCCAGAACTGGAGGCAGGACTCCAGGTGGGGTCTCCCCAGAGCTGAGCAGAGGGGGAGAATCACCTCCCTTGACTCTGCTCTGCTGAGACCTCGCTTCCAATCCTGCCTCCAGTGCTGGGGTCCCCAGCAGAAGGAGGACACAGAGCTGCTGGAGTGAGGCCAGAGGAGGCCACAAAGATGATCCAAGGGCTGGAGCAGCTCTGCTGTGAGCACAGGCTGAGGGAGCTGGGGCTGTGCAGCCTGGAGAGGAGAAGGCTCCAGGGGGACTTCAGAGCTGCTGCCAGTACCTGAAGGGATCCTGCAGGAAGGCTGCAGAGAGACTTCTCCTGAGGGTGTCTGGAGACAGGCCAAGGGGGAATGGTTTGAAGCTGAGGCAGAGCAGGAGCTGAGGAAGAAATTCTTCAGTCTGAGGGTGGTGAGAGTTTGAAATTGGTGGCCCAGAGAGGTTGTGGCTGCCTCCTCCCTGGGGGTGTTCAAGGCCAGGCTGGATGAGGCCTTGAGCAGCTGACTCTGGTTGAGAGGAGTCCCTGCCCCTGGTGCAGAGGTAGGAGCAGATAATCTCTGAGGTCCCTTCCAACCTGAGCCATTGTATGACTCTGTGTCTTACACACACTCCCCCTGCTTGCTCTGACCTTGCTGACTGCACCACATCCAGTTCTGCACCTTACAGATTCAGCAGTTAATGTTTTAACTTCTGAGCCACTTGAGCACACCAAGGTGGTTGTTTCCCTCCCCTGCTCTCACTGCAAGCATTCATGTTTACAAGCACAACAGCAACCCTGCTGCTGGAAGGTTCTGCCCCTTGGAACCTGCCTTTTTCTGTTCATTCACAGGTCAGCCTCTCCTGACCTCCACAGCAACCTTACACACTGCAGAGCTATGCTCCAGGCAGCTGAGTGACAGCTGAAACACATTTCCCCCCCCCTTCAAGAAGCAGAAGAGAGCAGCAGCAAGCTTGAAAAGAGCAGGAGAGAAGGCACTCAGCTCCATTTGCCCTCTGAATTGGTGCCTGGGAGCATGCAGGTATCTGAGCACACAGGGGACCAGAGCAGCTTTTAATTAACAGCCTCAGCCAAAGAGGAAAATGAATCTTTTAATTGCCTGGGAACTCTTCAAGCCCTGATCTGAGTTCTCCAAGCCCAGTGCAATCACTCCAGGAGGGGCAAACCACTGCCCACCTCACCTGGGGGCTCTGACGCCAGAGGCCTTGCGAGTTAGCCAGGGCTCTGCCCTGCAGGCACAGCACCTCCCCCCTCCAGCTCAGACCCTTCCCCTCTAGGCCAGCACCCCCTCCTCCAGGCCAGCATCCCCTCCTCCAAGGCCAGCATCCCCTCCTCCAAGGCCAGCATCCCCTCCTCCAAGGCCAGCATCCCCCCCTCTAAGGCCAGCATCCCCCCCTCCTAAGGCCAGCATCCCCCCCTCCTAAGGCCAGCATCCCCCCCTCTGAGGCCAGCATCCCCCCCTCTGAGGCCAGCATCCCCCCCTCTGAGGCCAGCATCCCCCCCTCCTAAGGCCAGCATCCCCCCCTCCTAAGGCCAGCATCCCCCCCTCCGAGGCCAGCATCCCCCCCTCCGAGGCCAGCATCCCCCCCTCCTAAGGCCAGCATCCCCCCCTCCTAAGGCCAGCATCCCCCCCTCTAAGGCCAGCATCCCCCCCTCCTAAGGCCAGCATCCCCCCCTCTGAGGCCAGCATCCCCCCCTCTGAGGCCAGCATCCCCCCCTCCTAAGGCCAGCATCCCCCCCTCCTAAGGCCAGCATCCCCCCCCTCCTAAGGCCAGCATCCCCCCCTCCGAGGCCAGCATCCCCCCCTCCTAAGGCCAGCATCCCCCCCTCCTAAGGCCAGCATCCCCCCCTCCTAAGGCCAGCATCCCCCCCTCCTAAGGCCAGCATCCCCCCCTCCTAAGGCCAGCATCCCATTTTTCTCCTGAGTCACTCCCCAGGCTCAGAATTCCCTGTTCCTGCAGAACAGAGGCAGGGCCCAAGGGCTGCTGTGGGAACTCCAGGAGGAAGCCTGGCTCCACACAGCTCAGGCTCACACCCACCAGGCAGAGTCACTCCCCCCAGCTCCACACATTGCTAAGCCTGCACTGGATCCAGCAGAGGCCCAAGGGCCACACATCCTTCAGCCCTTTTTCATGCAGTGACACCTCAAAGGACTCCTGTGTTCAAGAGCAGATGGTAACTGGTGTTGGAAACAACTCAGCTGCAATGAAGCAGTTGTGCTGAACTCAAGCATGAAGCCAGGCTGGGTGAGGAGTGGCTCAAGAATGGTCTCAAGGAGGAGGACTTGGGGGTGTCAGCTGATGAAACACTCCCCCCATGAGCCAGCAATGGGCACCTCCAGGGATGGGGACTCCACCACCTCCCCGGGCAGCACATTCCCATGGCCAATCTCTCTCTGTGTAGAATTTCCTCCTCACCTCCAGCCTAAACCTCCCCTGGCACAGCTTGAGGCTGTGTCCTCTTGTTCTGGGGCTGGCTGCCTGCCTGGGAGAAGAGACCAACCCCCACCTGGCTCCAACCTCCCTGCAGGGAGTTGGAGAGAGCAAGAAGGTCTCCCCTGAGCCTCCTCTGCTCCAGGCTAAGCAACCCCAGCTCCCTCAGCCTCTCCTCCCAGGGCTGTGCTCCAGACCCCTCCCCAGCTTTCTTGCCCTTCTCTGGACACCTTCCAGCAGCTCAACCTCTTTCCTAACCTGAGGAGCCCAGAACTGGACACAGGACTCCAGGTGTGGCCTAAGCAGTGCTGAGCACAGGGCACAAGGACTTCCCTGCTCCTGCTGGCCACACTCTTCCTGCTGCAGGCCAGGATGCCCTTGGCCTTCTTGTCCCCCTGGGCACACTGCTGGCTCCTGTTTGGGCAGCTGTCAACCACTACCCCCAGGTCCCTCTCTGCCTGGCTGCTCTCAGCCACTCTGCCCCCAGCCTGTAGCACTGCCTGGGGTTGCTGTGGCCAAAGTGCAGCCCCTGGCACTTGGACTTGTTCAATGCCATCCTGTTGGCCTCTGCCCATCTGTCCAGTCGGTCGAGGTCCCTCTGCAGAGCCCTTCTGCTCTCTAACTGACCAACATCTGCTCCTAATTTGGTGTCATCTGCAAACTTGCTGATGACTTTCTGGTCTGTGCAGCCCAAGCAGTGCAGTTTTTCCTGGGGAGAAATTCCCCAGCTCCACAGATCTTCACTTCAAGGCATGGGAGCAGATCTGAGCCTTGCCTGGAGGCACATTAGCTGCATCAAGCAAGGCCCTGGATGTGGTGTATGCATTTCAAACCCTGCAGCTGATCCATTCTGAGTTTCATCACTCTGGGACTTTCTGAAAGCTAACACATTCTCCTCTGATGACAAAGCAAAGATGATCACCTCCCAGAGCTGTAATTGCAAACAGAGCCTTGAAACACAACCAGGGGAAGTTAGTGCCTGCTCTGTCTATAAAGAAGTCAAGTTCCAATTCTGCCATGGCAGCAAGAACTGCCATGAGGAGAGGCTGAGGGAGCTGGGGTTGCTTAGCCTGGAGAAGAGGAGGCTCAGGGGAGACCTTCTTGCTGTCTACAACTCCCTGAAGGGAGCTTGGAGCCAGCTGGGGGTAGGTCTCTTCTCCTAGGCACCCAGCCCCAGAACAAGAGGACACAGTCTCAAGCTGTGCCAGGGTAGGTTCAGGCACAGCTTAGGAAGAAGCTCTTCACAGAAAGAGAGATTGGCCATTGGGATGTGCTGCCCAGGGAGGTGGTGGAGTCCCCATCCCTGGAGGTGTTTAGGAAGAGCCTGGCTGAGGCACTTGGAGCCAAGGTTGAGTTGATCAGATGGTGCTGGGTGAGAGGTTGGACTCCATGATCTCTGAGGCCTTTTCCAACCTGGTGAATTCTATTCTAACTTCATTGAACCACAGAATGGGTTGGGTTGGAAGGGACCTTCAAGACCACCCAGTTCCAACCCCCTGCCATGGGCAGGGACATCTCCCACCAGCCCAGGCTGCTCAAGGCCTCATCCAGCCTGGCCTTGAAGACCTCCAGGGATGAGGCACCCACAGCCTCCCTGGGCAGCCTGTTTCAGAGTCTCCCCACCCTCACTGGAAAGCAAGGAGCTGCATGGACAGTGATGCCAATTTCCACAAGTGCTCCTTACAAGGCTTATCTGCCCAAGCTAAAGCTCTCTTTTTGGTGGAGATTCAGAAGCCCTTCTTGGAGCTGCTGCCAGCCTCCCAGCAGCCTGTTTACAAATGATGGCTAACTGCATTCCAAGCAGGGCAGGCATTCCCTGCCAAGGCACATCACCAGCACCACGCACAGCCTCTTTCAGGCAGCACCTGCCCAGTCCTGTGACTGACAAGGCCTCTAATGAGCTCTAATTGAGGAGTGGGCAGCCTGAAGAATGCAACAACAGAGGAGGGAAAAGGGCAAACCACCAACTGCTCTGCTAATGAGTGAGAAGTGCCTGGGCTGGTGAGGGCCAGTGACCCAAAAATTCTTCTTCTTCCACCGAGCCCTTTCGCTCCGTGGTCAGGTTCGGAGCCTTTCCCCTGCCAGCCCAACACTTGGGGGCAGCAATGGACAGGCTTGAACGGGGCCCAGCCACTCCTGCTGGCACCAAGGTGCTCTTCTGCAACAAAAGAGCAGGGGAGATTGCTTCATCTGCAGAAGAGGAGGCTCTCTACAACCCCCTGAAAGGAGGTTGGAGCCAGGTGGGGCTTGGTCTCTTCTCCTGACGAACAGGTGCTAGGACAAGAGGAAATGTCCTGCAGTTATGCCAGGGGAGGCTCAAGGTGGACATGAGGAACAGTTTCCCCCCTGAAGGGGTTGGCAAGGCCTGGCCCAGGCTGCCCAAGGGTGTGTTGGCATCCCCATCCCTGCAGAGAGGAAGAAATTCTTCCCAGACAAGGAGATTGGCCATGGGAATGTGCTGCCCAGGGAGGTGGTGGAGTCCCCATCCCTGGAGGTGTTTAGGAAGAGCCTGGCTGAGGCACTTGGTGCCATGGTTGAGTTGATCAGATGGTGCTGGGTGATAGGTTGGACTTGGTGATCTCCAAGGTCTTTTCCAACCTGGTTCATTCTGTTCTATTCTATTCTAAAACCAGCTGCAGAGCGTGGCTCTGAGGGAGCCAGAGGGACCTCGGGGAGGGAAGTTGCTATGGTCGTCCTTCCCTGCAGCAGTAGCAGCACTGAGGCTGGAACAGGGCTGTCAGACCTGTGAATTGAGTCTGTCTGTCTTGTCTGTAGGGAGGAGGACAGGAAACTGCTGGAGCAGGTCCAGGGGGAGGCCATGAAGCTGATCAGAGGGCTGGAGAAGCTCTGCTGTGGGGACAGGCTGCAAGAGTTGGGGTTGTGCAGCCTGGAGAAGAGAAGGCTCCAGGGAGACCTTAGAGCAGCCTTCCTGAAGGGGGCTACAGGAAAGCTGGGAAAGGACTTCTGACAAGGGCTGGGAGTGACAGGGTGAGGGGAAATAGCTTTGAGCTGGAAGAAGGCAGATTGAGACTGGAGATGAGGAAGAAACACTTTCCAGTGAGGGTGGGGAGACACTGCAACAGGTTGTCTAGGGTCCCTGGAGGTGTTCAAGGCCAGGCTGGATGAGGCCTTGAGCAAGCTGGGCTGGTGGGAGGTGTCCCTGCCCACAGCAGAGGGGTTGGAGCTGGATGATCTTGAAGCTCCCCTCCAACCCAACCCTTTCTAGGACTCTATGGAACCAAGCAAGGAGGCAGCAGAAGCCCAGATGGCATCCTCCATAATTCCACCAACTGAATGAACCTGCTGCTGCTTGTCCTGCATTTGGAGCCTGCCCTTTTACTTCCAGGAGGTTCTTGTCTGGTAACAGCACAGGCAAGAGAATGAAAAACCAACACTGAGCTGGAATGGTTTGGATGAAACTTGGCCCAAAAGGTCACAAATCTGTTTGGCTTCTGTTGGTTCTGCAAGTCTTAGAGGGGGCAGTGCCCACAGTGCTCTTCTCAGAGTGGAGGCTTCAGTCTCGTGGAGCTCAGGCTGAGGGGCTGCAGAAGAGGTCTGCAGAGGGCTCAGCAGTGAAGAAACCACTCTGGATTTCAGCAGTTATTTCATTTCTGCCTCCAAGGAGGGTCTGCAATCACCAGGGTGGGAATCACACAGACCCTGCTTCTACCAAGCCTCCTTTCAGCTGCTCTGGCTCATGGCACACTTCCAATATGAAAGGAAGCCCAGCCAGGGCAGATGGAAAGCATGCAGAGCACTCATCAGCACCATCCAAAGCTAATTCCAACATTCAGAGCTCCCCAACCACTTCCCAACTCATTGGAAAGCAACTCCATACCAATCACACAGCCAAGCTCACCACAGCTCCCCAAACAACTCTTCTGAAGGGTCCTTGGAGCTGCTCAAGCCCTTCAGCCCTCCAGATGCCATCAGAAAGCCAACCATGTTGCTCCACATCACATCAAGGACTGCCTGATTCTGTGTCCCACCTCCACAAATGAGCTTGCCAAGAGTTGTGCTGATGCAGATGGAGCCAATTACCAAATGCTTTCAATCCCTTCCAGCAGGGAGTTGTTTCTCTCCTGACCCATGAAGCTCTCTCACCTCTACCCTGACTTATGCAACTTAAAAGCAGGAGTCAGAGTTTGGGCAATTTAAGCCAGCCACAGCTTTTTGTGACCATGGAACTTCCTCCCAAGCAGCTTCAACACCACCCCAGAACAGACCTCCCCAGCTAGACTTGTAAGCAGCTGCTCTTCTGCACATGGGTGGCCAGCAGGAGCAGGGAAATCCTTGTGCCCTGTGCTCAGCACTGCTCAGGCCACACCTGGAGTCCTGTGTCCAGTTCTGGGCTCCTCAGGTTAGGAAAGAGGTTGAGCTGCTGGAAGGTGTCCAGAGAAGGGCAAGAAAGCTGGGGAGGGGTCTGGAGCACAGCCCTGGGAAGAGAGGCTGAGGGAGCTGGGGTTGCTTAGCCTGGAGAAGAGGAGGCTCAGGGGAGACCTTCTTGCTCTCTCCAACTCCCTGAAGGGAGGTTGGAGCCAGCTGGGGGTTGGTCTCTTCTCCCAGGCAGGCACCCAGCCCCAGAACAAGAGGACACAGCCTCAAGCTGTGCCAGGGGAGGTTTAGGCTGGAGGTGAGGAGAAAGTTCTTCCCAGCAAGAGAGCTTGGCCATTGGGATGTGCTGCCCAGGGAGGTGGTGGAGTCCCCATCCCTGGAGATGTTTAGGAAGAGCCTGGCTGAGGCACTTGGTGCCATGGTTTAGTTGATCAGATGGTGCTGGGTGATAGGTAGGACTTGATCTTTGAGGTCTTTCCCAACCTGGTTAATTCTATTCTAAACAGCCCACACATGATATGAACAGTTTAATTAAAAGGCACTAATTGAAATAGCTGCTGTGTGCAGAGCCATCAGAGTTCTAGGGGCTCTCAGACAAGGTTTGTAAGCATCATAGAACTGTCAGGGCTGGAAGGGACCTCAAGGCTCAGCCAGCTCCAACCCCCCTGCCATGGGCAGGGACACCTCACATCACAGCAGGTTGCTCACAGCCACATCCAGCCTGGCTGCAAACACCTCCAGGCAGGAGGCTTCCACCACCTCCTTGGCAACTTGTGCCAGGCTCTCACCACCCTCCTGCACAGTGTTCAGCCCTGTCACAGAAAAGGGGATGCAATCCAAAAAGCTGGGGTCAGTGTGGGGAGAGAAGGCAAATGGATTTATCATTTATCACAGAATGGGTTGGGGTTGGAAGGGACCTCAAAGCTCATCCAGTTCCAACCCCCCTGACATGGGCAGGGACTCCTCCCACCAGCCCAGGCTGCTCAAGGCCTCATCCAGCCTGGCCTTGAACACCTCCAAGAAGGAAGCAGCCACAGCCTCCCTGGGCAACCTGTTCCAGTGTCTCACCACCCTCACTGGAAAGAATTTCTTCCTAATCTCCTGTCTCAATCTCCCCTCTTCCAGCTCATCCTGTCACTCCCATCCCTTGTCCAAAGTCCCTCCCCAGCACTCCTGTAGCCCCTTCAGGTACTGGAAGCCTGCCCTAAGGTCTCCCTGGAGCTTCCTCTCCTCCAAGCTACGCAATCCCAACTCTCTCAGCCTGTCCCCACAGCAGAGCTTCTCCAGCCCTCTGATCATCTTCATGGCCTCCTCTGGACCTGCTCCAGCAGTTCCCTGCCCTTCTCACTACAGACAAGACAGACAGACTCAATTCAAAGGTCTGACAGCCCTGTTCCAGCCTCAGTGCTCTCTGCCTGCCAAGATTCAGCAGCTCTGGTCAGAAATCAGTCATCTATTTAGCCTGCACAATTGAAACAAGTTTTCCCAGCTACTCAGAGTAGGAGCTGTAGAGATTAACTCCCTACATTAGCAATGCCTTGAGTCCCACCATGCTCCACACTCTTCTGAAGGCCAGTTGACAGCAGCCAGCCTGTTATAACCCAACTGTGCCTCACAGGATGTGCAACTAGTGAAGAGCATCCTCCTGCAGTTAGTTTTCCTCACCAGCAGGTTGTAGACATTCAAGGCTAGACTTGATGGAGGCCCTGAGCAACCTGATCTCGTTGGGCCTTGGAGGATCCCTTCCAACCCAATGCATTCTGTGACACTGGGGGAGAAGGAAAACAGAGCCAAGCAGACAGCTGGCACTGCTGGCCAATGTGCTGGATTCTTTTGGGTGCTCACTGACTGCAGAACACCTGACAGAGCATAAAGCAGAGCTAGATTTGGGTGTTCTCCAGAGCCCCAGTGTTCTGACACATTGGAGCAGCTCTGCTACCAGGACAGGCTGAGGGATGCTCAGCCTGGAGAAGAGCTCCAGGGAGACCTAATAGCAGCCTGCCAGTACCTGAAGGGGGCTACAGGAAGAATGGAGAGAGACTCTTTACAAAGGCCTGCAGGGACAGGCCCAGGGGCAATGGCTTCAAACCAGAGCAGGGCAGATTGAGATTGGATGTCAGGAAGTAGTTCTTTACTATGAAGGTGGTGGAACACTGGAACAGGCTGCCCAGGGAGGTGGTTGGGACCTCATCCCTGGAGGTATTTAAAGTGGGGCTTGACAGGGCTCTGGGCAGCCTGATCTAGGGGAGGATGTCCCTGCTTGCTGCAGAGGGGATGGACTGGATGACCTTCAGAGCTCCCTTCCAACCCAGACCATCCTATGATTGCCTCAGCAACCTACCACAGGAGCTCTGTGTCCAAGTGCAAGCAGCCAGGTAGTTTATCAAGAGACAGAGACATCCATCAGCCTTGTGTGAACTGCTCCAAACTACTTTCACTAAACAGCAGCCTCCAAGCTGGTGATTACTTCCAGACAGCTGCTAATGACCCCTCATCCAAAGGCTGGCTGAGCAGGCAGAGTAGTTAGAACCTGTTGGCTCAGCCCAAAACAAACACCTGGATTCCTGGCATTGTTTGGGCAAGTGCTGGGTGACAAAGAGAGAAACAAACCACCCCACCTGCCAGAGGCTCTTAGGAAATGTTCTTGCATACCAGCCCTTCTTTCCAGACAGCTCAGAGCATCCCATACTCACCAAGTCAATGAGGTCACTGAGATTCTTCTCTATCTGCTGGGGAGGCAGACGCCTCATCAAATCCAAGGCACAATCCAGCTGCTGCTCACTCTGCAGAGACAGGAACAGAACAGAACAGAATTAACCAGGTTGGAAAAGAGCTCAGAGATCATCAAGTCCAACCTCTCACCCAGCACCATCTGATCAACTAAACCATGGCACCAAAGGCCTCAGCCAGGCTCTTCCTAAACACTTCCAGGGATGGGGACTCCACCACCTCCCTGGGCAGCACATCCCATGGCCAATCTCTCTTGCTGGGAAGAATTTCTTCCTCACCTCCAGCCTGAACCTCCCCTGGCACAGCTTGAGACTGTGTCCTCTTGTTCTGGGGCTGGCTGCCTGCCTGGGAGAAGAGACCAACCCCCACCTGGCTACAACCTCCCTGCAGGGAGTTGGAGAGAGCAAGAAGGTCTCCCCTGAGCCTCCTCTTCTGCAGGCTAAGCAACCCCAGCTCCCTCAGCCTCTCCTCCCAGGGCTGTGCTCCAGACCCCTCCCCAGCTTTCTTGCCCTTCTCTGGACACCTTCCAGCAGCTCAACCTCTTTCCTAACCTGAGGAGCCCAGACCTGGACACAGGACTCCAGGTGTGGCCTAAGCAGTGCTGAGCACAGGGCACAAGGACTTCCCTGCTCCTACTGGCCACACTCTTCCTGAGCCAGGCCATCCCCCTGCCACCATCCCTGAGCCAGGCCATCCCCCTGCCACCATCCCTGAGCCAGGCCATCCCCCTGCCACCATCCCTGAGCCAGGCCATCCCCCTGCCACCATCCCTGAGCCAGGCCACCCCCCTGCCACCATCCCTGAGCCAGGCCATCCCCCTGCCACCAAGTGTCCAGGGAACACATCACACACTGCTGCAAGAGCTGCACTGCTTGCTGACTGGTAGGAGACACAGCTCCCACTTCCAAGCAGCAGCCTGGTTTGTACAAATACCAACAGACTCCCATCAAGTCCAGCACCATTTGATCATAGATTAGTGGCAAAAGAAAGGTCTTCCAGAGGAGGGATTGAAGAGCACAGCTTCAACTGGTGCCATGCTGCTGATGGAGAGCACTCCAGGCCTCCCCTCACCAAACCTTGCTGTCAGTGTTCCTGCAAATGCTTCATGCATGTTTTTCCAGGCTAATTTCCATCACAGTCTGGGTTAGGGAACTGAAAGTTCCTCCTCCCCAGGCAGTTTTTACACTTCCTCATTTGTATTGTGCCATTCAGCTTGAGATAAGCAGCAGCCAAGACAGATTCTGCTCCAGCACTGAGCTCTCTCCCTGCTTCAGCTGCACCAAAAAGCAGAGTGGAACACACACAAAGGAGGATCCCATATCGCCTTCTTGCTACAGAACACACACCAAAGCTGCCTGTAACTGGGAAATCAGGGACTGGAGTCATCTGGGGAAAGATCAGAGGGCTGCAGCACCTCCTGTGCAGGGACAGGCTGGGAGAGTTGGAGCTGCTCAACCTCCAGAAGAAAAGGATCCAGGGAGAGCTCAGAGCAGCCTTGCAATACCTGCAGGGGCTCCAGGAGAGCTGGGGAGGGACTTTGTACAAACCATGGAGTGACAGGATGAGGGGGGATGGCTTTGAGCTGCAGGAGGGCAGATTTAGACTGGAGATGAGGAAGAAATCCTTTAGAGTGAGGCTGGGGAGACACTGGAAGAGGTTGCCCAGGGAGGCTGTGGCTGCCCCCTCCCTGGAGGTGTTCAGGGCCAGGCTGGATGAGGCCTTGAGCAAGCCTGGGCTGGTGGGAGGTGTCCCTGCCCATGGCAGGGGGGTTAGAGTTGATGATCTCTGAGGTCTCCCTTCCAACCTGAGCCATTCTAGGATTCTATGATTCCAGTTGTTGCTGACACTTAGAGATGTTTAAGACCAGGCTGGATGAGGCCTTGAGCAAGCTGGGCTGGTGGGAGGTGTCCCTGCCCATGGCAGGGGGGTTGGAACTGGATGATCTTGAAGGTCCCTTCCAACCTAAGCCATTCCAGGGATCTCTGAACCCAAACTGAATGAGGAATCAACTCCAACCTCCCCAGCCCAGGCTGTCTGACTTGCTGGCTGTTCAGTAGTTCTCTTTTGCAAGGGAGAGGGCAGTTCCTGTGGCTCTACAAACACAAATGGGATCAGAGGCACTGCAGCTGGCTGCAGAGCTGACCACCTCCTTCCACTGAACACAGGAGACCCTTAAAACTTCACTTTAGAGTCAGAAAATGTGCCACAGACATTACCAAAGCCACTGGAGGAGCTGAGCCACCTTCCTGACATAACCTTTAGCTCTCCTGCTCACCAGCAGATATAAACAGACACCTTGCTGCAAGACTGAGAGTGCCCAAGTTCTGCCACAGTTTGCTTGCCCTGCTTCTTCCCCTCCCTTGTTTCTCTTTGCCAGCCCACAGGCAACAACTTCAGCTTCCATTTCTCCCCTCCTGCCTTCTGCCCAGCCCTAAATGTTTGCTTTAAAGCCTCCCCAACTCCAGCAGTTCTTTTATCACATCATGCATGGCAGCCCCCAGGTCAGGGAGAAACAGGAAGCAAAGTTTCCTGCAATTAAGCCATACCCTAGCAATGAGGAAAGGAGGGAGCTCAGCTCAGGGCACAGCCATTACCAAAGCTCTTCTGAACAGGAACTGCCCTTTCCCTTGCAAGAGAGAGCTACTGAACAGCCAGCAAGTCAGACAGCCTGGGCTGGGGAGACTGGAGTCGATTCCTCATTCAGTTTGGGTTCAGAGATCCCTGGAATGGCTTAGGAGGTACAAGGAGATGCCAAGAGGCATCTGAAGGCACTGGGTGCATGAAATGATGCTGCATGGTTACAGGGTCAGCAGAGCTGCCTGTCAGGGCTGTGAGCATGCTTGTCCTCAAGCCAACATCTGCTCTGGGAGTGTGCAGGCAGATGTTCCAACCTCCCTCATGCAGTGCTTGCAAAACCAGGCCAGGTCCTGCTGCCTCAGTGCTGTGATGGGGCTCTTGCATTTTGTTTAGCTAAGGTTTCCCCTCTCTCTCTCCATCTGTCTGACAAAGAGAGTCTCAGGTTGTGTCAAACCCAGACTTAGAGTGGGGAAAACCCTCCCTGTGCAGTAGCAGGAACCTGGCTAGGTCTCTGTGTTCAGTGGAAGGAGGTGGTCAGCTCTGCAGCCAGCTGCAGTGCCTCTGATCCCATTTGTGTTTGTAGAGCCACAGGAACTGCCCTCTGCCTTGCAAAAGAGAACTACTGAACAGCCAGAAAGTCAGACAGCCTGGGCTGGGGAGGTTGGAGTTGATTCCTCGTGCAGTTTGGGTTCAGAGATCCCTGGAATGGCTTAGGTTGGAAGGGACCTTAAAGATCATCCACTTCCAACCCCCCCTGCCATGGGCAGGGACACCTCCCACCAGCCCAGGCTGCTCAAGGCCTCATCCAGCCTGGCCTTGAACACCTCCAGGGAGGAAGAATCCACAGCCCCCCTGTGCAACAAGGCATCAACCTCCATGTATCTGCCATAATCTCTTGCAAAGCAGGATGAACTGAGCCCAGGAGCAGAAGGCTGTGACAGCTGTCACCCAATGACACACTCAAGTAACACATAAACCTCCCCAGGCTCTTTAGCCACTTGGGTAAGGTGACAAGCAAATCCTTGGCTGAAATGAACCTCAAGTTACTTCTCCTGGAAAGCAACTCCAAACTGATCCCTGAACTACCACCACATTTAAGGCTGAGAGCCCCTAGGGCTGTTGAGCCTGGAGAAGAGCAGCCCCAGAGAGGATCTGAGCAATGCTCAGCAAGAGCTAAAGGGCAGGGGGCAAGAGGCTGGAGCCAGACTCTGCTCAGTGGTGCCCAGGGACAGGCCAAGGGGCAGTGGGCAACAAACTGGAAGCCAGGAGGTTCCACCTGAAGAGAGGGAGGAAAGTTGTTTGGTGTGAGAGTGCTGAGCCCTGGAGCAGGCTGCCCAGAGAGGCTGTGGGGTCTCCTGGTGTGGAGAGCTTCCAACTCCTCCGGGCTATTGTGCTGCTGGGTGAGCTGCTGGGGGTGCCCTGCTTTAGCAGGGGGGGGTTGGACTGGCTGAGCTCCAGAGGTCCCTTCCTACCCTAGCAAGCTGGGGGGGCTGTGGGATATCCATGCACAGAAGTGCTGCCTATGGCTTTCAAACCCTTTTCCTTCCCTTCATCCCACGCTCAGGGGAAGGGGAAACCAACTCATTTGTTTTGCTGCTAACCTTTCAGGCCCCTGAGAGAGGTCCTGCCTGGATGGCCCAAGGCCTGCCCAGCCCCAGCAGCCAAGCCCAGGCAGGGGCTCTCTCTGACCTCATATTGTCTTTACCTCCTGCTATCTCTTATGTCAAGGCAGGAAAGCTGGCACACGGTCACCAGGTCGTGCTCCTCGCTCTGGGATCGTGGGAACACTGAGGGAAGTGAGCTCCATCCTCCTCTGCCAGCTGGGATTGCTTAATACACACACATAAACCCCCTCAAAACCTAGGGAAAGGTGATGCTAGAGAACCAGCACCGAAGCTGCAACCCCAGGGGAAGGGTGATACAGAGCCACAGTTCAGGGATAGCTACTGGATGGAGCCTCCCCCTCTGGAGTGGTTTGTGGAGTCACCAAACCTGCTTGGACTGAGCACTTCTGGGATAATATAGACACTCACTGCTTAAAGCAGAGCTCATCAAACCCCAGAATGGCCTAGGTTGGAAAGGACCTCAGAGAGCATCAAACCCCAGAATGGCCTAGGCTGGAAGGGACCTCAGAGAGCATCAAACCCCAGAATGGCCTAGGTTAGAAAGGACCTCAGAGAGCATCAAACCCCAGAATGGCCTAGGCTGGAAGGGACCTCAGAGAGCATCAAACCCCAGAATGGCCTAGGTTAGAAAGGACCTCAGAGAGCATCAAACCCCAGAATGGCCTAGGCTGGAAGGGACCTCAGAGAGCATCTACTGAGCTTGGACTAATCACTTCCAGGACAATATAGTCACTATCTGTTTAAAGCAGAGATCACAGAACCACAGAATGGCCTAGGTTAGAAAAGCACTCAGAGATCATCTTCTCCAACCTCCCTGCCATGGGCAGGGTCACCTTCCACCAGCCCAGGCTGCTCAAAGCCTCAAACAACCTGGCTCTGAACACCTCCAGGGCATCCACAACCTCCCTGGAAGCATTCTAGGCCAGGCTGGACAGAGCCTTGAGCAACCTGGTCTAGCATGAATCCATGCTGGCACAGTGAAAAGGCAGCACAAAGCCCACAGATGACAGAGCAAAGTGCTGGCTACATCTGCTGTGTCCTATTCCAGCACTGATGAAGTAACTCTACCAGGAGCTTTTGCTTCTGGTTCTTTGCCTGGAGGTGAGGCTCTAAAACCCAAGTGTGGTCAAAACCCAGCCTTTGGTACCAGCCCTTCACACCCAGAGCAGCTGGAGGTCCTTAAGAGACAGGAAGCATCCCAGGTGCCACATGAGCAGCACAGGGTTCTCTGACCTTACAGGAGTGAGCACTGTGCTGTTAGTGCACAGCAGTGAAGTGCTCAGGAGGGGACTGGATGTGGCACTTGCTGCCATGGTTTAGTGGCCATGAGGTCTTGGGTGAGAGGTTGGACTTGGTGATCTTTGAGGTCTCTTCCAACCTTATTGATTCCATGATTCTAACTGGGAGTGGGGAGTTAGCAGTGGCACTCAAAAACCCCACAAAGCCTCCACACAACTTGTGCAGGGGCAAGGTGCTCTTCAGGAACTCAGGATCTAGGTCATTCCACCCCACAGAACAGGGGGGGATGGAAGGGACCTCTGGAGATCACTGAGCCAAAAGAGGATCACCTAGAGAAGGTCACAGAGGAACACATCCAGGTGAGTTCAGGATGTGTCCAGAGGAGACTCCACAACCTCCCTCCTCTGGGCAGCCCCAACCTCCCTTCTCCCAACCTCCCTCCCTGGGCAGCCCCAACCTCCCTTCTCTGGGCAGCCCCAACCTCCCTCTCTTAACCTCACCTGCTTTGGATTTCCCCTTGCCCAGCTCTCTTGTAAACCTGCAGGCTGGTTTCTCCAGGCCTCCAGCCAAAACACTTGCACAGAATCCTTGCCTTTGGACATGGAGAGGCTCCTAACCCCCTGCCCACTGGGAGGTGATCAGACAGGCTGTCTCCCAGGCTGGGCTGCTCTCTAGCCAAGCTCTTGGAGGTTGCAGGGCTTAATGAGCTCAGTGTTTACTTGAGAGGAGGCTGTTTTCCACCATCCCTCTGCTTCCTGCAGCACAGAGCTCCTGGGGAGGAGCAGGGAGTTCAGGCAGCCAGCCTAAATGAAGTTTTATTACAGCTCCAGTCACTGAAGGCTTTAGAGATCACAGGAGTCTCAGAGACTGAAAATATTAGCTCAGATGAAAGCTCCCTTAATAAGTTTCCTCTGAAGATGTTTGGCTATCTAGAATCTCCACTTGAGCATCTGCTGGGGTGTTCCCATGGTACCAGCAGAGGGGAAATGGTTTGAGTGTGTCCACAGCAGCAGTTGTGTTTGTTCAACCTCCTCTGCCTCAATCAGCTCTTGACTCAACTCACTTCCAACAGAGAAACTCTCTCACAACAGCCACAGGCCTCTGGCCCAGGGTCTTGAGGCTCAAGTGAAAATAAACAGAGCAGAAAAGAAATGAGTTGGGGAAAGGTGCAGTGAGTGGCACAGGACAGCTGCACAGCTCAGTTCCAGCCCTGCTGTGGTTAGAGCTGGGCAGGACACACAAATAAAAGCCCAGAGGACACACCAAGAGCAAAAAAGAAACCAGGCAGGAGGCTGAATTGCCTTGGGGCTGCCCACTCATCACCTCCAGCTCCTGGGGATGAGAGGGACAGGGCAGAGGAGTGGCTGGCATTGGCCTCCTGGCCAGGCACAAGGCTGAATTGCTTTGGGGTTCCCCACTCATCACCTCCAGCTCCTGGGGATGAGAGGGACAGGGCAGAGGAGTGGCTGGCATTGGCCTCCTGGCCAGGCAGAAGGCTGAATTGCCCTGGGGTTCCCCACTCATCACCTCCAGCTCCTGGGGATGAGGGGGACAGGGCAGAGGAGTGGCTGGCATTGGCCTCCTGGCCAGGCAGAAGGCTGAATTGCCTTGGGGCTCCCCACTCATCACCTCCAGCTCCTGGGGATGAGGGGGACAGGGCAGAGGAGTGGCTGGCATTGGCCTCCTGGCCAGGAGACTGGGTGCTGCTGAGAGCAGGCAGCCAAGAGCATGCAAAGCTCCCAGCTTCCCATGCAGCCCCTGCAGGGCATGGCACCCAGACACGCTCTGCCAGCCAAGGCAATCACCCCAACCACACCTGCAGTGTGCCTGGCACAGAGCTGTCACCTCAGAGAGGAGGTCACCAGGAGCCACACCTAAAGCCTTCCAGACAGTGCCACCAGCAGAACCAGACACATCAGAGACTCTGCTCATTTGCCCTTTCCAGACACCAGCAATCTGATGAGTTACAACCCAGCAGCACCCTGCAGCTTCTCAGTGGGACCTTGGCAGATGCAGCTCAGGGCAGACACAAAGATGCACAGGCTGAGGTCACAGCCAGCACGGGCACGGCAGACAATGCTCTGCTGGGGTGCATGAAGAGGAGTGTGGCCAGCAGGCCAAGGGAGGTTCTCCTCCCCTTCTACTCTGCCCTGCTGAGGCCACATCTGGAGTCCTGGGGCCAGTTCTGGGCTCCTCAGTTCTACAGAGACTGCAAGAAGGTCTCCCCTGAGCCTCCTCTTCTCCAGGCTGAGCAACCCCAGCTCCCTCAGCCTCTCCTCCCAGGGCTGTGCTCCAGACCCCTCCCCAGCTTTACTGCCCTTCTCTGGACACCTTCCAGCAGCTCAACCTCTTTCCTAACCTGAGGAGCCCAGAGCTGGACACAGGACTCCAGGTGTGGCCTAAGCAGTGCTGAGCACAGGGCACAAGGACTTCCCTGCTGGGAGAGAGCCCAGTGGAGGCTCCAAAGAAGCTGAGGGGCCTGGAGCAGCACTGTGAGGAGCAAAGGCTGAGAGCCCTGGGAGTGTTGAGCCTGGAGAAGAGCAGCCCCAGAGGGGAGCTGAGCAAGAGCTAAAGGTTGGGGGGCAAGAGGCTGGGGCCAGACTCTGCTCAGTGGTGCCCAGGGACAGCACAAGGGGCAGAGGGCACAAACTGGAACCCAGGAGCTTCCATCTGAACAGGAGGAGAAAGTTGTTTGGTGTGAAGGTGCTGAGCCCTGGAGCAGGCTGCCCAGAGAGGTTGTGGAGTCTCCTGGTGTGGAGAGCTTCCAACCCCCCCTGGGCATTGTGCTGCTGGGTGAGCTGCTGTGGCTGCCCTGCTGGAGCAGGGGGTTGGACTGGCTGTGACCTCAGCCTGTTCAGGGGCTGCTCTTCTCCAGGCTCAACACTCCCAGGGCTCTCAGCCTTTGCTCCTCACAGAGCTGCTCCAGGCCCCTCAGCAGCTTTGGAGCCTCTGCTGGACTCTCTCCAGTACTTTCCTGTCCCTCTTGCACTGGGCAGCCCAGCACTGGCCCCAGTCCTCTGTGTCGTTTCACACTTGACTTAGAATCATAGAATCAATAAGGTTGGAAAAGATCTGAGAGCCCAGCACTGGACCTCTGTATAGCCTCACTCCTGACTTGAGTCACTTCCTGCAGCCTCACAAAGACTTTGGCCCCTTCTGGACACCCACCCTTCAGATGGCCTCAAGATGTCCTGGCCCCTGCAGATAAAGCCAAGGCCTCTGAGCTGCTTCACACACAGCTGGAGGGCTGGCAGCACCTGAACTGCCCACACTGAACATCCAGGCTGGCATCTCAACTTCCAGAAAACACAAAGATAAGCTGAAAAAAAAAACAACTTGAAGGGACACCCCCCCCCAAAAACAAACTAGCACATTTGCCCAACTTCCACAATCTGAAGTGCTCACACATCAAATCTCTTTGGTCAGTGGGCAGCTCACAAGCACAACAGCTTCACAAGTGAATACAGGGTCAGAAGCACCCAACACAAGGACTATTTCCCCCCCTCCCCATCCTTTTATGTTGCAGACAACTCCCACCTTGTAAATCATTTGATTTCCTCTCAGCTGTCCCAAGTGGAATGGTTGGCTAAGGGTTCAGCTCTGTGCCACTAAAGCATTAGGGGGTTTATTTCCCCCCCCAGGTTCAACACAGCTTCCCCTCCTGCTCATCATTTCAAGCCCTGCCAACTTCCAGATGCCCCAAAGGCAGGAGATTCCCTTCCCAGGTGGCATAAGGCAGCAGCACTGTGGCAAAGGGGGCAATTCTTGGAGCCTCTGGCTAATGAAAAGCACAGGAGTGAGTGAAGGGGCAGGATTCCCTTCCTGGCTGCCAGCATTCACTCCTGGGGATGTGGGATGGGAAAGGGAATAACCTCCCAGAGGGTTACACAAACCCCAGGCTAGTTCTGCACCCAGGACACTGCCATCAGCTGCATGGGTTCAGGGGGGATGTTAGGAAGAAGTTGTTCCCCAGGAGGGTGGTGAGAGGCTGGCACAGGCTGCTCAGGGAGGTGGTGGAGTCCCCAGCCCTGGAAGTGTTCAAGCAATGTGTGGCCTTGGCACTTGGGGCCAGGGTTTGATGGCCATGGTGGGGCTGGGTTGGTGGTTGGACTGGATGGCCTTGGAGAGATTGTCCAACCCAAACAATTCTCTAGCTCTAAGCTACAGTCCTAAACCAAAGCCTGGCAGGGGGGTTGGAACCAGATGATCCTTGAGGTCCCTTCCAACCCTGACAATTCTGAGTCACTTTTGAGGCTGTTAGGGAGGGATAGGACTGGGGGGGATGGAGCAGAACTAGAAGAGGGGAGATTGAGATTGGATGTGAGGAAGAAGTTGTTCCCCAGGAGGGTGGTGAGAGCCTGGCACAGGCTGCCCAGGGAGGTGGTGGAAGCCTCCTGCCTGGAGGTGTTTGCAGCCAGGCTGGATGTGGCTGTGAGCAACCTGCTGCAGTGTGAGGTGTCCCTGCCCATGGCAGGGGGCTTGGAGCTGGCTGAGCCTTGAGCTCCCTTCCAACCCTGGCAGTTCTGTGATTCTATTATTCCTTGCAAGTTGCTCTGCTGCATTATTTTTTCCTCTTTAGGAAATCTCTCCTGGCAGATCCTGTCCCAACCCATTTGTGATGTACTTCTGAATCATTGCATGGGTTGGGCTGGAAGGGACCTCCAAAGGTCATCTAATCCAACCTCCCTGCACTCAGCAGAGACAGCCTCAGCCTGCTCAGAGCCTTGTTGAGCCTGACCTTGAACATCTCCACAGATGAGGCCTCAGCCACCTCCCTGGGTAACCTGCTGCCATGTTCCACCAACCTCACAGTGCAGAGCTTGTTCCTAACATCCAGTCTAAATTTCCTTGAAGATCATCCAGTGCCAACCCCCCTGCCATGGGCAGGGACACCTCCCACCAGCCCAGCTTGCTCAAGGCCTCATCCAGCCTGGCCTTGAACACCTCCACAACCTCCCTGGGCAACCTCTTCCAGTGTCTCCCCACCCTCACCAGAAAGAATTTCTTCCTCACCTCCAGTCTCAATCTCCCCTCTTCCAGCCTCACTCCATCCCCTCTGGTCCCACCACTCCCAGCCCTTGGCAAAAGTCCCTTCCCAGCTCTCCTGCAGCCCCCTTCAAGTACTGGAAGGCTGCTCTCAGGCCTCCCTGGAGCCTTCTCTTCTGCAGGCTGAACAGCCCCAGCTCTCCCAGCCTCTCCTTGCAGGGGAGGTTCTCCAGCCCTCTGATCACCTTGGTGGCCTCTCTGGACCCTCTCCAACAGCAGTTCCATGTCCTTCTCATGCTGGGGGCACCAGAACTGGCTGTGGGACTACAGGCTGCCCAGGGAGGTGGTGGAGTCCCCATCCCTGGAGGTGTTCAAGAGGGGACTGGATGTGGCACTTGGTGCCATGGTCTAGTCATGGGGTCTGTGGGGACAGGTTGGACTTGAGGATCCTCGAGGTCTCTCCCAACCTTAGTATTACTGTGTGTGATACTGTGTGAGGTGAGGTCCCAGCAGAGCTGAGGGGCAGAGGCACAATGATTTATAGAACCACTGCATGCTTTGGGTTGGAAGAGAGCTTTAAGGCCATCCAGTTGAACCCCCTGCAGTGAGCAGGGACCCTGCAGATGGTCCCTTGCTTGCTCAACCACTTTTCCATCTATCACTCCTGTTGATGCAGAGCCCAACACAAGCCTCCACCAACAGCCAGAGCCACCACACACCAAGAGAGGAGCAGGGAGGACCAGCACCAAGGCCCTTGGGAGCAGGCTTTATCCATCCTGACCTTTTGCCACTGCTCACTCCTGATTCCTGGCACCAGTGTTTTGTCTTCTGGGGGAACAGAAACAATGTTTTATGTATTCAACTTGTCGCTGGGAACACCACGATGAAATTGACTGGCTTTCATCTGCTGCCAAGAACTCCTGCGAAGCAGAAAGTCCTCTCCCAATAAATCAGAGTGCCCAAGGGAACCTGCAAGAGGGGAAAGGGGGGCAGCAGGGCAACAGCTGCACAGGGTGCAGGCTGCAAAGCAGCAGCTCCCCCCCCTCTGCTCTGCTCAGACCCCACCTGCAGCACTGCCTCCAGGTTGGCAGCCCCCAGCACGAGGAGGACCTGGGGCTGTCAGAGACCACTGAATTGAGTCTGCCTGGCTTGTCTGGAGTGAGAAAGATGTGGAGCTGTTGGAGCAGGACCAGAGGAGGTCACAAAGGTGATCAGAGGGCTGCAGCACCTCCCCTATGGGGACAGGCTGGGGGAGTTGGGGCTGTTAGGTCTGCAGAAGAGAAGGCTCCAGGGAGAGCTCAGAGCAGCCTTCCAGTAGCTGAAGGGGCTGCAGGAGAGCTGGGGAGGGACTTTTGCCAAGGGCTGGGAGTGACAGGATGGGGAGCAATGGCTCTGAGCTGGAAGAGGAGAGATTGAGACTGGAGATGAGGAACAAATTCTTTAGAGTGAGGATGGGGAGACACTGGAAGAGGTTGCCATGGGGGGCTGTGGATGTCCCCTCCCTGGAGCTGTTCAAGGCCAGGCTGGATGAGGCCTTGAGCAGCCTGGGCTGGTGGGAGGTGTCCCTGCCCATGGCAGGTGGGGTTGGAACTGGATGATCTTGAAGGTCCCTTCCAACCTAAGCCATTCCAGGGATCTCTGAACCCAAACTGAATGAGGAATCAACTCCAACCTCCCCAGCCCAGGCTGTCTGACTTGCTGGCTGTTCAATACTTCTCTTTTGCAAGGGAGAGGGCAGTTCCTGTGGCTCTACAAACACAAATGGGATCAGAGGCACTGAAGCTGGCTGCAGAGCTGACCACCTCCATCCACTGAACACAGGCCTAGCCAGGTTCCTGCTACTGCACAGGGAGGGTTTTCCCCACTCTAAGTCTGGGTTTGACACAACCTGAGACTCTCTTTGTCAGACAGATGGAGAGAGAGAGGGGAAACCTTAGCTAAACAAAATGCAAGAGCCCCATCACAGCACTGAGGCAGCAGGACCTGGCCTGGTTTTGCAAGCACTGCATGAGGGAGGTTGGAACATCTGCCTGCTGACTCCCAGAGCAGATGTTGGCTTGAGGACAAGCATGCTCACAGCCCTGACAGGCAGCTCTGCTGACCCTGTAACCATGCAGCATCATTTCATGCACCCAGTGCCTTCAGATGCCTCTTGCCATCTCCTTGTACCTCACAGAACCCCAGCACGGTGGTGGCTGGAAGGGACCTCTGGAGCTCAGCCAGCCCAAGCTCCCTGCCCCAGCAGGGCAGCCACAGCAGCTCACCCAGCAGCACAATGCCCCAGGGGGTGTTGGAAGCTCTCCACACCAGGAGACTCCACAACCTCTCTGGGCAGCCTGCTCCAGGGCTCAGCACCCTCACACCAAACAGCTTTCTCCTCCTGCTCAGATGGAACCTCCTGGGTTCCAGTTTGTGCCTCCTGCTGCCCCTTGTGCTGTCCCTGGGCACCACTGAGCAGAGTCTGGCCCCAGCCTCTTGCTCCCCAACCTTTAGCTCTTGCTGAGCATTGCTCAGCTCCACTCTGGGGCTGCTCTTCTCCAGGCTCAACACTCCCAGGGCTCTCAGCCTTTGCTCCTCACAGAGCTGCTCCAGGCCCCTCAGCAGCTTTGGAGCCTCTGAGGGACTCTCTCCAGTACTTCCTTGTCCCACTTGAACTGGGGAGCTCAGCATTGGACCCAATCATCTGTCTAGTTTCACACTTGACTTAGAACCATAGAATCAATAAGGTTGGAAAAGACCTGAGAGATCATCAAGTCCAACCTATCACCCAGCACCTCCTGACAACTAAACCATGGTTCTAAGGGCCTCATCCAGGCTCTTCCTAAACACCTCCAGGGATGGGGACTCCACCACCTCCCTGGGCAGCACGTCCCAATGGCCAATCTCTCCTTCTGGGAAGAACTTTCTACCCACCTCCAGCCTAAACCTCCCCTGGCACAGCTTGAGGCTGTGTCCTCTTGTTCTGGTGCTGATTGCCTGGGACAAGAGACCAACCCCCAGCTGGCTCCAACCTCCCTTCAGGGAGTTGGAGAGAGCAAGAAGGTCTCCCCTGAGCCTCCTCTTCTGCAGGCTAAGCAACCCCAGCTCCCTCAGCCTCTCCTCACAGGGCTGTGCTGGAGGCCTCTCCAATGACTTGAGTCACTTCCTGCAGCTTCACAAACACTTTGCCCCCCCCAAGGTGCTGTGCACTCAAGCAAGCCTTGCTTTCTCGAGGCTGTGAAGGTACCTCCTAAGCAGCCTTCTTCCCCTGTCAGCTGCCTCTCACCCAACAGAAGATTGTTGCCATGCAACAGGTAATCACTCACAGGATCTCCTTCCTGACCTGGGCAGCCCTTCTCTAACGACTCCCCTGCAGCTCACCTCTGCAAGATCCTCCCCTGCAGCTCCAGCCCTGCAGATGCATCCTAAACTACTGATTAACATGCTCCCATCCTCCCACTCCACTCTTTCCCTGCACACCTACTACTAGCAGGCAAAGTGGGTTAGCTCAGGCTTTGAGAGGGAGCTGTGCAGCAGGTCTGTGTCGGTTCAGATCTCTGCTGCCCTGCTTTTCACACTCCCATTAGCCTCTTGCCTGCCATTCAAGCATTGCTGAGGGAGAAGCCCCATCAGTCCCTGGAGAAGGGCTGCTTCATCTTTACGGGGTCAATTAGCTCTTCCTTGTCAAACTGAAACCATAATTACTGGGAACACCACAGCTCTTGAGATTACATAGAATTACACAGAACACACCAGGTTGGAAGAGACCTCCAAGATCATTGTGTCCAACCCATCAACCAATCCAACACCACCTAAACAGCTAACCCATGGCACCAAGCACCCCATCAAGTCTCCTCCTGAACACCTCCAGGGATGGTGACTCTACCACCTCCCCAGGCAGCCCTTTCCAATGGGCAATCTCTCTCTCTGGGAAGAACTTCTTCCTAACATCCAGCCTAAACCTCCCCTGGCACAGCCTGAGACTGTGTCCTCCTGTTCTGGGGCTGGGTGACTGCCTGGGAGAAGAGACCAACCCCCACCTGGCTCCAACCTCCCTTCAGGGAGTTGGAGAGAGCAAGAAGGTCTCCCCTGAGCCTCCTCTTCTCCAGGCTAAGCAACCCCAGCTCCCTCAGCCTCTCCTCCCAGGGCTGTGCTCCAGACCCCTCCCCAGCTTTCTTGCCCTTCTCTGGACACCTTCCAGCAGCTCAACCTCTTTCCTAACCTGAGGAGCCCAGAGCTGGACACAGGACTCCAGGTGTGGCCTAACCAGTGCAGTGTACAGAGGCAGAATGACCTCCCTGCTCCTGCTGGCCACACTCTTCCTGATGCAGGCCAGGATGCCCTTGGGCCTCTTGGCTGCCTGGGCACACTGCTGGCTCATGTTCAGCCTACCATCAACCAGCACCCCCAGGTCCCTCTCTGCCTGGCTGCTCTCAGCCACTCTGCCCCCAGCCTGTAGCACTGCCTGGGGTTGTTGTGGCCAATGTGCAGAACCTGGCACTTGGATGTGTTCAATCTCCTGCCCTTGGCCTCTGCCCATCTGCCCAGCCTGTCCAGGTCCCTCTGCAGAGCCTCTCTGCCCCCCAGCAGATCAACTCCTGCCCCCAGCTTGGTGTCATCAGCAAATTTACTGCTGATGGACTCAATGCCCTCCTCCAGATCATCAATAAATTCCACAGGGCACTTGGTCATCCTGAGCACCCACAAGCATCTTGTCTGTGGTCCTCTCCCAGAGTCCTGCTGACCCTCTGGGATCCTTTCTTCTGCAGGCTCCTTGTGCTGTGTTCCAATCAGCCTGCTGATGAAAGCATCAGGAGAGGAACTGCTCAGCTGAAATGGAGGCTTCCTCTTCCTACAGAAGTCTGGCAGCTTGGCCCTGGCCTGAGAGGTCCCCTCAGCTCCAGCTTGGTGGTGTCTAACATGAGGAGCCATTTCCATCACCAGCACTGGGGAGAATGCACTTCTTTTAGCAGCAGGAGGCAAGTTTTACGAGGAAGGAATAAACTCTGAAGGGCTGAGCATCAGGAAATTCATTTCCTTGTGTGCTGCTCCATGAAGCTGCTGGAGTGTGTCCAGAGAAGAGCAACCAAGCTGGGGAGAGGTCTGGGGAACAGAGCTGTGGAAACTAGGGGTGTTGAGCCTGGAGAAAAGGAGGCTGAGGGGAGACCTCATTGCTCTCTCCAGCTCCCTGAAAGGAGGCTGGAGTGAGGTGGGGGTTGGTCTCTTCCCCCTGGTACCAAGTGATAGAATGAGAGGAAATAGCCTGAAATTGATCCTGGGGAGGCTCAGGTTGGACATGAGGAACAATTTCCTTCCTGCAAGAGTGGTCAGGCCCTGGCAGAGGCTGCCCAGGGAGGTGGTGGAGTCCCCAGCCCTGGAGGGGTTCAATAAACCTGTGGCCATGGCACTTGGGGACAGGGTTTGGTGGCCATGGTGGGGCTGGGCTGCTGGCTGCACTGCATGACCTTAGAGAGCTCTTGCAACCCAAACAATTCCCTGATCTGTACCCTATTACCAAGGTGACACCAAGCACTGTCCCTTATGCTTTCAACATCTCACACACTCAGCATCCCCAGTACTTTCTGCTGGGCTGCCTGCAGAGGCCTTGTCACCCTGGGTAAGCCCCTGTCACCCTGGCTAAGCTGCCAGCACACTCACAGCTGCCCAGGTTAAATGCACAGGCTCAGCACTTTCCAGCAGCCTGCAGTCTAGGAGCTGGGGTTGTAAATTCATGAGAGGACTCTGGCAAGTAATTGGATGCCTGGCAAGGCAGAGAGGTTATCTAATTAGCCCTCAGTGCTCTCCCCATGGCCTAAAAGGTCACCAAACTAGGTTAAGAAGCCTGCTGCTGGGCCTAGCCAGATGCACCTTGCTGACTGCCAGACAGTCCAGTTTTGGCCAAGGGATCCAGAGCTAAGGATCTGAGGTTTGAGACTAGAAAGTGATGGGGTTATGTGAACAGGTTCACAGATTGCACTGGGCTGGAAGGGAGCCTCCAAGGGCATCTTGGCCAACCCCCCTGCAGCCAGCAGGGACACCACAGCAGGTCTGTGGTGACAGGTTGGACTCAATGATCCTTGAGGTCTCTTCCAACCCTAGTCATACCGTGATACCTCCAACAAGATCAGACTTGATGTGTCCCTGAGCAGCCTGATCTTGGATGTCTCCAGGGCTGGGGCCTCAACCACCTCCCTGGGCAGCCTGTTCCATTGCCTCACCACCCTCACTGTGCAGAGCTTCCTCCTCATGTCCAACCTAAATCCAGCCTACTCCAGTTTCAAACCATTAGCCCTCAGCCTATTACTACAAACCCCTGCAGAAAGTCCCTCCCCAGCCCTCCTGCAGCCCCCTTCAGGTACTGGAAGGCTGCTCTAAGGTCTCTCTGGAGCCTTCTCCTCTCCAGGCTGAACAGCCCCAATGTTCAGCCTGTCCCCATAGCAGAGGTGCTCCAGCCCTCTGATCATCTTTGTGGCCATAAGACTATGACAGCTCCAGAACTCCTTCCCTTGCTGCACTTCCCATGCTCATCTATTCTTTTGGTCTGTTTATGCTTCCCAGTGCTGTTTCTGAACACAGCTGACCTACCCTCAAGTCAAAACTGCAGCCAGGCAGTGTCTGTGATCCATCTGTAAACTCTGCAAAACTGGGGGTAAATCTAAGCAGCAGAGACAGCTTCTGCAGGGGCCATGCCTCACCCAACATACAGGTGCCAGATCTGATCCACCTCAGATGGAATAGACCAGACCAGGTTGGAAGAGACCTCAGAGATCATCAAGTCCAACCTATCCCCCAACACCATCTGATCAACTAACCCATGGCACCAAGCACCCTATCAAGTCTCCTCCTAAACACCTCCAATGATGGTGACTCCACCACCTCCCTGGGCACCACATTCCAATGGGCAATCTCTCTCTCTGGGAAGAACTTCTTCCTAACCTCCAGCCTGAACCTCCTCTGGCACAGCTTGAGACTGTGGCCTCTTGTTCTGGGGCTGCCTGCTTGGCAGAAGAGACCAACCCCCACCTGGCTACAAGCTCCCTTCAGGGAGTTGGAGAGAGCAAGAAGGTCTCCCCTGAGCCTCCTCTTCTCCAGGCTAAGCAACCCCAGCTCCCTCAGCCTCTCCTCCCAGGGCTGTGCTCCAGACCCCTCCCCAGCTTTCTTGCCCTTCTCTGGACACCTTCCAGCAGCTCAACCTCTTTCCTAACCTGAGGAGCCCAGAACTGGACACAGGACTCCAGGTGTGGCCTAAGCAGTGCTGAGCACAGGGCACAAGGACTTCCCTGCTCCTGCTGGCCACTACTGTGCAGAGGAGCAGCTGCTTACAAGTCTAGCTGGGGAGGTTTGTCCTTAAGTGTTGGTGAAGCTGCCTGGGAGGAAGTTCCATGGTCACAAAAGCTGTGGCTGGCTTAAGTTTCCCAAACTCCAAATGCCTCCAGACCCCTCCCCAGCTTTGTTGTCCTTCTCTGGACAGGTTCCAGAGTTTTCCTTCAGTTTAATACAAAGTTAATCCTTACTCCCTCTGGACAGTGTTCACCTTACCAAGCTCTGAAGTAGCTCTCCCTGTGCTGATCCTAGAACTGTTTGGGTGGAAAAAGCTCTCTAAGCTCACTGAATCCAACTGTTGAACCAAGGCCACCATGGCCATCAAACCACAGCTCCAAGTGCCACGGCCACAGGTTTCAAGAACCCCTCCAGGCATGGGGACTCCACCACCTCCCTGGGCAGCCTGTGCCAGGGCCTGACCACTCTAGCAGCGGAGAGCTCCTAATACCAAACCTAAACCTCTCCTGGCACACCTTGAGGCCCTTTCTTCTTGTCCTATCACTTGAGTCTAGGGAGGAGACACCCACCCCCACCTCACTCCAACCCCCTCCCAGCTGTAGTTGCTCATCCCCTCCCCAGCCAGCCAAGCTCACACCTGTTCTGAGCACTGCATCCAAACCTCTCCCTGCTGACCCCTAAATCTGCACAGTGACAGGACTCAGTGGATAAAAACAGCTACTAAGTGCTGCAGTCAGCACAATGCAGGTGATATTTTACCTCATTCCTCCATTTCATGGCCTGCTCTCTCACTCTCTCTCTCTCTCTCCCCTCCTTTGAATTAACTCACCAAAAGCCTCCTCTCTTGTTTCTTGAGCCCGTCTCAAATTGCAGGCTCAGGCTCTGGGCCAGGGCCTGATCACCCTCTGCTAGCAGCCAGGGGGAGTTTTGAAATCCTGCTATTCAGCAAAGCAAAACTAAGTGGAGGAGGCAGGGGATGGGGACAGCACTCCCAAAGCCAGCAGGGTGGTTAATGAATGGGAAAGACAGAAAGCATCACCTGGAGGAATGCAAACAAAATTCCCCCCAGAGAAGAAAGAGCATTTCCTTTACTGTGGCTTTGACTGGTGGCTTCAGGCAACCACCATGCAGCCTCAACCCCTTTTTCCCCCTCTGCACAACAAAAAAATATCCTCTTTCTGAAGTGCTGTTTCCAGCCTGAGTTTCAGCTGATGCTGCTAAAATCGTTAGCTCCTGGGTTCTGCTTTCACCCAGGCTGGTGACCCTCCCACTCTGCAACAAGGACGTGATTGTAATTCCAAGTCGAGGCACCGGGCGGGGAGGGGAAAACAAAACCCAAAGCACCACAACCAAACCTTCTGCTCCACAAAAAGCCACGGAGGGCATCTCTCCATCCCTGCCCATGGCAGGGGGGTTGGAACTGGCTGATCCTTGTGGTCCCTTCCAACCCTGACTGATTCTATGATACCATAAGGGACACAGCAACCGGCGAGGACACGCTCTGCAGCAGGGCTGCAAGCGCTCCAAGGCAGGGTCCCAAGGGTTTCAACCGAGAGGCAGGGGCCCTAAGCCAACCCCGTGCTGAGAAACAGCCCAGGCTGTGCTGATGAAATAGGAGCTGGCAAGGCTGAATTTGCATAGAGCAGAACTGCAGGAGGTAATTTAGGAGGAGGGCAGCCAGCTAAGTCAAGTGTGTGCAAAAACACTTTGCAGCTCTTCAGCTCAACTTGGGAGAGGCAGCACGAAGAGGAGGAGCTCCAAGCAGGCTGCGAGTTCTCTGCTGGGCTCTGGAAGGAGAAGGGAAGGCCAAAAAGAACAGCCCCAGGTAACCTAAGACATTCATCTTCTTGTCTGATGCTGAGGCTCAGGCCACCCCTCTAAGAAACCAGCACAAGCTCTGACCTCATGCAGCTGAAGTCATTCTGAACAGAAACCTAGCCTGGGCACAAGCAACAGCTCCTGATTTCAATGCCTCCCTCAAAACTTCACTGTAGCCAGTAAAACCCAGCCCAAGGATGGGGCTGGCACTGCCCTGGGCATCACCACACAGCACCTCTTTGGAAAGTCCCACCTGAAGCAGGAAGCAAGCCAAGCACCTTCCTCAAGCTCTGTTTTCTTCTCAGAACGAATCCTCTCAGCTCAGCCAACTGGAAAATGCCTTTGTTGACCAGCACCCACCCCTCCTGCCCCACAGAGGAAGTTTCAAAGGCAAACATCTCAGCAGATAGCCAAGCAAGAGCTCAGATTCCCCAGGACAATCCCCTGGGAAGCATCTCCCCCATCCTGCTTCAGGACACAGGATCACATGAATTTTGGTCACTTGGTCAGGCCCAGCTCACAGGAACTCTGTGTTGCTCACCTCAATTAAACCCTAACAGCTTCAGATTCTCTGAATGCATGGCAAGTGCCATTCATAGCTCTTAGCCTGCTAAGAACTTCCTCTGACTCAGTATTTGGTCCATTCTCCCTGCATTGGGTCAAGTCACCTTGCACAGGGTCCCCCCAGGAGCTGGGGGAGAAGCTCAACAGCAGTGAGCACTTGCAGCCCAGAGAGCCAAGCAGAGCCTGGGCTGCAGCAAGAGAAGTGTGGCCAGCAGGGCCAGGGAGGGGATTCTGCCCCTCTGCTCCACTCTGCTGAGACCACAGCTGCAGCTCTGGGGCCAGGTCTGGAGCCTCTGTGCCAGGAAGGATCTGGAGGGGCTGGAAGGTGTCCAGAGAAGGGCCAGGAGGAGGAGCAGAGGGCTGGAGCTGCTCTGCTGTGAGCACAGGCTGAGGGAGTTGGGCTTGTGCAGGCTGGAGAGGAGAAGGCTCCCAGGAGACCTCATTGTGGCCTTCCAGGATCTGCAGGGGGCTCCAAGAAAGCTGGGGAGGGACTTTTGAGGGTGTCAGGGAGTGATAGCACTGGGGGGGATGGAGCAAAAGTAGAAATGGGGAGATGCAGATTGGCTGTGAGGAAGAAGTTGTTCCCCAGGAGGGTGGTGAGAGCCTGGCACAGGTTGCCCAGGGAGGTGGTGGAAGCCTCCTGCCTGGAGGTGTTTGCAGCCAGGCTGGATGTGGCTGGGAGCAACCTGCTGTGGTGTGAGGTGTCCCTGCCCATGGCAGGGGGTTGGAGCTGGCTGATCCCTGAGGTTCCTTCCAACCCTGACAATTCTATGAGTCTATGATTGCCCCTGCATTTGGGTCCATCCTCCCACTCATGCCAACATGAACACCTCATTCATGGACTAGTGAAGATTTGAGAATGCCTTCTCTTAAATAAACAAACCAGTTCACACTCCAGCTGAAAGTGGCCACCTCTGCACTGCCCTGGCCTGAATTCTTCACCTATGCCCAAGCAGTTTTGTAACTAACACAACCTAATCAAACACAAAGCCTGGGATGGAGCCCAGCTGGAGAGTCAACCTACTCATGCTTGGGGCTGCTCAGCCTGGAGAAGAGAAGGCTTCAGGAAGACCTCAGAACAGCCTTCTAGTACCTGGAGGGGGCTACAGGAGAGCTGGGGAGGGACTTTTGATGAGAGTTTGTGGTGACAAGGGGCAATGGATTGAAGGTTGATGAAGGAGACTTAGATTGGAGATAAGGAAGAAATTCTTTCCAGTGAGGGTGGGGAGACTCTGGCACAGGCTGCCCAGGGAGGCTGTGGATGTCCTCTCCCTGGAGGTGCTCAAGGCCAGGCTGGATGAGGCCTTGAGCAAGCTGGGCTGGTGGGAGGTGTCCCTGCCCATGGCAGGGGGTTGGAACTGGATGATCTTTAAGGTCCCTTCCAATCCAAACCATTCTTTGAACCTATGAAAATGAAAGGCTGGGCTGGAGCCCATCTGGAGAGAGCAGGAAGCCTGGGGAATGCTCAGGTCCTTCAGAGGCAGGAACTGCTCCTTCACACCACACAGGTTTCATCCAATTTGAAGGCCCTTGGGGCTTAAGTGAGATTTTTGTCACCCTTCTCCCTAATCCTTTGCCATTTCCAGTATGAACTGCAGCATATAACCAGGCTTGGACCTTGTGGGTTAAGGAGAGGGACAAAGCTTTAAACTCTTCCAGATTCACAGCAGACACCAGTGGGAAAGTGGGGAAACAGAATCCACAGTGACAGCATTCTGAGCATCTTCTATCCCTTCAACCACACTCTTTGCCTGACAGAAGGCCTTAAACATTAGGGGTTAAAGTGGGGTAACAAACCAGGGCTCAGCACACCCAGTTTGTGCTGCCTGTGCAGGCACCTTGCAGGTTTTCACACTCCTAGTTCAGCCTGACATGGCACTACTACAACATGCACCAGCTCCAGGGAGAAAATAAGCCCAACAAAGCACCTCTCTGGCTCTTCCCATTCTAGTCTTCAGAATTACCCAGCTCCCCAGAGCCCAGCTGGATGAGCACACAGCGTTCTTCTCCCCTTCTACTCCACCCTGGTGAGGCCACTGTGGCCAGTTCTGGGTTCCTCAGCTCATGAAGGACAGGGAACTGCTGGAGAGGGTACAGCAAAGGGCCACAAAGAGGATTAGGGCACTGGAACATCTTCCTGGTGAGGGAAGACTGAGAGAATTGGAGCTTTTTAGTCTGGAGAAGAGCAGCCTGAGGATGGATCTCATCAATCCTGATCAATACTCAAAGGGTGGGTGTCAGGAGGATGGGACCAGGATTTACTCAGTGGTGCCCAGCAACAGGACAAGGGCTAATGGGCACAAATATAAGGTGAAGTCCCATCTAAACATGAGGAGGAGCTTCTTTAAGGGTGGTGAAGCACTGGAGCAGGCTGCCCAGAGAAGTGGTGGAGTCTCCCATCTCTGGAGATACTCAAAACCTGCCTGGCTGTGTTCCTCTGTGACCTCCTCTAGCTGACCCTGCCTTGGGCTCAACCATCTCCAGAGGTCCCTCCCAACCCCTTACCACTCTGGGAGTGCTGCATGGCCATGCACAACCTCCCCATGGAAGCCAACTGGCTTGGAAGCACAGCTGGCAAGTGTGGAAGCAGGAATTCAGTGGGGCAGCAACATCCCCCTTCCCAAAGACAGCAATTCCTCCACTCCACTCCAGGAATAAGGGCTGAAAAGAGTCACTCCAAAGAGTTATGGGGGAGAAAACCCAAATGGAAGGGCAGTCAACTCTTTCCAGATAAGATATCAACACACAGATTATCACATGAGGAAATCCTCTTTGAATACCTTCAGCTTGTGGATTGGGGTATCCCTCCCCCCCCAACATTAACAAACCAGAGGATTAAGCATCAGTGCCATGTATTCCCTACCCCAAAGGTGTTCCCTCACCTCATTAGTGGGGGAATCTGCCTTTTAAGACAACATTTAGCTGAGCTCATAGCCCTGGCTAATAAAACACAGGCTCAACAAAGGGTGTGGGGTGATGGCTTCAGACTTGGAAGAAGCTCTTGTGCAGAGAGCATTATATATGAGACAAGAAGGAGTAAGGTTTAGTTAGTCCTGAGGTGCTAGGTAATAGGTTGGACTTGATGATCTCTGAGATCTTTTCCAGCCTTATTGGTTCTATGATTCTCAGACACTAGGAAGCAATTCTTCCCCATGAGGAGGCTCAGACACAGGAACAGGCTGCCCAGAGAAGCTGTGGAGGCTCCAAGCCTGGAATTGTCCAAAGCCAGGTTGGGGCAAGGCCTTGAGCACTCTGCTCCAGTGGGAGGTGTCCCTGCCCATGGGTTGGAACTGGGTGATCTTTAAGGTCCTTTCCAAGCCAAACCATTCTATGGTTCTATGACTCTAGCAAGGAGCTCAAGTCACTACTTCTCAGAAGGCACAAGGTGCAGGCACTGAAAACCTCCCCTGAGCTCTGGAAGGGCTTCAGAAGTGACACCACTGCTGTAAGAGATGGGCTCAGTGTTCAAGCAGCTGCAACATCACTACCTGCCCTTGTTCCACACATCATTTCATATGGGTTTGGGAGCAGACACAGCAAACCAAGTTGTCCCTCAAGCAGCAACGTGCTTGACTAAGACAAACTTGAGCAAATCAAACTGCCCCTGCCTTGAAAACATTACCCTGAGGAGCATGTGGGGGCTGTGGACTGGGATACATCACAGCCCCTGGCTGTGCCTGGCTGCATTGGAGCTGCCTCACACATTCTGAGGGGATGATGTGCAGCCAGGGCTACACCACCCAGTTTGAGTTTGTGATGGCTTAAGTCAGAATGTCACTGCAATTGTGCCCCCCCCTTCTCCTGAGGAAGAAATACCTGCTGAGGTGAGAACCAAAGGAAGGAACTTTGCCAGGCCAGCCCAGTTGGAAGGAAATGAAGTTGTTCTGTCCCCCAAGAGCAACTGGATTCCACCCATTCCTAACCCAAAATGCCAGGCACCTCAGCAGATCCACTCTCCCAAGTCCTGCTTTGCCCTGAGCAGTGCTTTCAGGTTATTTTTAGCCTCCATCCAGGCAGTTTTCAAGCTTCATGTGTTGCCCTGCCCTGTTTCACCAAGCACCTGACTGAAATGCAGGCACTTCTGAAGCCTCACTTCAGCTCACCAGGAGCAAGTCAGACTCGAGGTGCTGCAGAGGAGACAAGAGGTGCTCCTCTCCCTGCTCTGCATAGATTGGGGTAGCTGCATGGTACCGAGGTGGTGTTTGACTCAATATCCTGTGGCACACCAGCTTCTAGCTGTGGTTAAGCTCTCTGTCACCTCCAATGAAAGGGCCATTTCAGCACCTCAATGCTCCATTTCAGCACTGTGTTCTCCTACCCAGTGAAAAGGAGGAGCCTGGGAGTGCTCTCAGCAGCGGGCTTGCACCGAAGCTGAAACTGCAGCTGCACCATCTGCATAACACTAAGTTCATTCGAAGAGCCGGTAAAGTTTTTAAAGCACCCCCACAGGTCGTTTGCCTTCTGCAAACAAGGGCAGTGACTCATCCTGAACGTTGATAAAGCACTCTTAAGCTGCTGGGGCTTTGAGGGAGGCTTCAGCTGCACACACAGCCACCAAGATCCACAGATAACACAGTGGCTGATGTAGGCTCACCCCGTGGAGTTCACTCAGCACCGGAGACTTCCCTGTGAGGGTGCTGGAAGCCTGGAGCTCCAGCTCCAGGAGTCTCCTTGTCTTGGTGGAGTCTCCTTGTCTGGAGAGCAAGAGGATTTGCTTATGAATAGAATAGAATTAACCAGGTTGGAAGAGACCTCAGAGATCATCAAGTCCAACCTATCACCCAGCACCATCTGATCAACTCAACCATGGCACCAAGGGCCTCAGCCAGTCTCAAACACCTCCAGGGATGGGGACTCCACCACCTCCCTGGGCAGCACATTCCCATGGCCAATCTCTCCTTCTATGAAGAACTTCTTCCTAACATCCAGCCTAAATCTCCCCTGGCACAGCTTGAGACTGTGGCCTCTTGTTCTGGGGCTGGCTGCCTGCCTGGGAGAAGAGACCAACCCCCACCTGGCTCCAACCTCCCTTCAGGGAGTTGGAGAGAGCAAGAAGGTCTCCCCTGAGCCTCCTCTTCTCCAGGCTAAGCAACCCCAGCTCCCTCAGCCTCTCCTCCCAGGGCTGTGCCCCAGACCCCTCCCCAGCTTTCTTGCCCTTCTCTGGACACCTTCCAGAGCTTCCAACCTCCCCTGGCCATTTTGCTCCTGGGCAAGCTGCTCTGGGTGCCCTGCTTGAGCAGGAGGGTTGCACTGGATGATCCCCAGAGGTCCCTTCCACCCCTCCCCATGCTGAAACTCTGTGACTAGCACAACCTTGGAAGTTTTGATTGCATTTCTCCTACACCCAGTGGTCTCTATGACCAACCAGGAACTATCAGAAGGCAGCAGAAGCCTCTCAGAGGAAATGTCTACAGAATTTGTGCTCTGCCTCCTCCAGCAGCCTGATCCAGTCACATGGAAACCCCAACTGGATTGTGCCTAGAGCATGCTTTCATGGCTCCCCATAAAGAAGCCAGTACCACTACTGTTATTGTACATGAAGCCTACTTGCTCTTCTGGAATTCTTTTACTGTGAGGATTTTTTGCCCCAGCAGAAGCTCTGAGAATTTGTTGGAATCCTGCTTTCAAATTCAGCCCTCCCACACAGAGACCTCAGCACCCAGAACAAGAGGACACAGTCTCAAGCTGTGCCAGGGGAGGTTTAGGCTGGAGGTTAGGAAGTTCTCCCCAGCAAGAGAGATTGGCCATGGGAATGTGCTGCCCAGGGAGGTGGTGGAGTCCCCATCCCTGGAAGGGTTTAGAAAGAGCCTGGATGGGGTGCTTGGTGCCATGGTTTGGTTGATTAGATGGTGTTGGGTGACAGGTTGGACTCAATGATCTCTGAGGCCTTTTCCAACCTGGCTAATTCTGTACTCTATCTTAAAACAAGCTGCACAACTGAACCATGGTGCTCCACCTTGTCACCCTCACACTCAGGATTCTGCCAGGTACAGCAGCTTGTTTGTTCAAGCAAGAACAGAGGATCAGAGCCTTCATCTTTAAGCACTCTTCACCAGAAGTAAACCATCTTTATCCTGCACAGTACAGCCAGCAGGATCACCACCATCTGCAGCTCTGAAGAAGAAAAACCACCAAGGTATTGCCTCTGAAATCCTTAAGGTTGAAGGTAAGCCACTCAAGGATTACACTTGCTTGCTTAAGCAGCCTCTACATTGCTATACAGCCAGGAACTCAGTGGTTGCTCTCTAAATCTGAAGACATTTGAACATACTTCAATGGTTAGGGTGGAACAACCTGAATCATAAATCCCTTAACAGCATCAAGTATCTCAGTGACGACATCCACGGGGGCTAGGTTGCCTCACACAGGCTCCACAAGAGCCCACATCCACCCAGGAGCAGCCCAGGGCCTGGGCCAAGTTCCCGTTCCTGCTGCTGCATCTGTTTAGAGCCGATGAAATCTGCTCCCTGGACACACGGTGCCAAAACGAAATTGAAAGGGTTTGTGACCCGGGCTTAATCCATTCAGCAAACAGCCAGCAAGATGGGGATTATTTTACGTGCAGGGAAGGTAGCCGAGGTTTCCAGCTGAAGAAAGTTCTCATCCGTGCAGCAGAGCAGCACCCAGGGCTGCAGCAGTCCCTGTGCCTGTGCTGCCCGAGCTTGGTTTTCCTCTATTTTTAGATTCCATTCGAGCTAAGCACACCTTAAGCAGCAAGTCCAGCTTCCAGAGGAAATGCCAGGCCCTCGGTGATAATTTGGGGTTTATGAACGGCAGCAACAGCAGACTGGGCCCCCCCTCATCAGCCTCAACCGCCGCTGCTGCTGCTGCATTCGGTCCCTCGCTCCGTTTAGAACTACATCAAGCGGCAACGTTCACCGTCCAAAGCGGAAGCATTCCCTCTGTAAACACCACCTCGGCTATCAGGCCTAGAAACCTGGAAGTAACTGGGCAGCGAAGCAGCCGGGTGGGCCTGGCCGTCCCGCGCCCCCGCTGCCCGCCCCCGGGCCCTGCGGAACCCCGGACAGAGCCCCCCGCCGCCGCTCCCAGCGCCAGGCCAGGCCACCCCTCCCTCTCCCCTGGCAGCACCGGCTCGGGCTCTCCTTCACTGCCACCGCGGGGAGCTGTGCGAGGCCCACCCGCTCCACCGCCCCCCTGGGAAAAGACCGAGACGGGGGTGGGGACGGCGAAGGAGCCGCCGGGGCGCGGCACCGGGGGGGATGGGAGCGGGCAGCACCACCGGGAGGAAGCGGGACGCGGAAAAGGGGCACAAGCAGCGGCAAGGGACCGCCCCCTTCGCCCTTACCATGGCGGCTCGGCGGGGCTGCGCTGGGCGGTAGCAACGGCGGCGGAGGCGCCTCCCGGTCCCGTCCGGTCTCCCTCCGAGGCAGGCCGCGGCCCTTCCACTTCCGCCGTTGCCTAGGAGTGAACATCCGGGTCAGCACCGCACGCCCCGCCCCGCCGCCGCGGCTCTGCCAATCAGCGCGCAGCTCGCCGGCCATCGCCAAGTATGGAGCGCGGCGCGCGAACGGGGCGGGGAGGGGCAGGGGGGCGGGGCACAAGGCCGAGCCTAGGGGTGGAACCTCGTGAGAAGCAGCCACCAATCGCACCGTCGGGGTAGACTTACTGGCCAATCAGAACTCTGGGGGCGGGGATAGAGGCGGGGCCGGGGCAGCGGTGGTTCGGCCCTCGTGGCGGCGCCTAGCACTCGGGCCCGGCTCCTCGGGGGAGCATCCGTTCTCTACTGTAATTGCCTTTTACACTATTAAATGGCTTTAGCCGTAAAAGAAAGCTTGCAGCTTGCAGGCAGCACGGATCAGCCCGAGCTGGTGACGTTTCGGTGACCTCATCAGCGCGGAAAACAAGACTTTAAAGGGGTAACTAATACAGCATCATTGCCTGCAACGCACCTACTGCAGCTCCAGAGCGACAAGGGAAAATAATCAGCCTCTGGCTGCTGAAGGCATGTGGTAATTAAGTTGAAAAGCTGAGCCTTTGATTGAGTAAAGCATGCAGGTACCTGCTGGAAGCTAAGCAGGTGCTTACAGCTTTGATGACTTGAGGGCTCAGGCAGCTGTGGTGTGGATCTGGAAGTGTGAGGCAGAAATCAGCAAACAAAACATCTCTGCTCAGGCTGCCTCACAAACAGACTTTTGTTCTTCCCTGTAGTGCACTAATTCCCCTTTCAGTGATCTCAGGTAAAACAGAGGGCCCTTCCAACCCCTAACATCCTGTGATCCCGTGATCCCAGACTGAAGACTTCTCTCTATGGACCTGAAGAGGTACCCAAAGGTCCCAAGGAGAGAGTCATGATGTGGCAACACTTTCACTGCACTTTTGGAACAATTATTTGTCTCCTATTACACCAGAGTTTGGGTGCCAAGACCCCAAGGATCCTCCACTGGTGCTTTCCAGTTCCTGTGCTGCAGACTTGGCCCTTGTCAGGGCCTTCTGCTGTTCCACTGACTCCTCAGTTTGCTGTAGAACTGGAACACCAACCAGGGGAGCCACACACCATGTTGGTCCCCCTTGGATGTGGCCTTGTCCTATGTCCTTCCTGCAGGACACAACCAAGGCCATGCCCTGACTTCTCCCTCAGGCATTGTTACAGGTGGTTGTGGCTCTCCTGGTTATCAGACAGGACCTTACAAGAGATAACAACCCCAACTGCTCATTTAACTTGATGGCATGAACCAACCACAGCTTCCAGTTGGAAAAGAACAGGCTGGATGTCCTGGGAAGCAAACTGCTCAGAGGTGCGTCCCTACATCGAGGGACAACTGGTAAACCTGAATTTGCATGACAAGCCACCACATGCAGATGTCACAGCAGTCACTGAATAGAAGATGGAAGCTCTCCTGTGTGTGGATGACTCCTGACCATCTGCTGTCACTCATTCTGCTAAGTTCACCTTCACTCCCTTGTTTTCCCAGTCTTCTGTTGCTGCTTTTAATCCTTTGGTGTTTTCAGTACAGGAGCAAAATGACCACAGAAAGCAAAGGATAAAAAGCAGCAGAACAATCTCAAGAGAAACAGGAGCAGCATCACTTCACAGAAGACCAAAACTCCCTCAGCAACCCACTCCCAAATGAACCCTAATGTAGGAAATAAGCTTGGTGTCTCTAGTAGAGCAAGCACACAGCCTTAGAAGGCTTTTCCTGCTCTAGAGACTCCAAGTTCAACTCTTTCCCAACATAACTCAGCCCAAACTCTTTACACCCAGAGTTTGTAAGACACAGCTTCTGTTCTGTAGTCCCCAGATCCTTCAGTCCTTGGGTCCCTCCAGCAGCAATGAAGAAAAGCAAGGTTGTTCACAACCCTGGGTAAATTATTCACTCATCTTGCAGGGCCACGTACCTGCAGCACACAAAGTTTTCCTTGGGAGAGAGTCTGGGAGGCCAGAATGGCTACATCTGTAAACCCCCATTCTTAAACTTCATCAATTTCTGTCACACCCCCCCTGCAAAGTATTCCATGGCTACTCTGCTGTTGCAGTGAAGACAAGAAACTGGTTTCTCGCTGCTGGCTGAGGCAGCAGGGCCAGCAGAATGAGCATTTTAAAGGGTTTGAGATCCAACTGAAAGCTGAGGCCAAGAGGATGTTTTTCTTAGCTCAAGAAATACCAGCATCCTGCATTTGGAGTCCCTGCTAATAGGTATAAAGAAACATAAACAGCTGCTCTCCGTTTTCCCAAACATCTTTGCATTAAGACAAGCTGTGGATTCCTCCTGCAGTTGATGGAACATCTCAAATGAGGAGCAGCTGCTTGATTTGCTTGTTTATAGCAGGCCATGCTGAAGGGAATTTGGGTGGGTTTGTTTATTGAGATATAGGAGCAGGCTCTCCCAGGCAGGCTGCAGCTTGCAGCAGGGAGGAAGCTCTCTGTCTGGAACTACAGTTGTAGCCACGCTGCCTTTTGCTGTGCTTCATGGAGGGTCTGCCAGCAAATTCAGCTAATTCATGGGCATTAAATAAAGCTGAGTGCTGGGGGGAGGGGGGAAGGCATTACCTGTGTGCCACAGCCACTTCCCACACCTCCTGGCATGGAATCAACCAGCTCAAGAGAAATGAACGTGCTCCAAAGGCTTGGTGTTAAGCATTTAGCATCTTAAAATCGAGGGTCTGTAAACAAAGGAAGCAAACAATGATGTCAGCTGGGGGTTTAAGGGCCCTGCAACATCAGATTCATGTGCAATTAATAAGAAGGCTTTTGATCTTGCAGTCAGCAGCTGTAGAAGGCATGTGCTCTGCCTGGACATCTGATTACAGGCAAGGAAGCAAAAGGAGAAACTCTTATTAGCATTACAAAGCACTTCTCACGTTTAAGCAGGACTTCATAAAGCACTTGTGGGCCCCCACACTGTGGTTTTTATTTTCCCCTCCTGGTGAAGGCCTATTTATTTGGTGTATTCCAGTGTTTGGCCAGGAGCAAGGGTGACTCAGAAGAAGGTCCTAGAAGTGAGAGCATGCCTAGCAGAAAGAAGGCCCTACAGAAAGCCTTCATGCTTCACTGAGTAATTCATTCTCTACTACAGAAAAAGGCATCTTGAGCTTCCTTTTAGCTCAGATTGCTCATTTTTCTTTCATGTCCAGCTTGTAGCCCTTGAAAGATATGTAAACTTTTATTAGGGCTTCTCATAAATGGAATTTACTGCTGCAAGAGTCTCCCAGCAATGGTAAAGTTCAGCTTGCTGGGTTTTATTAGTCAGAGTCAGTAAACCAGCAGCATCACTCGAGGCTGAAAGCCCAAGCATTTCTTGGAAGCTGCTGGAGGAAAAAGGTACCTTACAGCACTAGCCAGTGCCCTGGAATTCAAGCCACAGATAACCCTCACTATGGAGATCTGGGTACACAATGTCAAAATAGCACAGAAACAGTAAAAAAGCCTCCCTCCCATTCTGAGGCTGAAGCAGTTTTGAAGGTGCTCTTGGAATATAAAGGTTGTAAGAGTTTCCTCATGCCCTGCAGGAGCTGATGAGTAAATCAGAATACTGTGTTCAGTGGAAACCAACATGTTGCCCATTTGGTGTGAGGTTTGAGGCATTCCTCTCCCTCCTAAGAATGCTAAGCCCAGGCTTTCTTTCCACTTCATCAGGACCCAAGCAGGTCTGCTCATGTGATTAACATAAAAGACAATAAACCCAGCAGCCTCAAGTGTCCATAAACTGGCCCAAAAATAAGACATTCTGTCACCAGTGCAGCACTGTCATAGTAAAGGCAGAGAAATGCAAGGTCACACAGCACCCAAGCACATATATCACTAGAGGCAAGAGGCTTTTCTGGCTTGGACCATTTCCTCACACTTGCTTTGCCTAAATTGGTAAGGCAGAACCCCAGAATCCCAGCACAGTGGGGTTAGAAAGGACCTCTTGAGAAGTCCTGAAGCAGGGGCACCCACAGCAGCTTGCCCAGGATCACAGTGGCCAGGTAGGTTTGGAATCTCTCCAGAGGAGACTCCACAGCCTCTCTGGGCAGCCTGCTTCCAGGCCTCCAGCACCCTCACACTAAAGTTTCTCCTCCTGTTCAGATGGAACCTCCTAGGCTCCAGTTTGTGCCCTTCGCCCTTTGTCCTGTTGCTGGGCACCAGTGACAAGAGTCTGGCCCCAGCCTCTCACTCTCTACCCTTTAGCTCTTGCTGAGATCTGAGCAGATCCCCTCTGGGGCTGCTCTTCTCCAGGCTCAACAGCCCCAGGGCTCTCAGCTTTTCCTCCTCACGGAGCTGCTCCAGGCCCCTCAGCAGCCTTGTGGCCCCTGCTGGACTCTCTCCAGTAGTTTCCTGACTGTTGAAATGGGGATCCAGAACTGGACACAGTCCTCCAGATGTGACCTGACTAGGGCAGAGTAGAGGGAGACCAAGTCATGTCTCCTAGCACAGACTGAAAGCAGACTCAGCCCCTCGTCTGAGGCCAACACAGAGAGGGGATTTAGCAGATTCCCCTTAAAAATTTCTGCAATCTGGGTCCAGATCCTGGACATCAAAGAATCATATTTTATTCTGAGCATGTATGTGATAACATCCTCCTCCACTAACACCAATTGCTTTATTTCAGGCCCAGAAGTGCCCACATTTTGAGACCAGTGCCTGAAGTTGTTTGCAGCCACACTGTGCTCACATCTCCCACCTTTCAATCCAGTTGTACCCCACAAACTGTGTAAGGCAAGATGGAACCAAGACATCTGAAATCCTACCTCAAAAAACCCCCAGCAATGCTTGTTCAGGACAGGACTAGGAGGCAGTTTTGTAACTCTCAGACTGCAGGGCTATTAGGTTCACTGCTTTTCCAGCATGCTCCACTTAGCTGCATGTCCTAGGATGCTGCTGATCTCTCTGCTTGCAACTGTTCTTTGCACTGCATACTTTCAGCTTGCTAGAGAGGAGCCTTCAGGATGGCTGCAGTCTGACCACATTCTCCTCAAGCTTGGTCATTAACTGTGGTTTAAGGTCTGCAGCCTGCCATTGAAAAACAAGAATCAAGGAGAAACTGATGAAACACACCAGAAAGAAACAAAAAACTTTCCATCCCTCTACTTTGTTTCCTTGCCACGTTGCTAACACACCAGCCAAAAGAACTGGAAGGGCCTGGCTTCTTGCTTAACACAATAGTCATGCCTCAGTAGCTAGAAGCTGGACAGAATTAGCCAGTGACATGGATGGGTGGAAAATCAGAGAATCACAGAATCAGCCAGGGTTGGAAGGGAGCTCAAGGCTCAGCCAGTTCCAACCTCCCTGCCATGGGCAGGGACACCTCACACTCCAGCAGGTTGCTCACAGCCACATCCAGCCTGGCTGCAAACACCTCCAGGCAGGAGGCTTCTACCACTTCCCTGGGCAACCTGTGCCAGGCTCTCACCACCCTCCTGGGGAACAACTTCTTCCTCACAGCCAATCTGATGGGATATGGGATCTGGGATATAGGATATGGGATATGCCCTAGTTTGTGCCTGCAGTCACCTGGCTTTGGGAAAAATCCTCACCCCACACTAGATCAGGCTGCCCAGAGCCTCATCCAGCCTGGCCTTAAACACCTCCAGGGACAGGGCCCCAACCACCTCCCTGGACAACCCATTCCAGGGCTTCACCACTCTCATGGGGAAGAACTTCCTCCTCACCTCCAGCCTCAATCTCCCCACCTCCAGCTTCATTCCACTCCCCCTAGTCCTATCACTACCTGAGATCCTGAGCAATCCCTCCCCAGCCTTCCTGTAGCCCCCTTCAGATACTGGAAGGCCACAATTAACTCTCCTCAGAGCCTTCTCTTCTCCAGACTGAACAGCCCCAACTCTCTCAGTCTGTCCTCACAGCAGAGCAGCTCCAGCCCTCTGCTCCTCCTCATGCCCCTTCTCTGGACACCTTCCAGCATGTCCATATCCCTCTTTACATTTAAAGAGCAGAAAACCAGCACTCATTTGCAGGCTGGCTGATTAGGAACTCTCCATCAATACAGCATGTTAGTTCTCCTCCTATCTCTACTACTGAGCTAAAAAAGGATCACAAAATAGCACACACAGTAGGTGTGTGAGGAAGGTCACAATGGTGCTGACACCTGTAACAAAAGAATTAGAATCATAGAATCATAGAATCATAGAATCAATAAGGTTGGAAAAGACCTCAGAGATCATCAAGTCCAACCTGTCACCCAACACCTCATGCAAAAGCTCAGATCACTCTTTCGATGCCAAGTGCTTTCCTCCAGAGATTTTGGGAGCAAACTTCATATTCCCAACAGAATTAGCACCAACAGCTGCAACACATCTTGTGCTGCTTGCTCAAGCTGCACTCCAGCCAGCCAGACCTGAGACCTGCAAGCAGCAGCACCATGCTCCTGAGTATGACATTACCTCACCCTTGTGAAACTGGCATGAAAATCATAATCACTTGGTTGGAAAAGACCTTTAAGATCATCCAGTCCAACCACTCCCTAACTCTACCAAGTCTGAGGCTAAACCTCAGCACCACATCTGTGTGGATTTTGACTACCTCCATGGATGGGGACCCAGCCACCTCCCTAGCTGTTCCAGTGTTTCAGAACCCTTCCAGTGAAGAAGCTCCTTCCCATGTCCAACCTAACCCTCCCCTGGTGAAACTTGAGGCCATTTCCTCTCATCCTATCACTTCTTACTAGGGAGAAGAGACCAAGCCTCATGTGGCTCCAGCCTCCTTTCAGGTAGTTGTAGGGAGCCAGAAGGGCTCTTCTCAGCCTCCTTTTCTCCAGGGTGAACAACCCCAGGTCCCTCAGTGACTCCTCACCACACCTCTTCTCTTCACTGCCTTTCTCTGGATCCCCTCCAGCCTCTCAAAGTCTAAAATGGACTTGGTTATTAACATGAGCACTGAGACAGGACTGCCTGATGTTTTGTTCTCCACCAGAAGCTGACTCTCCTAATGCAAGCCTCCCTCAGCCTTTAGCCCATTGTTCACCCCACTGTCTCTGCCTGCCTCCCACATCAAATCAATAAGAATGGCCAAGTACACTTAATGGATTCCCTGGCACTTTTCCCAATCTAGGGCAAAGTCCTGCTGAAGAGGGGATTCTTTTTCCTCAGGCTTTGGACTCTGCCTTTTTTTTTGTGCTGTTGCTTGGATAGCAAGAAGGCTTTCAAAGAGAAACATAAGCATCAGTATCTGCTGGTGAATGCAGCTTGCATCTGCAAGGGAAAAAAGCTGAAGTTTCCTGCCCAGGTCTGATTCTCTCTGTACCATGAAAGAAACCTTCTGAAGTACAGGCAGCAAAGTGGGGGGGCCCAGGACCAAAGGCTGCATCAACCATTTCAAGCAGAGAACTCCTACACTCCTGTCTTCCTCTGCAGATCTCTGCTACTCTTGGCAGCACAGAAATAATGGTTGTGTGGGGGGGAGGTGATTGATGCTATTTAAAACTGGGGGAGAGCTGACATGGGTATTCTTTGGAAAAGAGGGGATCAGGTGTGTGTTAGCATCCAGCACAAGGGACAGGAGAGATGCTGTGGGCTTGCTGAAAGGTGATGCACACTTCCCAGAGAAGGCTCAAGAGTTGAAAGCAGTTTTAAGCCAACAGCTGTTGAGGTGGAGGTGAACCATCCTATAGTTTGCTGTGTAGGACTAGGGCTAACAGTTAAAAGAAGTCTGGGCACAAGAAGGTGGGCACAAGTCAACCTCAGGAGGTTCAACAAGACCAAGGGCAGGGTCCTGCAGCTGGCTGGAGGCAATCCCAGGCACAAATCCAGCCTGGGCAGGGACTGGCTGGAAAGCAGCCCTGAGGAGAGAGCCTTGGGGGTGCTGGGGAAGGAGAAGCTCACCAGGAGCTCTCAGTGTGCACTTGCAGCCCAGAAAGCCAACCAGAGCCTGGGCTGCAGCAGGAGAAGTGTGGCCAGCAGGGCAAGGGAGGTGATTCTCCCCCTCTGCTCAGCTCTGGGGAGACCCCGCCTGGAGTCCTGCCTCCAGTTCTGCAGCCCCTATGGCAAGAGGGATCTGGAGGGGCTGGAAGGTGTCCAGAGAAGGGCCACGAGGAGCAGAGGGCAGGAGCTGCTCTGCTGTGAGGACAGACTGAAGGAGTTGGGGCTGTTCAGTCTGGAGAAGAGAAGGCTCTGAGGTGACCTAATTGTGGCCTTCCAGTATCTGAAGGGAGCTACAGGAAGGCTGGGGAGGGACTGCTCAGGTTCTCAGGTAGTGATAGGACTAGGGGGAATGGAATGAAGCTGGAGGTGGGGAGATTCAGGCTGGAGGTGAGGAGGAAGTTCTTCCCCATGAGAGTGGTGAAGCCCTGGAATGGGTTGTCCAGGAAGGTGGTTGGGGCCCTGTCCCTGGAGGTGTTTAAGGCCAGGCTGGATGAGGCTCTGGCCAGGCTGATCTAGTGTGGGGTGTCCCTGCCCATGGCAGGGTGGTTGGAACTAGATGATCCTTGTAGTCCCTTCCAACCCTGACTGATACTATGATACTATGTTGAGAATGGGCTTTGAATTCTGGCTGGAGCAGGCCCAGAGAAGCTCCTCAGCTCCATGTGCATGTGTGGACATGCCCTGTGAACAGTTTCTTTCCACTAGACATCAGGGAAATAGCAATTCTGAGGAAGAACACTGGTACTTATCCCTCTTGCATTCTCACTTCTGCCTCTAGCTTGTTTGGTGGCCAGCTGCTGAATGCCCAACTATTAGTCCATGAGTAGTAATTTAATTACAGAACTGTTTTGGTTGGAAGAGACCTTTAAGATCATCCCAGTCCAACCCTTAACCCAGCACTGCCAGGTCACCACTAAACCATGGCCCTCAGCACCACTGCAGGGAAACCCCTGCAGGGATGGAGACTCCACCACTGCCCTGGGCAGCCTGTTTCAGGGCTTGACAACCCTTTGGGGGAAGAAATTGTTCCTCAGGTCCAACCTAAACCTCCCTCAGAAGGCTTCTATACCACCTCAAGTTAGGTACAGAGTTAAGAAAACTGGTGATGCAAGGTCTGATCCTTCTAAAAGTTGACTTCTGTCAGGGAAAGGCATGGATTATTCATTTTTTTAAAGCTTTTTGGCTTCACTTCAGCCTCCTCTATTTTTTCATACATTTATTGACTGGAAAGAAGGGAGAAGAGAGTGTGAGGGGAGAAGGGAGGGAAGGAACCCTGGGACAGCACATGCTGGGCTATAAAATGCAGAAATAGGTTTTCAAAACCACTTGTTCTAAACATCACCTTGGAGTCATACAATAATAAATACTCAGGGTTGCACTGAGAGAGTCTAATTGCCAAGTAACTATAGCAATGGAGAGAAAAGGCTGTCTTTGGACACATTCCCTCCCTCCTTAATGCTTCCCTGGGGTGGGGAAGGGGTACAGAGAATGTGCTCTAGATCCTGAGTGGATAACGTTTTCCAGAGCCCCCTCTGATCACTCAGTGCCTCTGGGACTGAAAACCAGCAGCTGAGCACTCAAAAAAAAAAACCCCAAACAATTACACTGAACTACTCCATCTCCTTAGAAAAGGGTTTCATGCAGCAGGTTCCTGAGGCCAGTGTGTTGAAACACACCAGGAGCCATTGCACAGCAACCTGACCCTTTATGAAGCACCTTACAGCCCAACTGCTTCCTCCATCCCTCCCCTCCTCCCCTCCGAACCCAGGCTGAACAGCTTGAAAATGAGTAAGTGTGAAGTGAAACTCCACACTGGGCTGGGTTTGCCGAGGAGAAGACCACGTTTGTGTGTTGTGTTTAAACACCAGCTTCATTTTGAGGGTCAAAAAAAAACCCCACCCCACCCAAACCCACCCCCAAGAAACACACAACACAAAACCAAACCACCAAAAGGACAAAAGCAAAACCAACTGCAGAAGTATTTGGAAGCTTCAAGGATCTTTTTTTTTCCCCCCCCCTCCTGCTGTTTTCCAGAGCTGTTTGGAAACAGAAGGGTGGAGCTGGCACACAGGGATGTACCACTAGGGCAGTGGTTTCAGAAAACACTTCTTTATCCAGCCAGGGAAAAAACTGCTTGATCCTGCTGGTATTTTTATAAGTAACTCGATGCATGGTCCTATTTTGGAGCCTGACTGTGCAGTGCAAACTGATTTGAGCAAATTGTAGGGGGAAGGAGAGAAAAGGAGGCTCCCTGGGCAGAAGAAGAACTGCCTCCTCCAGGGAAACCTCTTGAACCTGCAAGGCTTTAGTTTAACTTACAAAACACTTCTTAAAAAGACACTTAGAGGTTTGTTTTTTTTTAACCCATTAAAAATAGTAACAGAATTAGTGAATGGTTTGGGTTGGAAGGGAACTGAAAGAGAGAACAGAATAAAGTAGGTTGGAAGAGACCTTCAAGATCATTGTGTCCAAGATCCATCCCCCTGCCATGGGCAGGGACACCTCCTGCTAGACCAGCTTGCTCAAGACTCCATCCAGCCTTGGAACACATCCAGGCTTGGAGCCTTCACAGCTTTCTCTGGGCAACCTGTCCTAGTGCCTCACCACCCTGCTCAGGAAGAATTTCTTCCTCATGTATCACAGCATCACCAAGGTTGGAAGAGACCTCATAGTTTCATAGTTTCATTCAGGGTTGGAAGGGACCACAAGGATCAGCCAGTTCCAACACCCCTGCCATGGGCAGGGACACCCCACACTAGATCAGCCTGGCCAGAGCCTCATCCAGCCTGGCCTTAAACACCCCCAGGGACAGGGCCTCGACCACCTCCCTGCACAACCCATTCCAGGGCTTCACCACTCTCATGGTGAAGAACCTCCTCCTCACCTCCAGCCTGAATCTCCCCACCTCCAGCTTCATTCCATTCCCCCTAGTCCTATCACTCCCTGAGATCTTGAGAAGTCCTTCCCCAGCCTTCCTGTAGGCCCCCTTCAGATCCTGGAAGGCCACAATGAGGTCACCTCAGAGCCTTCTCTTCTGCAGACTGAACAGCCCCAACTCCTTCAGTCTGTCCTCATAGCAGAGCAGCTCCAGCCCTCTGATCATCCTTGTGGCCCTTCTCTGGACACGCTCCAGCACCTCCACATCCCTCTTGTAATAGGGGCTCCAGAACTGGACCTCAAAGATCATCGAGTCCAACCTGTCACCACAGACCTCATAACTAGACCATGGCACCAAGTGCCACCTCCAGTCCCCCTCTTGTCTCATCTAAATCCAGCTTCTCTCACTTTGAAGCCACCACCCCTCATCCTGACACCCCATGCCACTAGAAAAAAGTCCCTCTCCAGCACTCCTGTAGCTTCAAATACTGGCAGGCTGCTAACAAGCAAATGCCAATAAGCAATTGTGATTGCTTGGTGAGGTGTGAAGGAGTCAAGCTAAACCAAACAAGAAAAATCTCTCATCACAGCTAAACTTTTAAGGCAAATGAAAGACCACAAACAGTAATAAGCTCAGCCAACTTTGCCAGCTTCAGAGTTTTGACTTCTTTTTGTTGCTTCAGTCTTTAACTCATTAAAGAACTTCATTAAAGAACCTCCTCCTCTCCACCCTGATAGAGAAAGCTATCAGAACTTGAAGGAATCAAACCAAGTGACTGCAGCTAAAATTTGCCTTACCAAGTGTGAATGAGGACATTATGACTTTGAAAACACTTTGTTGGTTTTTGGTTTTTTTTCCACAAGACTTCTAAAGAATAACTTCCACAACATTTGCAATATAAATGTAATTATGGTAAGGTTGAAGCTCTTCACAACTTCCATTCCTGGTTCTGCAATGCTGTAGCACACTGTGGGACATGCCAAAGACTCCTAAATCCCTGAGGGCTCTTCCCACAACCCCTTTATGCTAATATCAGCATCCTATTGTATAGAATAATGTCTTGAATGGGATCAGGAGTTGATCTGCTAGAGGGTAGAGAGGCTTTGCAGAGAGACCTCGACAGGCTGGACAGATGGGCAGAGGCCAAGGGCAGGAGATTGAACACATCCAAGTGCCAGGTTCTGCACATTGGCCACAGCAACCCCAGGGAGTGCTACAGGCTGGGGGCAGAGTGGCTGAGAGCAGCCAGGCAGAGAGGGACCTGGGGGTGCTGGTCGATGGCAGGCTGAACATGAGCCTGCAGTGTGCCCAGGCGGCCAGGAGGGCCAAGGGCATCCTGGCCTGCATCAAGAACAGTGTGGCCAGCAGGAGCAGGGAGGTCATTCTGCCCCTGTACACTGCACTGGTTAGGCCACACCTCGAGTCCTGAGTCCAGTTCTGGGTCCCTCAGTTTAGGAAGGAGGTTGACTTGCTGGAACGAGTCCAGAGAAGGGCAACAAAGTTGGTGAGGGGCTTGGAACACAGCCCTGTGAGGAGAGGCTGAGGGAGCTGGGGCTGCTTAGCCTGGAGAGGAGGAGACTCAGGGGTGACCTTATTGCTCTCTCCAACTACCTGAAGGGGGGTTGTAAACAGGCAGAGGTTGGTCTCTTCTGCCAGGCAGGCAGCCAGCCCCAGAACAAGAGGACACAGTCTCAGGCTGCGCCAGGGGAAGTTCAGGCTGGAGGTCAGGAGGAAGTTTTACACAGAGAGAGTGATTGCCCATTGGAATGGGCTGCCTGGGGAGGTGGTGGAGTCACCATCACTGGAGGTGTTCAGGAGGAGACTTGACAGGGTGCTTGGTGCCATGGGTTAGTTGATTAGGTGGTGTTGGATGATAGGTTGGACTTGATGATCTTGAAGGTCTCTTCCAACCTGGTCTGGTCTGGTCTGGTCTATTCTATTCTATTCTATTCTGTTATTTTCAATAGCATTCAGCTCCTTTTCCTAACTAAGCAGGAGGTCATGGAGCCTAGTTTGCTCTTAAATAAAAGACGTGATCCTTGGGGCACCGAGAGCACTGGCTAGAGCTGGGGTTTTTCAGACACCTGTACCTGCATGTCAGGCCCTGAAGCGAAGCTGAGGTCAAGCCGGCAAAGATGAGAGGAGCTGTGTGGGATGCAGAACCTCTCTGAGGGAAAACCTACACGGGAAAGGATGTTTGGCATTATACACCCAACCCTGCAGTGAGAAGAATAGGATCCTGCAGCAAAACTGGGCTCTTACCGAGGTTGAGGCGAGAGCCGTGAGGGGAGCCCAACAACACTGCGGGCCCACCATGAGGGCCTGTGAGGCGACGGGCATCCTGCCTTAGGCTGAGGGATACGAGGACTAACAAGGCCTCAACGGGACCCCTGGGTGAAGGGGTGGCGCCGAGGCAGGGCTGGGGCTGTGACGGGCCGAGTTCTACGAGGAAAACCGAGCTTTTTTGGCCCGACCCCAAGGTCGAGCTCGGCGGCCATCGCGCCCTCACGACGGTAACCTTGACAACAGCGGCCGGGCCGGGCCGCGCCAGGAGGAAACCTCGCGAGACTTGGCTGCCCGCCGGCTGCCCGCGCTGACAGCTCTCGCGAGAGTTGCGCTGTGGGAGGAGGCGAGGGCACGGCCTGAGGAAGGGGATGGCCAAGATGGCGTCGGAGGGAGAGCTGGGCAGGAAGTGGGACCGGTGTCTGGCGGACTCCGCCGTCAAGCTGGGTAAGGGCGGGGAAGGCAGGGCGGAGGAGGAGGAGGACCCGGGGAGGAGCGGGGACGGTCGATAAGGTGCCCCGGGGCTGGGAGCGCCGCTGCCTGCCCGGTCCCGCGGCGCGGTTGAGCCCGGCGAGGAAAGGCCGTTTGAGGCCCGCTGTCCCCACGTCTCTCCGGACCTGGCTGAGGGCGGCGGAGGCCTTGTCGCGCTGTAGGCCCGGGCCGGTGCCTGGTAGCTGTGCCTTCAGCGTCAGACAGCGCTGCCCTCGGAGGTGGCGGACCCGCACGGCTGGAGGAAGGGAGGGAGCACGGCGGGCGGCCCCGGGCCTGGCAAGGTGACCTTGGCTGCGGACACGGACCCCCGCCTGGCCCGCTGCCACGGCCGCCGCGGGCTCTTCTCCCCGACCCGGCACCGGCTTACCCGCGATCCGGCAGCGGAGAGTCGGGTTTGACCTCTGGTTAGTCCCATCTCGGTCGGAGATGAGAGGTTTCCGTGGGAAATCTCGCTCCGCGCTGAGCTCCGCGCCCAGCGGGACGGCTCCCGCCGGGAATGAATGGGCGCTGGGCAGGCATTGCCCGCTCCTGAAGTGCCGCGACCTGGCTCGCCTGGAGTTTCACTCTGACGCCGGCTTGGGCTTGGAAATGTGTTTCAGCAGAGCTGCTCCCATCACTCAGGGAGCGCGGTGGGCTGTGTTTATTAAAAGCAGTGTGCAGCCTGACACGCTGACGGCTTTGGCATCCCTTGCTTCGTGCACTGTGTGCGCTTTGACTTTGAGAAGCTTTCTGCCCCGTGTCCCAGCCCTGTGCAGACGGCTGTGCCTTCAAGTGCAACAGCCCTCTTGTCTTTCTTCCATGCTTATCTCTCCTTAAAACTAGGACTGAGCACATGCCTGCAGCTCTCCTCATCCATTCATAGCTTCTCACTTGGAGCTGTGAGTTTTATGAGTGGTGGTTTTAATTGTGTGTGTGTCACAGGTTGGTGAATTGAGTAGGCAGAAGTGGAATGTGTGCACCAAAGGAAACCTTTAAATGCAAACTATAAAGCTAGGAAGTGAAGTGCCTTGACAGGAAAGGTGTCTGTGCTCCACGGTGGTGCAGGAGTCTCTTTGAGAACCACAAGGAACAGCTGAGAAATGTGGCTGTTTATTTCTTGTTGCTGTAGTGGCTTTATGCTTGAAAGCTGCTGGGGAGCTCGGGGGGTTTTAGTTGCCTAATACTTTTCCATTAGAAAAGCTGTTTAATAATTTAAAGTAAACGGAAACTTCCATTGTTTATAGCAGGCCTTTGTAAAGTGTCAAGTGCTCCAGAGCAATGTTTTGCCTTGTGAAATGCTATTCAGGTTTGTCTGACAAACATATCCTGATGTGTTTATGTTTCCCTAGCCTTGGTTGCTTTATCATAAAATATTAACTATGCCAAATTATAAACAAGAGCTTGTTCCATGCTGCAGCTGTGCATGTAAGAGTCCTCTCTGGGAAAAGGAAAAGCCTCTCTAGGAGGCTGGAAGAAGTGGATACAGGATTGATCTCAATGCAGTATGTCTCTAGGGGTAGAAATAGGGGTAGAAACAGAGATAGAATTAACCAGGTTGGAAAAGATCTCAGAGATCATCAAGTCCAACTTATCACCCAGCACCATCTGATCAACTAAACCATGGCACCAAGTGCCTCAGCCAGGCTCTTCCTAAACACCTCCAGGGATGGGGACTCCACCACCTCCCTGGGCAGCACATCCCAATGGCCAATCTCTCTCTCTATGAAGAACTTCTTCCTCTCCTCCAGCCTGAACCTCCCCTGGCACAGCTTGAGACTGTCCTCTTACTCTGGTGTTGGCCACCTGTGAGAAGAGACCAACCCCCACCTGGCTCCAACCTCCCTGCAGGGAGTTGCAGAGAGCAAGAAGGTCTCCCCTGAGCCTCCTTTTCTCCAGGCTAAGCAACCCCAGCTCCCTCAGCCTCTCCTCCCAGGGCTGTGCTCCAGACCCCTCCCCAGCTTTCTTGCCCTTCTCTGGACACCTTCCAGCAGCTCAACCTCTTTCCTAACCTGAGGAGCCCAGACCTGGACGCAGGACTCCAGGTGTGGCCTAAGCAGTGCTGAGCACAGGGCACAAGGACTTCCCTGCTCCTGCTGGCCACACTCTTCCTGATGCAGGCCAGGATGCCCTTGGCCCCCTGGGCACACTGCTGGCTCATGTTCAGCCTACTATCAACCAGCACCCCCAGGTCCCTTCCTGCCTGGCTGCTCTCAGCCACTCTGCTCCCAGCCTTCATGCCTTTCCTTTTAATTTGGTGTTTTCTTCCATCCTAAAGTGGCAACAGAAGAAATACAATGTGCTCTAGACCAAGGACATTCCTACTGTTAGCTTCATGAGGGCATGCAGTAGAGGGCTCAGTTAAACTCATGTTTTTCATGAGGTTGCCCCAACAGGCCATGTGGACTGCAGCTCTTTGATGATGTCCTTAGCATTAAACCCAACGTGGTGGCCTCAGACACCCATTCCCCTTCATATGTGATGGCATTTTCCTTTCTTGTCTGCCTGTATGATTGCTCCAGTAGCTGGAGCATCAGTGCTGGCAGCCTCCGCTGTGGTATGAACCACAAACGACTCGGTGTGAACTTGGGAGCAACCCAGGAGTTGCTTCATCCTCCTGTAGTTTGTGCCTGAAGATGCTGATGGCCTTTAAATGCCAAGTGAGTCAGTGGCCTGGCCGTGCAAACTGTTACCTGAGTGCTGATAACAAACCTCCTCAGAGCAGCTGAGTGGGAACGATTGTTTTCTCTGCGGGGAGCTTAAAACCTCACAGGGTGGTGGTGATTGTTTTTCTAACGTTCCTGCAAAGTCTGCTGGAGTTTACAATAAAGCACCGAGGGTGGTGGCTGTGCTGGAGAGAAAGAAAGAAAGAAAATAAGCTTTTGTACTGGAGAATTCCCTTGCTTGCTCTGTGGAACGTAGAAGTTTACCTAATCCTCACTTCTGTGTTGGACTTTGTCTTCTGGTGGCCATGCTTTCCTCCCCATATGTTCTTCCTGTCCTTCCTCAATTACATAGAATTAGAATTACATAGAATAGACCAGGTTGGAAGAGACCTTCAAGATCCAACCTATCAACCAATCCAACCCACCTAAACAACTAACCCATGGCACCAAGCACCTCATCAAGTCTCCTCCTGAACACTTCCAATGATGGCGACTCCACCACCTCCTTGGGCAGCCCATTCCAATGGGCAATCACTCTCTCTGTATAGAACTTCTTCCTAACATCCAGCCTAAGCCTCCCCTGGCGCAGCCTGAGACTGTGTGCTCTTGTTCTGGTACTGGCTGCCTGCCTGGGAGAAGAGACCAACCTCTGCCTGTCTACAACCTCCCTTCAGGTAGTTGTAGAGAGTGATAAGGTCACCCCTGAGTCTCCTCTTCTCCAGGCTGAGCAACCCCAGCTCCCTCAGCCTCTCCTCACAGGGCTGTGTTCCAAACCCCTCACCAACTTTGTTGCCCTTCTCTGGACTCGTTCCAGCAAGTCAACCTCCTTCCTAAACTGAGGAGCCCAGAACTGGACACAGTACTTGAGGTGTGGCCTAACCAGTGCAGTGTACAGGGGCAGAATGACCTCCCTGCTCCTGCTGGCCACACTCTTCCTGATGCAGGCCAGGATGCCATTGGCCCTCTTGGCTGCCTGGGCACACTGCAGGCTCATGTTCAGCCTACAATCGACCAGTACCCCCAGGTCCCTCTCTGCCTGGCTGCTCTCAGCCACTCTGCCCCCAGCCTGTAGCACTGCATGGGGTCATGCCATCTCACAACTCAAGGTAGTAGAGATGATAAATGTAAAGTGAAGGGGTTTCTAAAATCAGCTCAAGCATGTTGTCTCTGACTATATCTATGGGCAGCAGAAAGAACAGAAACTCCATTTAGCAAAATCTCTCTTTACACCACACTTTTCCTCTGTTGGGTTGCAAGGAAGCTGTTGAATATCTTGTTTTCTCTCTCTTATTCCAACATGGGATGTTAGGGATGCATCTGATTTGTTCACACACAGGTTCCTCAAGCACCTGAGAGTATTATCTGAGGATCTCTGCCCCTCCAGCCAGTGGCTGGGGAAAACCAAACACTGGGATTACCCCCTGCATTTCCCCATCCCAGCCTCTGTAAATAAAGGGAAAGCATTGAACTGAAAGCCCTGAATTTCTGAAGCTGTGACAGCTTCCAGTCTGAGAACTGGAGAGACAGATAACTCCTGGGGGTTAACTTGAGGGCTGGAGGGCCGTGGGAAACAAAAGAGAGTGAGAAGGGGAGGTGGCAGCAGCTATCAGGGTGAAGGGGGCCTACAGGAAGGCTGGGGAAGGACTTCTCAGGATCTCAGGGAGTGATAGGACTAGGGGGAATGGAATGAAGCTGGAGGTGGGGAGATGCAGGCTAGATGTGAGGAGGAGGTTCTTCCCCATGAGAGTGGTGAAGCCCTGGAATGGGTTGTCCAGGGAGGTGGTTGGGGCCCTGTCCCTGGAGGTGTTTAAGGCCAGGCTGGATGAGGCTCTGGCCAGGCTGATCTAGTGTGGGGTGTCCCTGCCCATGGCAGGGGGGTTTGGAACTGGCTGATCCTTGTGGTCCCTTCCAACCCTGACTGATACTATGATATTATGACTTTATTATCAATAATGTGGTTTTAAATACTAGCTGGGGGCTCTGCAGTCTGTCCTGGCTTGTACTGGTCTGTCAGGCTGCCCACTCCAGTTGGGTGAAGCAGTGTTATTTGTAGTTGGCTGTGGTGGTTTTAGTTACTCTATCCTGTTTTAGTTGGAGGTCAAACTGCTGGAGGAAACTTGGACCTCCTGCCACTAAAATGTCCCAAATATATATTTATCATGTTGCATCTTTTGCAATGCTCTGTGATGTTGTTGACCTTTTGGTCACTGCCTGTGTGCATCTTGTAATTTAGTGTTAAAACTCTCTTTTTTTCCTGCTAGACCTGGGTTGTCAGGAGTGGTCAAGGCAGTGTTTCATTTCAGAGAGCTCTGTGTTGCCTGCACAAAGCATCAACACATTGTTCAAGTGGAGTTTTGTGTCCTCACCTCCTCCTCGTTGGGACTGACACTTGTTTGTTTTGCTGCTGCTGAGGACAGATCTGGGTATTATGCTTGTTCCACTTCCCTTTCTAAATCTAGCTGTAACCACAACATTCCATCGTGGGCTGGGTTGTGCTTTCTTGGCTGGCCAGGTGATTCCTCTGCTGGGTGATCCAGATTGTGCTGGCTCGGGCTTGGCACCATGCTCAAGACTTTGCACCCATGCTGTTATTTCAGTCATGTAACTTGCTGTTCCATCTTCCTGCCTGGTATTGATTTTTCCTTACCAACTCTTCCTCAGCTTGCTTGGTTTGTGTCTGAGGAAGGAAAAATCAAACTTTCTCTTTCTTCCCAGCTACAAAAGCCTTGGGAAGTCCTGCATCCTCTTCAGCCTTCCCAACCACTTCTTCCCTTTTTATCAGCTGAGCTGTGCAGAGAAGGAGCAAAGAAGTAAATAACATAGTGGTGGTCTCCCATCCTACCACCTTTAAACCCTGTTCAAAGGGGTTGTTTTTTGACCTGCTGGATAGCTTATACCTCTTTATTTGCAAAGACAATTACTCCTGTGGGACTGACAGAGTTGGGTTTTTTTCCCCTCTGTGAGGCTATAATTTTGGACAAATTATGTGAAGTCATTAAAGTCCTTGTGCCCTGTGCTCAGCACTGCTGAGGCCACACCTGGAGTCCTGTGTCCAGTTCTGGGCTCCTCAGGTTAGGAAAGAGGTTGAGCTGCTGGAAGGTGTCCAGAGAAGGGCAAGAAAGCTGAGGAGGGGTCTGGAGCACAGCCCTGGGAGGAGAGGCTGAGGGAGCTGGGGTTGCTTAGCCTGGAGAAGAGGAGGCTCAGGGCAGACCTTCTTGCTCTCTCCAACTCCCTGAAGGGAGGTTGTAGCCAGGAGGGGGTTGGTCTCTTCTCCCAGGCAAGCAGCCCCAGAACAAGAGGCCACAGTCTGAAGCTGTGCCAGGGGAGGTTCAGGCTGGAGGTGAGGAGAAAGGTCTTCCCAGCCAGAGAGAGTTGTTAGCTGTTGGAATGTGCTGCCCAGGGAGGTGATGGAGTCCCCATCCCTGGAGGTGTTCAAGAGGGAACTGGATGTGGCACTTGGAGCCATGGTTTAGTAGTCATGAGGTGTTGGGTGACAAGTTGGACTTGATGATCTTTGAGGTCTTTCCCAACCTTACTGATTCTGTGCTTATTAAATGTTATTTCCAGGGAGCAAAGGGGCAATAAAGAGCTTGTGTGTGAGGGGAGGGAGGTTTGTGTGCCTGGGTGTCTTGATCTCTGCTCAGACTGCTGGAGTTTTAAATGAGTGGAACGCTGTCATTCACCTGATATGGAAAAGTAATGCTAGGCAAGCTGTTTTCCTTTCAACGTGTGTGTTGAGTTGCTGGGCAAGCTAATTTCTTTTGCAGGAGACAAATGTTTTGATGTATGTCTGTGTTTGACCAAAACTCAGCCTGGAAGCATGTAAATAGCCCAGTCCAGTGATGTTCATTTTCCTCTAATCCTCTGTTTTGACATCTGAAAATAAAACACTTTTAATTCCCATTTAAGAGGAATATTTTTTTCAAGAGAAAAAGGGCACTTTCAGTTCCCCTCCAACTGCTAGACCATTTCTCCTGGCTTGCATCATCTGGCCTGCTCGAGTAGCTCTTTCCTGTTCATGGCAAGGGTGAGATTGGGCTGTTTGGGTCGTTCCACAGATTGAATGTTTCAGGCAGAACGGTTGTATGGCTTGCCGTGTCAGGAGTTTTAAATAAGCCTTCACATGGTTATGAATCACCTAAAGCCAGTCTATATAATGATAAAACTTGATTATACTTTCTGAACGCTGGATTAGGCTTTCTCTAAATATACAAAACCCCTGAAATTCCTCTTTCGTTTTTTTGGGGTGTTGGGTTTTTTTGCTTAGCAATTGTAACATGGCTGCATGGCCCCAGCCGGGGCTCAGCCGGGGCTGCTTGGCCCCAGCCGGGGCTGTATGGGCTCAGCCGGGGCTGCTTGGCCCCAGCCGGGGCTGTATGGGCTCAGCCGGGGCTGCTTGGCCCCAGCCTGGGCTGCTTGGCCCCAGCCGGCTCAGCCGGGGCTGTATGGGCTCAGCCGAGGCTGCTTGGCCCCAGCCGGGACTGCCGGGGCTGCACGGCCCCAGCCGGGGCTGCTTGGCCCCAGCCAGGGCTGCCAGGGCTGCTTGGCCCCAGCCGGCTCAGCCGGGGCTGTATGGGCTCAGCCGGGGCTGCTTGGCCTCAGCCGGGGCTGTATGGGCTCAGCCGGGGCTGCTTGGCCCCAGCCTGGGCTGTATGGGCTCAGCCGGGGCTGCATGGGCTCAGCCGGGGCTGCATGGGCTCAGCCGGGGCTGTATGGGCTCAGCCGGGGCTGCTTGGCCCCAGCCTGGGCTGCTTGGCCCCAGCCTGGGCTGCTTGGCCCCAGCCGGCTCAGCCGGGGCTGTATGGGCTCAGCCGGGGCTGCTTGGCCCCAGCCTGGGCTGCTTGGCCCCAGCCGGCTCAGCCGGGGCTGTATGGGCTCAGCCGAGGCTGCTTGGCCCCAGCCGGGGCTGCCGGGGCTGCACGGCCCCAGCCGGGGCTGCCGGGGCTGCTTGGCCCCAGCTGGCTCAGCCGGGGCTGTATGGGCTCAGCGGAGGCTGCTTGCCCCCAGCCGGGGCTGCTTGGGCTCAGCCGGGGCTGCCGAGGCTGCTTGGTCTCAGCTGGGGCTGCTTGGCCCCAGCGGCTGTTTGGGCTCTATGGGCTCAGCGATGTGTTCTTCCTTTGGGATTTTGGGGTTTAACGCTGGAGGACACAAATGCTCTGCTGGCACACGACTGCATCGTCACCTGAGCTTTGTTTGTAACCCCAGGCTCTTTTCCTTTGTCCTGCCGAAGAGCCAGTTCTTCTTGCTGTATCTTGAGCAGACCCAGGCCGTGTAAATATTAACTGCTGGTGGTTTAGTCTGTGCAGGGAGGTGATAGAGCCAGTGGAAAAATGTTTTCTTTGGAAGAGGTGGACGAATGCTGTTCTGAGAACAGGCTCGCAGTCAAAACTCAAACAGCAATATTTAGCTGTGTTGTTAGCAGAGCTCTGGACACAGTGACAGCCTACAAATAAAGGGGCTGTTCTCTGGGAAGAAAATGAGAGGAAAGCTTCAGGACTCCAGGTCTCCTCTCCTCCTGCCATTGTGGCCTGCTGTTCCTGCTGTTCCTGTTTGCTGGAACGAGTCCAGAGAAGAGCAACGAAGTTGGTGAGGGGCTTGGAACACAAGCCCTATGAGGAAAGACTGAGGGAGCTGGGATTGCTCAGCCTGGAGAAGAGGAGACTCAGGGGTGACTTTATCACTCTCTGCAACTACCTGAAGGGAGGTTGTAGACAGGCAGATGATGGTCTCTTCTCCCAGGCAGCCAGTACCAGAACAAGAGGACACAGTCTCAGGCTGCGCCAGGGGAGGTTCAGGTTGGATGTTAGGAAGGAGTTCTATACAGAGAGAGTGATTGCCTATTGGAATGGGCTGCCCAAGGAGGTGGTGGAGTCGCCGTCATTGGAGGTGCTCAGGAGGAGACTTGATGGGGTGCTTGGTGCCATGGGTTAGTTGTTTAGGTGGGTTGGATTGGTTGATGGGTTGGATGCGGTGATCTTGAAGGTCTCTTCCAACCTGGTTTGGTTTATTCTATTCTAAATAAAGGTTTATTCCTCTTGGCTGGCCACCTGGCTGAGTCAGGAGGCTGCCTGCTGAGGTGTGCCTGATCACTCCCTAACCCGAGCCTTGCTCTGCCCTTGTTCCAGCCTGCTCCTGGCAATACCTCTGGTGTGCAGGAAGATGTGAAAGAGGAGCTGGGACTCCCATCTGATAATGCAGCCCTTAAAAAAGCCAGGCTGTGTCAGATCTGTCCTGGAAACGAATCCAAAGTGCACCGACTTCCTTGTGCCCTGCACTGATCAGCTGCCAGCTGGGCCTTCTCTGGAAGGTGGCACATGGTGACAAGGGAAGGGGACTCCAGCCAAGTGCTACCCTAAACCACTCCTTTGCTCCTGGAGATGTTACAGCAGTAGGTGGGGCCAGCTCTTTGTTCCATCAGATAGAGCTCTCTGAGGAAATCCTTCCAGGGCTGCTGGCACATCCCTGATGGTAATGAATTAATAGTAAGAGCTTTGAGAAGGATCAAGCTTCTCAGATGCTAGTGAGATGCCACCATACTGCTTCTGACTCTGAACTGCCTCTGGGCCAGTAGAGATCAGTAATGGTCAGCCTAGGTGGGATGGGTGAGGAGAAGCCTGACTGCTAACCCTCACAGTTAGGCTTGCAGGAGCCCTGAACCTGGAGGGTTTTGCCCCAACAAAATGTTTCTTTATAGCAGTGCTTTGCTCTCATTAGTGGAATATTTGATTGCAGTAAGGGAAGGGATTGCTTTCTGTCAGAGATATTAGATACTAGGAATATCTAGCTGATTTCTTACATGTGTGCTTCTGAAGTGAGGTGCAAGCCTGATCTTCTCTGAAAGCTTGGTGCAGCGAGAGGAAGGGAAATGTGTGCCCTCTCTCCTTACCAGCTCATGACCTGGTAGAAGGATGAATAGTTTCTGGTCCTCTGTGAGACTCTGGCTGTGTTTTGTTGCAGTAAGAGAAGGGATTGCTTTCTGTCAGAGACATTAGGAATATCTAGCTGATAGAATGATACCTAGCTGTGCTTCTAAAGTGAGGTGCAGCCCTGATCTTCTCTGAAAGCTTGGTGCAGTGAGAGGAAGGGAAATGTGTGCCCTCTCTCCTTACCAGCTCATGACCTGGTAGAAGGATGAATAGTTTCTGGTCCTCTGTGAGACTCTGACTGTGTTTACTTGACTACGTGAAAGGAGGTTGTAGTGAGGACAGTGTTGGACTCTTCTCCCAGGTACCTAGTGACAAGACAAAAGTAAGTGGCCTCAAGCTGTGCCAGGGGAGGTTTAAGTTGGATATTAGTAGAAATCTCCTGCAAGAGTGATCAGGCATGGGGACAAGCTGCTCAGGGAGGTGGTGGACTCCCCATCCCTAGAGGTGTTTAAAAAGAGGTGTGTGTGTGGCACTTGGGGGACGTGTCCTAGTGGTCATGGAGGTGTTGGGTAGAAGGTTGAACTTGATCTTAGAGGTCTTTTCCAACCTTAATGATTCTGTGATTCCATGAAGGGTTGGCAGCAGTGCTGCGTGTCCCATCTGCAGAGGTGCTGATGTTAATCTCCTCTCAGGCTGCAGGAGTGCTCGAGGGTGAAAGCGGCCCCTGCAAGCCTGTCAGGGTTTTTGCAGCAGCACAGGATTTGGATATTTATCCTCTGACATTCCAGCCCTGCTGTGGTGCTGCAGGCAAATGCTAGAAGCAAACAAAACACACTTTTCTCCCGACTTCTTCCTCGAGGACTCAGTGTGTAGCTTCATGATGTTTTCTTCTGGAGTCATTGCTCATTTTTCTCTCTGCTGTGTAAACAATCCACCCAACGGGGGGAGATGAGAAGGAAAGCTTCAAAGTTGAAGGAAATCTGCTTCCTGCCATGCAAGACCTTGCTAAGAGTCTGCTTGGAATTAATGCTGTCTGTAAATAAGTGATTTCATGGGCTCAGGTTTCTAGCCCGTGCTAAGTGCTGCCCTACAAAGGCCCTGCTGCAGGAAGAAGGATCTCCTCCTTGTTTTTACACAGCTGTTTCTATATCTTCCCCAGGCTGGATTGGAGGGGGACAGGATGGGACACCCTGCAATAGGAGGGAGCATAGAGTTTGATGAGATCTGCCTGTTGGACCTCGAAGCTGTCCCTGTCCCCAGAGAGAAGCTAACCGAGCTCGGCAGATTTTCTTGATCCTAATGGGAGCTGTCTTTCTAGCCTGGAAGAAATCTCTGTTGGAACAAGTCCTGACCTATTTTGAGAGTCTTGTCTGTACAAATGGCCTGAAATTGTGCCAGGGGAAGTTTAGGTTGGATGTTAGGAAAAAATTCTTCACTGAATGAGTGGCCAGGCATTGGGACAGGCTGCCCAGGGAGGTGGTGGAGTCACTGTCCCTGGAGGTGTTCAGGAAGCCTGTGGAGGTGGCACTTGGAGGGGCCACATGGTTTGACGGCCACGGTGGTCTTAGATTGGTGGTTGGACTTGATGATCTTAGGGGGCTTTTCCCACCCAAACTATTCCATGATCCCACAGAGCAGTTGCTGTTTTCTCAGGACAAGAAGCCACCACTTAACCTTCATTTTATTTTGATCGTTGAGTTCTTTTAACCATCAACCAGCAGCATCCAAAGGGGAAGAGGCCGAAGCTCTGTGGGTTGGATTTGCGTGTGGGGAATGGCAGAGGGGAAATTATCTGGAGGCAGAAAGCAAACTGTTAAGTCATGTAAAAAACTTCCAGCTGCTATAGTAACAGCAGCACACTTGCCAGATGTCAACAAACATGCTTGGATCCTTCCACTTTCAGTGTCAAGCTATCGAAGAGGAGTCTTGTCTAGGTGTGGCAGCCGCTTCAGCCCCTAGCTACTTGGGAAGCCTAGGAGAGAACCCTGTAGAATCTCTGTTGGAGGGACTGTTGAGGGAATTGCTAGAAGAAGCCTTTCCCAGATGTTCTTGCAGGGCAGGAGCCCATCCTGAAGATTTGTGTTTCTCTCCAAGACACTTTTATGATGTCCTGTTGGGCACGCGGCGCGTGCTCCTCGGCGTGTTAGATTGATTTGAGGAGCTGGGGCGTCCTGCTTGGGAGCTGAAGGAGCCAAAAAGCAGGATGAATAAAGGCTCTGGAGCTTGGGCTTTCTGCCTAATACCAATTCCGTGTGGCTCTGCCTGGGGAATCAGGAGTAAGATGTCCACAGAGCCATCCTGTGCCCTGTTGACACCGGCTGTAAATGAGTTGAAGCTGAAGTGATAGATGTGGGGTGGAAGCGACTGGTTTTCTAGTTAAGCATTTGAAACTGTCCAGAGGAGGTGAAAGATGCCTTGAACTCTTTTCCTCTGGCCTTTTCCTGCACAGGGTCTGTCATGCAAGAAAAGGAGGGGGAAATGTGGATCAAGCCGTTAGCTTTGCCTTGTTCCTTTTGTTTTCCTTGTAAGCGAAACCTTTCATGTTTTATTGTTGCCAAGTTAAAACCTGGCCTGGAGGTGGCTGCTCTTTAGTAGGAACAGCTGCAGACCCGGTGTCCCCTGGTCAGGTGGGAGGCTCTTTGAAGCACCCGTGTTGCCTCTTTGAAAGGAAATTGAGCATGTGAGAACTTCAACCTGTGAAACTCATCAGCAGCTCTGCCGTTGTTTATCTCTGCTGTAACTCTAGATAGAATTCAAGTGAAACGTGTTACTTGGCTCCCCCAAGGCAAGATGGTTTCAGCTGCCCCTTGGTCCTGGACGTACAGGAAGTGACCACATAACCACAAATCCTTTCTAATGAAATGAGGAGGAGTGACAAATTGTCCACAGAAAGAGGTTCTTCATGAGGAGGGCTGAGAAGTTAAAAGGCTTCCCTAAGCAGCATGACAGGCTTAACAGGGGTGCTCAGTGTTAACATGAAGCAAAGCTTAGGCTCTGATTTAGGCTTAGGCTGAAAGTGGCAACCACAGGAAGTTTTTCACCTTGAAGTGTAGCCTGTAGCTTCCCCCCTGGCCAACACAAAGCGGCACTAATGGCATCTGAGTGGAGGCCTTACACATGGGGACATGAGAGAGCATCTAAAGGAGGTGAAGAGAATACAAGGTAATGGTGAACTCTGGGAGCAGATGGAAAGAAAAGGTATTGAGGATAACTGCTTGCTTAGTGCAGACCTTTCTGAAGACAAGAGAGGGAAAAGGTTTCATAGAATCACAGAATGGTTTGGGTTGGAAGGGACCTTAAGGACCATTTCATTCCAAACCCCTTGCCATGGGCAGGAACACCTCCCACTAGACCAGGGAGCTCAAGGCCTTACCCACCTCAAGGCCTTGAACACTCCCAGGAATGAGGTATCCACAGCTTCTCTGGGCAACCTCTTCTGGTGTCTCACAGCCCTCACTGGAAAGAATTGCTTCCTGATAGCCAGTCTAAATCTGCCCTCTTCCAGCTCAAAGCCATTTCCACTTGTCTTGGCACTGCAAGCCCTTGTAAAATGTCCCTCCCCACCGTGCTGGTAAGAAGAATGTGGCTTTGACTGGAAACATGGAAAACACAGTGACATGAGAAACCAGCCAGGCTCTGCATGGAGATGATGCAGGACTTGTCATCCTGTCAATCACTGCACTGTTTGGATTGGCAGAGGGGATCTGCTCTGCCACTGGGTTCGCTCAGGGGGTGATCGGCCTCCCGAACTGGAGAGTTCAAACCCAGGCCTGGTGCTGTTTGAGCAGACAGAAATTGCCTCCAGAAGGTCCTCTTCAGACCTGCAGCACAACAGCCCCAAAGGACAAGGTACCATAACTGTGTGTTGGAGGAAGAGCCTGGCCGAGGGAGTTTGGGTCAGAGGGCCAAGCAGTTGTCCTCTGGATGAATTCTAACAGATAGTCATTATCCCTAATAGCATAAACACTCAGAGAGAGCCAGCAGCAGCTGTAGCATAGCAAAGGTAGAGCAGGAAGGCCCTGCCTGGGGAGGGGGAGTGGGGGACTCCCCCTGGGTGAGCTGCCTGATGTCTCTTCCAGTCCTCCTGGAAGTGCTGGTGGGTGACACGCCGTGAGTAGTTAGCTGCTTGTAGGAGATGCTCTCCAAGCAGCATTATCTCTTGCTGTCTGAAATGCAGAAAAAGCCTCAAGCTCTGAGCAGTCATCTGAGGAGCTGGGACTTATCCCTTAGCTGTGCAAATGATTAGAGTGAAAACCTGACCCTCTGTGAAATGCTTTCTAAACTGTCTGGGGGAGTTATGTCAGGACCACTTGGCAGGCAGGCAGAGTTCCTCCCTGCACTGCATGTTTTGTAAGCCTACTCCAACGTTGCAGTGACCTGCTAAAGCAGTTAGTTCCCTCTGTCAGCACTGAAAAAGCTGTAGTGCAATGAAAAGAGCAACTCTGGTTTCCAGCTCTTGGTAAACAGGTGAAGTCCTAACAGGAGAGTCAGCATGAGAGGGTTGGCTTTGATCATGTTTGGTCGTTTCTGGTCTGATGGGTTGTAGACTCAATGAAAAATGTGAGGGTCTTAGTTAATTTATTAGCAAGTGCAGCAGGTAGGGTTTCAATGCTCTCTGCTTCGGTGGATGTTACCACTAGGGTGCTTTTAGCAAGGAAAAAGGTTTAAAAAGCAGAAGGAAACTTAAAAAAGAAAGAAAAGGGGAAAAAAGAAGAAAGAAAGAAAGGAAAGGGGAAAGAAGAGAGGAAAAAAGGAAAGAAAGGGGGGAAAGAAAGGAAAGGAAAAGAGAAAGAAGAGGGAGAAAGGAAAGAAAGGGGGAAAGAAAGCAAAGGAAAGGGGAAAGAAGAGGGAGAAAGGAAAGAAAGGGGGAAAGAAAGCAAAGGAAAGGGGAAAGAAGAGGGAAAAAGGAAAGAAAGGGGGGAAAGAAAGCAAAGGGAAAGAAGAGGGGAAAAGGAAAGAAAGGGGGGAAAGAAAGCAAAGGAGAGCGGAAAGAAGAGGGGAAAAAAGGAAAGAAAGGGGGGGGAAAGAAAGCAAAGGAAAGGAGAAAGAAGAGGGGAAAAGGAAAGAAAGGGGGGAAAGAAAGGAAAGGAAAGGGGAAAGAAGAGGGAAAAAAGGAAAGAAAGGGGGGAAAGAAAGCCACTCCTGTACACCAGGAAGGTCCAGGATTCTTTGGTGCTATTCTGGACATAACCCAGTCAGTAATGTGTTCAACAGGAGCTTAACCAAGGAGCACAGGCTTTAGCAATATGAAAAAGACAAAACAAAAAGGTGTTGGAAAAGACCTCTGGAGCTCGTCCAGTCCAACCCCCCTGCTCCAGCAGGGCACCCACAGCAGCTTGCCCAGCAGTGCAATGCCCGGGGGGGTTGGAAGCTCTCCAGAGAAAGAGACTCCACAACCTCTCTGGGCAGCCTGCTCCAGGGCTCAGCACCCTCACACCAAACAACTTTCTCCTGTTCATGTGGAACCTCCTGGCTTCCAGTTTGTTCCTGTTGCCCTTTATCCTGTTTCTGGGCACCACTGAGAAAAGTCTGTCCCCAGCCTCTTGTCCCCCAGCCTTTAGCTCTTGCTGAGCATTGCTCAGCTCCCCTCTGGGGCTGCTCTTCTCCACGCTCAACAGCCCCAGAGGCTCTCAGCCTTTGCTCCTCACAGGGCTGCTCCAGACCCCTCAGTAGTTCATAGAATTGAACAACTTTGACTGGAACAGACCTTTAAGATCATTGAGTCCAAACATTTTCTTGTTCCTTGGGAGAAGAGACCAACTCCCACCTGGCTCCAGCCTTCTTTCAAGGAGCTGAAGAGAGCATTGAGGTCTCCCTCCAGCCTCCTTTTCTCCAGGCTCAACAAGCCCAGGTCCTTCAGTGCTCCTTATCAGCCCTGTTCTCCAGACCCTTTCCCAGCTTTGTTGGCCTTTTCTGGACCTGCTCCAGCACCTCAGTGTCCTTCTGGGAGTGAGGAGCCCAAAACTGAACCCAGGACTCAAGGTGTTGGCCTCACCAATGCCCAGCCTAGGGTGACCATCACTTCCCTGCTCCTGCTGGTCATGCTCTTGCTGATCCAGGCCATGCTGCTGGTGGCCTCCTGGGCCTGAGCTGGCTCATCTCTGTTGGCTAGCAGCCCCAAGCCTTTCTCTACTGGGCAGCTGCCTTGTTGCAAAGAATCCTAAGCACACCTTCCAAGGAAGCTCACAATTACTTTTCAACATGCCAGCTGAGTTTATTTTAATGGTGCTGGATAATTACATTTCCCCCCCAGCCCCCCCAACTGCTGCAGTCATTTCTATATATAGTAGAAGGATGTGAAAAGTCATTTCATTCCTTAATGTGTTTAAATCTGCCCCACAATGAATGTTGTGGATGTGGAAGATAAGCAGCCTGGAGCTTGCTTTTGCAAGGTATAAGGTAACACAAAGCATCAAAGTCGTGCTGCCCTCGGGACACACATTGAAGCAGTTAAAGTGGTGAGATAAAGCAAACACAAGGAGATATTCATCTGCAAAATGTGAAGCTCAAGGACACCCCCACCCCCCCAAAAAAAAAAGGTTTCATTTCAGTGTTTCTCATTTGCTGACAAGGAGCCAAATAAACCAACATGGATTTAGGAAGGGCAGGTCCTGCCTCTCCAACCTGATCTCCTTCTATGATCAGGTGACTGCCTGGGGGATGTGGGGCAGGCTGTGGATGTGGTCTGCCTGGACTTCAGCAAGGCCTTTGACACCGTCCCCCACAGCAAACTGCTGGCCAAGCTGTCAGCTCGAGGCTTGGACCACAACACTCTGAGCTGGGTTAGGAACTGGCTGGAGGGCCGAGCCCAGAGAGTGGTGGGGAATGGTGCCACAGCCAGCTGGCAGCCAGGCACCAGTGGTGTGCCCCAGGGAGCAGTGCTGGGCCCTGTGCTCTTTAACATCTTCATTGATGATCTGGATGAGGGGGTCGAGTCAGTCACCAGCAAATGTGCAGATGACACCAAGTTGGGAGCAGATGTTGGTCAGTTAGAGAGTAGAAAGGCTCTGCAGAGGGACCTTGACCAACTGGACAGATGGGCAGAGTCCAGCAGGATGGCTGCACTTTGGCTATGGCAATCCCATGCAGAGCTACAGGCTGGGGGCAGAGTGGCTGAGAGCTGCCAAACGGAGAGGGACCTGGGGGTGCTGATTGACAGCCGCCTGAATATGAGCCCGCAGTGTGCCCAGGTGGCCAAGAGGGCCAATGGCATCCTGGCCTGCATTAGGAAGAGTGTGGCCAGCAGGAGCAGGGAAGTCATTCTGCCCTGTACTCTGCTTTGGTTAGGCCACACCTTGAGTCCTGTGTCCAGTTCTGGGCCCCTCAGTTTAAGAAGGACATTGAGAGACTTGAAGGTGTCCAGAGAAGGGCAACAAGGCTGGGGAGAGGCCTTGAGCACAGCCCTGTGAGGAGAGGCTGAGGGAGCTGGGGTTGTTTAGCCTGCAGAAGAGAAGGCTCAGGGGAGACCTCATTGCCCTTTACAACTACCTGAAAGGTGGTTGTAGCCAGGTGGGGGTTGGTCTCTTCTCCCAGGCAACCAGCACCAGAACAAGAGGACACAGTCTCAAGCTGTGCCAGGGGAGGTTTAGACTCGAGGTGAGGAGAAAGTTCGTCACCGAGCGAGTCGTTCATCATTGGGATGTGCTGCCCAGGGTGGGGTGGAGTCCCCATCCCTGGAGGTGTTCAAGAGGGGCTTGGATGTGGCACTTGGAGCCATGGTTTAGTTAGTCAGGAGGTGTTGGGTGACAGCTTGGACTTGCTGATCTCTGAGGTCTTTTCCAACCTTATTAATTCTATGATTCTGCATTATTTTGGCCCTTACTCACTGTGTTTCTCCTTCCAGGTGCTGGGTTTGGATTAGGGATTGTTTTCTCAGTCATCTTCTTCAAAAGTAAGTACTGCAGTGAGCCTGGCTGCCTCATTTTCTGAAGCCAGTTGTAGGTGCAGCTTAAAACCAAGGCATGCAGAACTTAATCAGCATGGCAGTCCAGTTCCCTCATTAGTTCCTGGTCACCTCTCTTCATCTGAAATCCACTTGCTTTAGCTGTTGTGTAACACACTTGTTGCACACAGCATCCCTCAAAGCTCCTGCTGTGCTCAACTCAGATCCTGGAGCTGCAGGAAACCCTGAGCCCAGTGACTGCTCTGGACCCCAGTTTACATCAGCCTTGCCAGGCTTTCAAAACTGACCTCAATTAGCTTTGATTTATGCTTTGGTAACACAAAGATTGCCAATAAGAGCTCAAGTTCAGGGAGTGCCCTCCATGAAATCCCAAACCTGATGTCACGCTCGCTGTTACTCAGGCTCAGAAGCAATCTAATCTGGGGTTTAGCTGCTTGGAGGGCTTGGAAATGCCCAATATGCATTTGCCAGTGATTGGTTCTCTCTTGGTGCTTATTTAACAGTGTGAACCCAGAAGCTCTTCATGACTTCTAACTTCTCCTCTCTCTTTGCTTCCCCCCTTCTCACCCCAGGAAAGTCATGGCCTATTGCCTTTGGGTCAGGGATGGGGTTAGGAATGGCTTATTCCAATTGTCAGCATGACTTCCAGTCTCCATATCTTCTCCATGGTAAATTTGTCAAAGTAAGTATCACTGCTAGTGCCTCCTCATTGCTTCATTGCAGAACTGTTAGCCAGTGGAATGTGCTGCCCAGGGAGGTGGTGGAGTCCCTGTCCCTGGAGGTGTTCAAGAGGGGATTGGATGTGGCACTTGGAGCCATGGTTTAGTAGTCAGGAGGTCTTGGGTGACAGGTTGGACTTGATGATCTTTGAGGTCTTTTCCAACCTCAGAGACTGGTTGGGGTGCTTGGTGCCATGGTTTAGTTGCTTAGTGTAGGGTGATAGGTTGGACTTGATGATCACAAATGTCTCTTCCAACCTGGTCTATTCTTCTTCTCTTCCCTCCTTCTTCTTCCCTTCTCTTCCCTCCTTCTTCTTCCCTTCTCTTCCCTCCTTCTTCTTCCCTTCTCTTCCCTCCTTCTTCTTCCCTTCTCTTCCCTCCTTCTTCTTCCCTTCTCTTCCCTCCTTCTTCTTCCCTTCTCTTCCCTCCTTCTTCTTCCCTTCTCTTCCCTCCTTCTTCTTCCCTTCTCTTCCCTCCTTCTTCTTCCCTTCTCTTCCCTCCTTCTTCTTCCCTTCTCTTCCCTCCTTCTTCTTCCCTTCTCTTCCCTCCTTCTTCTTCCCTTCTCTTCCCTCCTTCTTCTTCCCTTCTCTTCCCTCCTTCTTCTTCCCTTCTCTTCCCTCCTTCTTCTTCCCTTCTCTTCCCTCCTTCTTCTTCCCTTCTCTTCCCTCCTTCTTCTTCCCTTCTCTTCCCTCCTTCTTGATTCTATGAATCTATGATTGTATAAGTTAGCATTAAGCAGTACACCTAAACACCATTTAAACAGATATTCCTCTGCCAGAGCAGTAGTTCAGAAGGCATCTGTGCTGCTGAAGGCCAAGGTGGTGCCTTTGCTCTTTAGAAATCTTAAGCATCAGATGTTTATAACAAGGCACTTGCCACAGATTCACAGGTTGCACTGGGTTGCAAGGGACCCCCAAAATCCTAGACTCATAGAACTGTCAGGGTTGGATGGTAATTTAACTACTGTGGCATCTGGATTGAAAGCAAAGGACTCTGTGTGTTTTGGATCCACAGAGCTAAAAGCATTTCAGGATCCATGCACTGCTAAAAGCATTTCAGGGGTGCTGCTGGAGGAGCATCCACCAGGACATTATTTACAGTGAATTTAGCACTTCAGAAAGCACTGAGGGAAATTGTTTTGCCAGGAGCTTTCCACAGCAAGCACACAGAATGCAGAAATTGCTCCTGCATTGCTCCTCTGCCTGGTGATGGAGACTTGAAGGTGGTTTTAGGCTTTTTAGAGCTGTAAGTGGAGTCCATTCCTCCATGCTGGCAGATGCACTTTTGCCACCCTTCTGCAGCCCTACCAGCTGTACCTTATAGACTCACAGAATGGTTTGGGTTGGAAGGGACCTTCAAAGTCATCTAGCTCCAGCCCTGCTGCCATGGGCAGGGACCCCTCCCACCAGCCCAAGTTGCTCAAGGCCTCATCCAGCCTGGCCTTGAACACCTCCAGGAAGGGGACATCCACAGCCCCCCTGAACAACCTGTGCCAGGGTCTCCCCAGCCTCACTGGAAAGAATTTCTACTTCATCTCCAGTCTCAATCTTCCCTCCTCAAGCTCAAAGCCATTCCTCCTCATCCTATCACAAGCCCTTGTCAAAAGTCCCTCCCCAGCTCTCCTGTGGTCCCTTCAGGTACTGGAAGGCTGCTCTAAAGTCTCCTGGGGCCTTCTCTTCTCCAGGCTGCACAGCCCCAGCTCTCCTGCCTGTCCCTATAGGGGAGGTGCTGCAGTACCTTGTTACAAATGCTACCTTAAGCTGCCTGTTAAGAAAGGGAAACAAGAAGATGGTTCTTGAACAACTTCAGAATTGAGTACTTTGGATAGCAAGACAGAGACACTGTGATGGAGAGGCAGCTGATAACAACACTGCCAGCTACAGCCCAGAATCCAAAGTCTCTGTGTGACTCTCCTGGCTGGATTTGTTAACAACAGAACATCTTGGCTTCCCACACCACCCTGGGGGAATTCCTCCCATTTATGCCCAGAAAGACTCTGGGATGCCCTGTCTGTGAGTGCTGTGGATAGCAAAGGCCTCACTGACATGTTCAAAGGAGGCATTACTCATTCAGGGATGCTCAGTACTAGGGATGGTGAGCAACTGAAAACTGCCATTCAGGTCAGAATCAACCAGGTTGGAAAAGACCTCAGAGCTCAGCAAGTCCAACCTGCCACCCAACACCTCCTGACAGCTAAACCATGGCACCAAGTGCCACATCCAAGCCCCTCTGGAACACCTCCAGGGATGGGGACTCCACCACCTCCCTGGGCAGCACATTCCCATGGTAAATTCCTCTTGCTGGGAAGAACTTTCTCCTCACCTCCAGCCTAAACCTCCCCTGGCACAGCTTGAGACTGTGTCCTCTTGTTCTGGGGCTGGCTGCCTGCCTGGCAGAAGAGACCAACCCCCAGCTGGCTACAACCTCCTTTCAGGGAGTTGGAGAGAGCAAGAAGGTCTCCCCTGAGCCTCCTCTTCTCCAGGCTAAGCAACCCCAGCTCCCTCAGCCTCTCCTCCCAGGGCTGTGCTCCAGACCCCTCCCCAGCTTTCTTGCCCTTCTCTGGACACCTTCCAGCAGCTCAACCTCTTTCCTAACCTGAGGAGCCCAGACCTGGACACAGGACTCCAGGTGTGGCCTAAGCAGTGCTGAGCACAGGGCACAAGGACTTCCCTGCTCCTGCTGGCCACACTCTTCCTGATGCAGGCCAGGATGCCCTTGGCCTTCATGGCCCCCTGGGCACACTGCTGGCTCCTGTTCAGCCTACTATCAACCACTACCCCCAGGTCCCTTTCTGCCTGGCTGCTCTCCAGTCACTCTGTCCTCCTTGTTTGGGTTAAGGCCTGATCTGTGCTCTGGAGCAAGTGTGGTCCTCAGCAGCATGAGGTAATTGAAAGGACACTTGGCAGAAGCAGCACAGCTGCCTGCGTGGCACAGGCCTAGGCAAATAGTTTCCAGTGCTCTGTCTCCAGGAGCTTGCTCTGGCCCAAAGAGGCTGAGAGGAGGAAGAGGCCCAGTGAAGCCATCTGAGGGTTAATGTCAGTAATTCTCTCCCAAATGTCATGTCATGGGGTATGGCTCCTGGGTTATTACAACAAAATTAGTTCATTTCTCCTGGTTGGGAGCATGGAAAATATTGTTGCATTATCACTCATCTGGTTTGTTTCCTAGAAAATCCCGGGTTAGCTACACTCCAGAGAAGCTCCTTTAGCAAAATGGAGCTCTGAATAGAATAGAACAGAATGAACCAGGTTCAAAAGACCTCAGAGATCATCCAGTCCAACCTCTCACCCAGCACCATCTGATCAACTCAACCATGGCACCAAGTGCCTCATCCAGGCTCTTCCTAAACACCTCCAGGGATGGGGACTCCACCACCTCCCTGGGCAGCACATTCCCATGGCCAATCTCTCTTGCTGGGAAGAATTTCTTCCTAACCTCTAGCCTAAACCTCCCCTGGCACAGATTGAGACTCTTGTTCTCTTGGTGGTTGCCTGGGAGAGGAGACCAACCCTCACCTGGCTCCAACCTCCCTGCAGGGAGTTGGAGAGAGCAAGAAGGTCTCCCCTCAGCCTCCTCTTCTCCAGGCTAAGCAACCCCAGCTCCCTCAGCCTCTCCTCCCAGGGCTGTGCTCCAGACCCCTCCCCAGCTTTCTTGCCCTTCTCTGGACACCTTCCAGCAGCTCAACCTCTTTCCTAACCTGAGGAGCCCAGAACTGGACACAGGACTCCAGGTGTGGCCTGACCAGTGCTGAGCACAGGGCAGGATGAGCTCCCTGCTCCTGCTGGCCACACTCTTCCTGCTGCAGGCCAGGATGCCCTTGGCCTTCTTGGCCCCCTGGGCACACTGCTGGCTCATGTTCAGCCTACTATCAACCACTCCCCCCAGGTCCCTCTCTGCCTGGCTGCTCTCAGCCACTCTGCCCCCAGCTTGTAGCACTGCCTGGGGTTGTTGTGGCCAATGTGCAGCCCCTGGCACTTGGATGTGTTCAATCTCCTGCCCTTGGCCTCTGCCCATCTGCCCAGCCTGGCAAGGTCCCTCTGCAGAGCTCTGCTCCCCTCTAACAGCTCAACTCCTGCCCCCAGCTTGGGGTCATAACAACAATGCTGAGGGTTGGGGTTTTTTTGGAGCCCCCAGCTGTGTCAGGAGGGAGGGTTGTGTGGATGAAAAGGTGCTGTGAAGTGAGCTGCTTGGCTTCTCCAGGCCAAAGCTCTCAGCCTAGCAGGGGCTGGAAACGTTAACCTGCCCTCTGGAAAGCTCACAGAGCTTAAGTGGCTTTGTTTTACATCGTGCAGCACCTTCCTTGTAAGGAGCCCAAATGGCTTTTTAATAATCTAAGCCTTCTTGCTTTACAGGAACAGTGACTAATGACTGAGCCTGTCCCAGTGGGAAGGAAGGAGAAATCAATGATTATTCCTCAGGAATACTGAAGCTGCCCTGGAATCAGCCAACAAACATTCTTCAGTCCCGCTCAGCAGTAACTCTTTATACTCCCAGCAGCAAACTGTTTCTGTACAGGAAACAAAAGTTCTGTTGCTTGTTTTGTATCATGTCTGGAAAGTGCAAGGAAGAGCTCTTCTGGGAAATCAATAAAAGCAAAATGGCCTTCCCTGGTGTCTGGGCTTTGTGTGTGAGTGAGAGAGAGAGGGAGAGGGAATGGAAGGAGAGGACTCCATTCTGAGTACCTAGCAGCTGTGACCACCTGGCTGAAGGCACTGGGGGAGCTCTTCAGCAGAGACAGCCGTGCTGTGTCCCTCTCCACCCTGGAAAGGCACCCCTCAGCTAAGGTTCAGTTCAGAGCACCATTCCCACCTCATAAATCACCCACCAGCCCCCTGCTGCTTGTGCCGCTGTTTGGAGAGGGAGATAAATACTCCTGTGTCCTGTTTGTACAGTTGCCCTTTCAAATTGGGAGCTTTGTCCTCTGCAAAGAGGCTGAATGCAAGAGGGCAGCCCCTGACCCTGTGACTGGTGCGGGGAGCCAGTGCTGTCTCTTGTAGCTCTGAGTCATGGAGTGACCCAAGCATGGAACTTCCTCGCTGGAGTGGGTGAGTTAAACACAGCCTCTGGCTCCCAGCTTGCCTGGCTCCCAGCTTGCCTCTTCTGGGGAGGAGCAGCAAGAAGGGGTCACAAAGGCCTTTATTACCATAGCATCAGTCAGGGCTGGAAGGGACCACAAGGATCAGCCAGTTCCAACCCCCCTGCCATGGGCAGGGACACCTCACACTAGATCAGGCTGGCCAGAGCCTCATTCAGCCTGGGCTTAAACACCACCAGGGCTGGAGCCTCAACCACCTCCCTGGACAACCCATTCCAGGGCTTCACCACTCTCATGGGGAAGAACTTCCTCTTCCCCTCCAGCCTGAATCTCCCCACCTCCAGCTTCATTCCAAGGCCGGGCTGGATGTGAGGCCTTGAGCAGCCTGGGCTTAAACACCTCCAGGGCTGGGGCCTCAACCACCTCCCTGGACAACCCATTCCAGGGCTTCACCACTCTCATGGGGAAGAACTTCCTTCTCACATGGCAAGTCACTGAGCCAAGGCCTTCTGCCTGCTTGCATTTGCCCCTGTCCATGCCATTGCTTGTTGGCATGTTGTCTGCTGCTCTTCTCCTGCCTCAAAGGCCTCTCTTCACCACCTCTTTGCTCAGCACGATTTGCTAGCTATTGAGCTGGCTCTCCAGGGCCCTGTTTCAGCTCTGTCCCAGGCTTGCTGCACGCTGTCAGCACAGCACAAGCTGTGAGTGCACATCTCCTGAGGCAGAAAGGGAATGCTCCAGCTTGATTTGGAGCTTCACTGGAAGCCCTGCTCCTGCTGCCTGGGGAGAGCTGGCAGATGGAAGGGTGACAAAAGAATTCCTCCCCAGAAAGGAAAACACAATGGAAAACAAGTTGTGCAATGTTTGTTTTTTCAAACCATGCCAACAAAGGAAAGGGCTGGGCTGAGGGGCAGCCTTCAAGGAGTTCAGAGAGCTGGAGGAGCTGCTTTGTGAGCAGCAGCCCTCAGCTTGGGCCTGGGTGCTGCAGCAGCCCTGCACCCACCCACCCGCCCGCCCCCATCCTCCGTCCTCCCGGGTCTCGCACGCCGAAGAAACCTGTTGAGCTGTGCCCAGAGTCAACAGAAGCTGAAGAGCTTGCCTGGAGCAAGGGACTTGTGAAATAAAACAGCTTTAATGCCAGAGGAGCCTTAGAGGCTGTCAAAGCATGATACCAGCCAGGGCCCATTGCTTGAGCATGTCCTTGTTTTTCCACCTCCTCCCTTGCCGGCCCGCGTTCGTCAGTCAGGTCAAAACAGCTTCTTGGAACCAGGACCTCTTTGCCTTCTTCCCAATTTTGAATCATTTTATCTGGCCCCAAGTTTTAATTTGAGCTATGTACTTTGGAGCCTCAGCTCCTCTGTGGTTTGGAAAGGGCTTTTATTGAGCTCTCTGTGGGTGTGCTGTGATTGCTAGCAGTCTGGCGAGCCAGCGGGTTCAGCTGGAGAGGAGAGCACCGAGCTGGGTGAGCCAACAGCACTGCCTGGAACGGCTGCCAGGGTGCAGGCAGAGCCTTCCCTTAGTGCTGTGGCACTTGGGCCTCCATCCTCATTGGCTTCCTTGGTAAGGATTAGCCCTGCCTTAGCTCAGAGACGACTTCAGAACAGAACAGAATTAACCAGGTTGGAAAAGACCTCGGAGATCAGCAAGGCCAACCTGTCACCCAGCACCATCTGATCAACTCAACCATGGCACCAAGGGCCTCAGCCAGGCTCTTCCTAAACACCTCCAGGGATGGGGACTCCACCACCTCCCTGGGCAGCCCATTCCAATGGCCAATCTCTCTTGCTGGGAAGAATTTCTTCCTAACATCCAGCCTGAACCTCCCCTGGCACAGCTTGAGACTGTGGCCTCTTGTTCTGGTGCTGGGTGCCTGCCTGGGAGAAGAGACCAACCCCCACCTGGCTCCAACCTCCCTTCAGGGAGTTGGAGAGAGCAAGAAGGTCTCCCCTGAGCCTCCTCTTCTGCAGGCTAAGCAACCCCAGCTCCCTCAGCCTCTCCTCCCAGGGCTGTGCTCCAGACCCCTCCCCAGCTTTCTTGCCCTTCTCTGGACACCTTCCAGCAGCTCAACCTCTTTCCTAACCTGAGGAGCCCAGAACTGGACACAGGACTCGAGGTGTGGCCTGAGCAGTGCTGAGCACAGGGCACAAGGACTTCCCTGCTCCTGCTGGCCACACTCTTCCTGCTGCAGGCCAGGATGCCCTTGGCCTTCTTGGCTCCCTGGGCACTCTGCTGGCTCCTGTTCAGCCTAGGGTTCACTCGTGGTGTGATCTGCTGTGACAAAGTGATTCTTCTGGCCTTGGAAACTGGGAGGTACCACTGCTGCCATCAGTTCACACCGTGGCCTTTTACTGCCAGAGTGACACTGAGCAGGACAAATGCCCTTGCTGCTGAACACGGAATCCACCAGGGGTGGGGGAGAGTGGGAAGGCTGCAGAGTTGAGGGAGTGGAACTGAACCTGCTCATTGCTCTTGAAATGGGGCAAGAACTTGAGGAGGTCTTTTTCCACAGCTGCCCTGCCTGTTGTTTGTGTGAAGAGCCTGCACCTCTGCATATACAACCAGCACACCATGCCTGTATGTGGGCCTGGGGTTCTTTTTTGGGGAGGGGGGGCTTAATTAAAGCTGTGCTATCCAAACCTTCCTCTTGATGCAGCCCCTGTGTGCAGTGCACAACAGGACAGGGCTCCTGGTCTCCCCCCCTCCATGGGAACGAGACCATCTTGTTCCCAACTGAGGAACAGCTTCCTGCTGCTTGATTTCTAATTACATAAATGGAAGAGGGGGGGGGGTTGGGGGGGTGGGGTAGGGTGTGTGTGTGGGGGGGGGGGGGGGGGGAAGTGGAAATTCTAAGTACCAAAAGGCATGTTAAATTGAGTAGAATGCACTCATCTGGAAGCCATCACATTTTTCCTCCTCGCTTGAGCCTGCTGGAATCGTTGCTCCGGCTTAACGGCGTGGCGCGAGCTGGAGCGGCACCAAGAAGTGCACGCAAGATAGGCCTTAAAAGTCAGGTGTCCCCTACCCCAAAACCTTGTCAGAGCTTCTCAGCAGGGAAGTTCAGCCCAGTGCAGGTTGGACAGGGAAAGGGTGAGAAGACAGCCAGTAAAGGAACCCTACCGCTGCCTGCTGCCCCCCAGCAGCAGAGGCACGTGGAGCTGCTGGTCAAGAGGGTCTTGTGTCCTGGGTCCAGCTCTGGGCTCCTCAGTTTAAGAAGGACATTGAGAGACTTGAAGGTGTCCAGAGAAGGGCAAGAAAGCTGGGGAGGGGTCTGGAGCACAGCCCTGGGAGGAGAGGCTGAGGGAGCTGGGGTTGCTTAGCCTGGAGAAGAGGAGGCTCAGGGGAGACCTTCTTGCTCTCTGCAACTCCCTGAAGGGAGGTTGGAGCCAGGTGGGGGTTGGTCTCTTCTCCCAGGCAGGCACCCAGCACCAGAACAAGAGGACACAGTCTCAAGCTGTGCCAGGGGAGGTTTAGGCTGGAGGTGAGGAGAAAGTTCTTCCCAGCAAGAGGAATTGGCCAGGGGAATGTGCTGCCCAGGGAGGTGGTGGAGTCCCCATCCCTGGAGGTGTTCAAGAGGGGCTTGGCTGTGGCCCTTGGAGCCATGGTTTAGTTGTCAGGAGGTGTTGGGTGATAGGTTGGACTTGATGATCTCTGAGGTAGATTCTATGATTCTAAGAGGAAGTCACAAAGATGTTCAGAGGGCTGAAGAACCTCCTCTGTTGGGACAGGCTGAGAGAGTTGGGGCTGTTCAGCCTGGAGAAGAGAAGGCTCCAGGGAGACCTTAGAGCAGCCTGCCAGTATATGAAGGGAACCTGCAGGAGAGCTGGGGAGGGAATTTTGACAAGGGCTTGTTGTGATGGGATGAGGAGGAATGGATTGAAGCTGGAAGAGGGGAGATTGGGACTGGAGATTAGGAAGAAATTCTTTCCAGTGAGGCTGGGGAGGCACTGGCACAGGCTGCCCAGGGAGGCTGTGGCTGCCTCCTCCCTGGAGGTGCTCAAGGCCAGCTTGGACGAGGACTTGAGCCAACCTGGGCTGGTAGGAGGTGTCCCTGCCCATGACAGGGGGGTTGGACCTGGCTGATCTTTAAGGTCCCTTCCAACCCAACCCCATTCTGTGTTTCTATGCCTCCAGTGGCAGGAGAAACAAGAAGCAGCTGTTTGCTGAACAGAACTGGGTTTGAACAACTCCCTCGGCGTGGCCACGGATCTGACTCTTTGAACAGCTTGATGAGATGCCTGCTGAAGCTTTGGGAAGAATAAACAAGTGACAGAGAAGCAGAGACTGCAGCACTAAAACCCTCTCAAGCTGCTTTCCTCTTGCTGATGTGAGCTGCTGGTGTTTGCTCCCCCTGCTCTCCTTTCTTTGTGCTCCACTCGTGCCGAGGGGGCCTCAGCCAAGATCAGGACCTTGCTGTCTGTGGTGCTGTGCACACAAATAAAAACCAGTCCCTGCCCTGGAGACTTTACAAGCTAAACAGATGGGACTGAGGGAAGTGGCAAGGTTTGCAGTTCCCATTGTAAAGATGGGGGCAGCTGTGAGGCAGGGCCAGTGGTGAGGCTTGGAGGGAAGGTGGCGCGCAGCTGGGGCTTTGAGTCTTCAGCTCCTGACTCCATCAGCCAAGCATTTCTGACTGCTGCTTTTTTTTCACTCTACAGGTGATGGAGGCTCAGGGAAGGCTGCACACTTCATAGTCTGGGGCAGTCCAGAAGGCTGAGAGAGTTGGGGCTGTTCAGCTGGAGAAGAGAAGGCTGCAGGGAAACCTTCGAGCAGCCTTCCAGTACCTGAAGGGGCTCCAGGAGAGAGGGCTGGGGAGGGACTTTTGACAGGGGCTGGGAGTGATAGGAAGAGAAGAATTGGATTGAAAGTGGAAGAGGGGAGATTCAGACTGGAGATGAGGAAGAAATTCTTTCCAGTGAGGGTGAGGAGACACTGGGACAGGTTGCCCAGGGAGGTTTTGGATGCTCCCTCCCTGGAGGTATCATAGCATCATTCAGGGTTGGAAGGGACCACAAGGATCATCTAGTTCCAACCCCCCTGCCATGGGCAGGGACACCCCACACTAGATCAGGCTGCCCAGAGCCTCATCCAGCCTGGCCTTAAACACCTCCAGGGACGGGGGCTGAGCACTGAGCTTTCCTTTCGCTCTGAGCTGCCTGGGCTCTCCTGCTTTCCCCCTGCACACATCCCAACAGCAAGAAGCCCACTTTCTCCCCCTCATCCCTGCCTTTGTGAATGGCACTGGTGCAGATCTTGGCACAGGCCAGCTCCTGTAGGCAGCTGTGTGCAATGCAGGCTGTGCTTTAACTGCTCTGGAGAGTCCAGCCTATAGCCCACCCACCGTGAAAGGCTGCAGCGAGGCTGCAGCTAAATGGGAACACAGTTTATGGAAATTCAGCTGTGGATCACTGTTTCTCTTGTGACTTCTGGCTGTCAGCACTTAGCTGTACAGCCCCACTAGCTATTAAGGGCTGGATGCTCCTCGTGGTGGTGGATACCAACCTCCTGGAGCTTATAAAGATGCTGAGAAAGTTGTTGGTGGCTAATAAATCACTCTTCATCTCCAGGCTTTCCTGGTAGTGCTTGTAAAGGCTCCAAGCTCAGGGTTAGGAGTGTGTGGCCCTTCCTGGAAGAGGTCATGTCCTTATCAGTTCAAATTCAGTTCATAAATCTCTGTTGTATGGAAAAGTTTGGGGGGGGAGGAGGTTTAAGAACTTTTCAAGGGTATTCTTCCTCCCCAGCTTCCTTCTTGCACTTGAAGTTGTTAGCAGTGACTAACAGCTTAACCCAAAATCATTACTAATCCCATGAGCCCTGAGTTTCCTGAGGATTTAGGACTCCAGCTGTGACTGACAGCACAGCTTTCTCCCCTGGGAAAGGGAAGTGGTGATGCCCTCTCCACTGGCTCCAATGGCTTGAAGACCTGCTTCACTGCCAGGTCAAATTCAGCCCTGGACAGTCAGCCAGTTCTGGGATCCAGCAGCTGCCTGCCTGTCTGGGCTGGATTCAGCCACACTCCACAGGCTGCAAAATGCTTTGGCTTCTGCTCATTGCTGGAAGAACAAGGGTCAAGGTGAGGGTTGGAAACAAGGTCGAGGTGAGTGAAGCAAGGTCAAGGTGAATGTCTGAAGCAAGGTCAAGGTGAGTGAAGCAAGGTCAAGGTGAGTGAAACAAGGTCAAGGTGAGTGTCTGAAGCAAGGTCAAGCACTGGTTAAGCCACACCTGGAGTCCTGTGTCCAGTTCTGGGCTCCTCAGGTTAGGAAAGAGGTTGAGCTGCTGGAAGGTGTCCAGAGAAGGGCAAGAAAGCTGGGGAGGGGTCTGGAGCACAGCCCTGGGAGGAGAGGCTGAGGGAGCTGGGGTTGCTTAGCCTGGAGAAGAGGAGGCTCAGGGGAGACCTTCTTGCTCTCTCCAACTCCCTGCAGGGAGGTTGGAGCCAGGTGGGGGTTGGTCTCTTCTCCCAGGCAGCCAGCACCAGAACAAGAGGCCACAGTCTCAAGCTGTGCCAGGGGAGGTTCAGCTGGAGGTGAGGAAGAAGTTCTTCATGGAAAGAGAGATTGGCCACGGGAACGTGCTGCCCAGGGAGGTGGTGGAGTCCCCATCCCTGGAGGTGGTCAGGAAGAGCCTGGCTGAGGCACTTGGTGCCATGGTTGAGTTGATCAGATGGTGCTGGGTGATAGGTTGGACTTGAGGATCTCAAAGGTCTCTTCCAACCTGGTTAATTCTATTCTATTCTATTCTATTCTATTCTATTCTATTCTATTCTATTCTATTCTATTCTATTCTATTCTATTCTATTCTATGTGAATGTCTGAAGCAAGGTCAAGGTGAGTGTTAGAAATTAAATCAAGGTGACCATTTGAAACAAAGGCAAGATGGAACCATAGAATTATTTAGGCTGGAGAAGACCTTTAAGTCTGTCAGCTCCAAGCATTAACCCAACACTCTCAAGCCTACTGCTAAGCCATGTCCCTCAGCATCACACCTACATGGCTTTTAAATCCCTCCAGGGATGGGGAGTCAGCCACTTCCATGGGCAGCCTGTTCCAGGGAAGAAATTGTTCCCCATGAGCAACTTGAAGCTCCCCTTGAGGCCATTTTCTCTTGTCCTATCTCTTGTTCCTTGGGAGAAGAGACCAACCCCCCCCCGGCTCCAACCTCCTTTCAGGGAGTTGTAGAGAGCAATGAGGTCTCCTCTCAGCCTCCTTTTCTTCAGGCTGACCAACCTCAGCTCCTTTAGCCTCTCTTCACAGGACTTGTGTGCCTCCTCAGCAGCCTTCTGGACCCATCCTCCATCGTCCTGCTTTCAATTTTGGTAGCAGGGGTTGCCTCAGTGGCTGCTCCCCTGCGTGACAAGAGTTAACACCCAAGCCTCAGGCAGATAAGTGCAGGCTCATCCTGTGCTCAGAGTCACCATGACCTTCTCTCTCTCTGCCAGCCCACCTCTGTTTCTACCTAATATGGATATAAAATCCACAACTTAGCAGATAGTCAACCAGAGCCTCCCACCAGCCTGGCCCCTGCTGGGATGCTCCCAGGGATCTAAGGGAATTGCATCTCAGGCCTTAAAAGAACTCAGTGAGTTTGCTTGCTCTATTCTGTCTGACATGCTGCAGGCAGCAGGACTTGGTGGGCTTCCATCCAGAACTTCCAGTCCCAGCCCACAGAATAGAATAGAATAGGAATAGAATGGATGGAATGGAATGGAATGGAATGGAATGGAATGGAATGGAATGGAATGGAATAGAATAGAATAGAATAGAATAGAATAGAATAGAATAGAATAGAATAGAATAGAATAGAACAGAACAGAATTAACCAGGTTGGAAGAGACCTTCAAGATCACCAAGTCCAACCTCTCACCCAACACCATCTGATCAACTAAACCATGGCACCAAGGGCCTCAGCCAGGCTCTACCTAAACACCTCCAGGGATGGGGACTCCACCACCTCCCTGGGCAGCACATCCCAATGGCCAATCTCTCTTTCCATGAAGAATTTCTTCCTCACCTCCAGCCTGAACCTCCCCTGGCACAGCTTGAGACTGTGGCCTCTTGTTCTAGTGCTGGGTGCCTGCCTGAGAGAAGAGACCAACCCCCAGGTGACTACAACCTCCCTTCAGGAAGTTGCAGAGAGCAAGAAGGTCTCCCCTGAGCCTCCTCTTCTCCAGGCTAAGCAACCCCAGCTCCCTCAGCCTCTCCTCCCAGGGCTGTGCTCCAGACCCCTCCCCAGCTTTGCTACCCCTCACTAGCTTTGTTGAGGCTGGATGTTTGGAAACATTTCCTCATCAAAAGGGTCACCAGGCACTGGCACAGGCTGCCCAGGGCAGTGGTGGAGTCACCATCCCAGGAGGTATTTCAGAGGCATTTGGACAAGAAGCTCAGGGCCATGGCTGTGTACAGCCCTCCCTGATGGAAACTGCCCCTGCAAGGCATGAGCTGAAGAGGGGAAGGATTTTGCCTGACCTGAGCGGCTGGGGAAGAGAGGGAGGGAGGGATGGAGGGGCCTGGAGTGCCTGGGAGCAGGGAGCAGTTGGGCAAGGAGGAGAATCAAGTGACTGAACACACTTGGACTTGCCCAGAGGTGGGAGGGGGGACAGTTTTCTATCACTGCTGCCCCGGGGCCCCAAAACAGGTTGGCACTACAGAGAAACCATTAATCCCAGCTCCTAAGGGAGGGGGGAACGGGGCTGTCTGGCTGTGCTGCTGGCTGTTTGGCCCCCCCATGGAAGGCAAGGCTGATGGGATTAGAGGAAACAGCTGGCTCGAGCCCTGCCCTGCGGGAACTCACATTCCCGGCGCTGGGAAGAGAGGAGCTCCCCGCTGCCCAGGCACATTCCAGGTCATCTGCTGAGCCCAGATGTTTGCTAATGAGCTCTAGGAGAAAGCCTTCTCCTTCACTACCCAGCCCCTGCCAGACAGCCCCAGTCCTACAGCTGCAAGACTGAGAGAATGGAGTCTCTTTGGTCTGGCTTTAGCCTTGAGCCCAGTTCTGTCCTGCGGACTGAAAGAATTGGAGTTGCTCAGCCTGGAGAGGAGAAGGCTCCAGGGAGAGCTCAGAGCTGCATTTCAGTGTCTGAAGATAACCTACAGAGGTTCCCTTCCCTTCCCTTCCCTTCCCTTCCCTTCCCTTCCCTTCCCTTCCCTTCCCTTCCCTTCCCTTCCCTTCCCTTCCCTTCCCTTCCCTTCCCTTCCCTTCCCTTCCCTTCCCTTCTCCCTTCCCGCCCCGCCCCGCCCCGCCCCGCCCCGCCCCGCCCCGCCCCGCCCCTCCTTTCTTTTCTCACTTCTTGGCTCTGCAGAGATCCTAACTTGCTTCTGCTTGACCTTGGCTGCATTGTTTTGGTGAAGTCTAACAGCAACTTTCTCTGCTCCTTTCTCTTCCTCCTTCTATACAGGAGGGGCTGGGTAGGCAGGGAAGGAGAATTATAGAACTGTCAGGGCTGGAAGGGACCTCAAGGCTCAGCCAGCTCCAACCCCCTGCCATGGGCAGGGACACCTCACACCACAGCAGGTTGCTCACAGCCACATCCAGCCTGGCTGCAAACACCTCCAGGCAGGAGGCTTCCACCACCTCCCTGGGCAACCTGTGCCAGGCTCTCACCACCCTCATGGGCAACAACTTCTTCCTCACAGCCAATCTCAATCTCCCCACTTCTAGTTTTGCTCCATCCCCCCCAGTCCTATCCCTCCCTGACAGCCTCAAAAGTCCCTCCCCAGCTTTCTTCCAGATCCTGGAAGGCCACAATGAGGTCTCCTGGGAGCCTTCTACTCTCCAGCCTGCACAACCCCAACTCTCTCAGGCTGTCTCCACAGCAGAGCAGCTCCAGCCCTCTGCTCCTCCTCATGGCCCTGCTCTGGACATGCTCCAGCACCCCCCAGCTTCTTTTTTTGGAGTTCAACCTTTGCCTCTGCCTCCTGCCATGAGTGCTGCTCCTTTCACCTCTGGCATGTGTGCCCTCAGCACACAGCACTTTGAGGTCCTGAGCTCGTTTTGGAGCTGCCTTAGGGCCTGTTTGGGAACCAAAAAGTGGGAGTTCAGCTCCAGCAGTGGAAGAAGGGAGCTGACAAAAAGCCATCTTTATGCCAAGGAGCTGCAGTGGAACTCTGTCCCCTTTTGTGAAGGAGCTGTGCAGAGCTGAGGTGAACTGAGATGAACCAAGGTGGCCCTTAGCAGACCCAGGCTTCAATCTGCCACGCAGCCTGTGGGTCAGACTGCAGCTGAGGAAGAAGTTCTTCAGTAGCAGGGTGGTGAGACTCTGGCACAGGCTGCCCAGGGAGGCTGTGGCTGCCTCCTGCCTAGAGCTGTTCAAGGCCAGGTTGGATGAGGCCTCAAGCAGGGCATGGTGGGGAGGTTGGAGCAGATGATCTCTGAGGTCCCTTCCAACCTGAGCCCTTCTGGGTCATGCCAGGGGGTTCAACCCTCGAGGGGGCTTCTTTGGGCCCTACACTCTATGGCTGGGGGATGGTGAGTGAATCACAGCTCACTGAGGTGGGGGGGAGAGATGGAGCCTGGACCCAGCTGCAGGGGATGGGTGAAGGACAATTCTCACCTCCTTGCTCCCTGCAGCCCCTTCCTGGCCACACAGGCTCTGGCTCACTTTCCTCCCAGCTGCCTTTCCATGCATGTGTTCCCCAGCATCCACCTTAGAATCAGAGAGTCACAGAATTTAGGGGCAGGGAGCCCTGGAATCTGCCTGAAAAAAAACAAAACACAACAACACCCAAACCACAAATAAAAGGAAGAGTTTTATTTTTAACTTACAAAATCCACCCTTTCAGTTCTCACACCCACAGCTCCCAGTCCTGTCCTGACAAGTGGGGAGCCCCTGGCACTGTGGGTGTTTGTCAGCAGGCCCAAAACAGCAACAGAGGCTGAGGGAGGGAAGGAAGGAAGCTCCTGGAGACCAGAGAGCAGGTTTCTGCTGTGTCTCAGTGCAGGCAAGCCTTGGGCATCCAGCAGCAGGGGAAAAGGCTGAGGGGCAAGATCATAAGATATTAAGGAAGGGACCTTCGAAGATCATCAAGTCCAACCCCCCCTGCCAGAGCAGGAGCACAGAATCCAGCACAGGAACACATCCAGATGGGTCTTGAAAGTCTCCACAGCCTCTCTGGGCAGCCTGTTCCAGGGCTCTGGGACCCTCAGAGTGAAGAAGTTCTTCCCCATGTTGAGGTGGAACCCCCTGTGCTGTGGGAGTGTGGTCTTGAAAGTCTCCAGAGAAGGAGACTCCACAGCCTCTCTGGGCAGCCTGCTCCAGGGCTCTGTGACCCTCAGAGTGAAGAAGTTCTTCCCCATGTTCAAATGGAACCTCCTGTGCTGTGGGAGTGTGGACACGTGGGGCAAGGCTCTGTGCATCTGCGTCTGGTGGAGAACAGCAGGCTGGTGAGCTGTCCTTGAGGGGCTCAGAGTGGAGAGCTGTGTGATACCATCTGTCACACCGCAGTGAAAACCATGGGGGAAGGGGCTAGGAGCAGGCAGAAAGCCCTCCCCAGCCCGTGGGGAGTGGGAGCTGCTTGTTGAGGGGGTGATGTGGAGCAAGAGCCTGAAAATGCCGCAGAAAGCAGTGACCCTGGCTAGGGCTGAGGGGCCAGGCTGGTGAGGATGGCTCCTTGCCTCCCTGCTCTGCCTCCCATCCGCTCCCAGCTTGTGCCTCAGCCAGTGCCTGTCCAAATCACATCTGCAGGCATCAGATCTCTCCTTTTTTTTTCTGGCTGCACTCCCAAGAGGAAGGGGAAAAGTGATGTCCCAGGGCTTTTACAGGCTCTCAGCAGCTTCTTTCATCCTCCAGCCGGCCCACTCTGTCATGCTGCACCTCTGCCTGCTGCTTCTGACACCAGAAGACCTGAGCTCTGCTGCTGGTGCCTCCTCACCCGAGATTTACAGCCTGCCTTGTTTCCCCTTCCTGCTGCCTGCAGAACTGGAACACAGATGGGAGGCAGCGACTGAGCTGCAGAGCAGCTCACACCTCTGCACGCAGCCTGGTGCTCTGCTCAGAGCCATCACACCCCGGTGCTGAGGAGCCCTCAGAACCCATCCCAATACTGCACCATGGATCTGATACACCTGGGTGAATTTCACCTTCATGGCCCTGCTCTGTTTCTTCCTAGCTGGATGCCTCCACAGCTTATTTCTCCTCCTTCACCCCCGAGGACTCGCTTCCAAGTCTCTGGCATCTCCTCATCCACTCACAACATCAGTCAGAACTGAGGGAGGCTTCCTGGGTAGGAGCTCCCAGCTGGAGGATGTTGGCCATGGGGAGCAGGTAAGGCTTAGCCAAAAGCCCAAATTCAGCAGTGGGTGGAGATGTGAGGAGATCAGAGGCTCCCAGCAGGGCAGGTTCCATCTGAACACGAGGAGGAGCTGCTTTACATTGAGGCTGGTGGAGCGCTGGAGCAGGCTGCCCGGAGAGGGTGGCGGAGTCTCCAGCTCTGGAGTCATTCAAACCCCACCTGAACACCACCCTGTGCAACCTGCTCTGGCAGGGCAGTTGGACCTCCAGAGGTGCCTCTCAAGCCCCAGCATGCTGGGAGTCTGGGAGCTCAGGCTCCAGATGGGGGATGTGGTCCTTTGTCTGTAGTTGGCCCTTTGTCTGTAGTTGGCCCTTCAGGAGCTCAGCAGTTCAGAGCAGTTTGGGGCCAGGTAGGTTGGATCCAGGACGTTAAGAAAGTGATGCTGGAAGCAGGTTGTGGGGTTTTCACCATCCTGATTACAAAATTCTGTTCTCCCAAAGGTGGAAGGAACTGAGCAGCAGGAACTGACTTCCCTGGCTCCTCCCAGGACCACTGCCAGGGCAGTGCCAGCACTCCCCTCTGATCTGCTCTTCTTTCTTGCCACCTCCTCTGAGCTCTCTGCAAATCTTCACACCAGCAGGAGCCAGCAAAGCACTTCCAAGCCTTGCAGGTAGCTTTTGATTTGGGGAGTGCCAGTGTTTAAGGTGGAGAGGCCTCTGAGGTGAATGGTGCCTCGACAGAAAGAGCCCTGACAGTCATCCTGGCTGGGAGAGAGCAGTGAGTGAGGTTCACTGGGACTGTGTCTGGCTGAAAGAAAGGGGAGGAGAGAAAAAGATGAGAAATGGAAGGGAAAAGACAGATAAACCCAGAGTGGCTGGAAACTGCCCAGCAGAGAATGACCCTGGGGGTGTTGGTGGACAGCAGCTGAAGATGAGCTACTGTGTGCCCAGGTGGCCACGAAGGCCACCAGCAGCCTGGCCTGGATCAGCAACAGCGTGGCCAGCAGGAGCAGGGATGTGGTGGTTCCCCTGTACTGGGCACTGGTGAGGCCACAGCTTGAGTGCTGGGTTCAGTTTTGGGCTCCTCACTCCAAAAAGGACATTGAAAGACTGAGGCAGGTCCAGAGAAAGGCAACCAAGCTGGGGAAGGGTCTGGAGCACAGAGCTGATGAGGAGCCCCTGAGGGACCTGGGGTTGTTGAGCCTGGAGAGAAGGAGGCTGAGGGGAGAGCTGCTGGCTCTGTGCAGATACCTGAAAGGAGGTTTGAGTCAGGTGGGGCTGGTCTCTTCTCATTAGTACCAGGGGATAGGATGAGAGGAAATGGCCTCAAGTTGCACCAGGGGAAGTTTAGGTTGGAGATTAGGAACGATTTCTTTGCTGCCAGAGTGGTCAGGCATCGGAAGAGGCTGCCCAGGGAGGTGGTGGAGTCCCCATGCCTGGGGGTGTTGAGGAAGACGTGGCCATGGCTCTGTGGGACGTGGTTTGGTGGCCAGGGTGGTGTTGGGTGGATGGTCGGGCTCGATGATCTTGGAATCATAGAACCATTACGGTTGGAAAAGACCTCTAAGAGCCCTTTGAGAGACCTTTTCCAACCTTAACGATTCTCCGAGTCTGTGACCTCCCGGGAGAGGAGAAGAACGAGCCCGGGGACGCAGCCGCGGCTCCCGCTGCCCCCCGCACCTCCCGCAGCCGGCGGAGCCCCGGCGGGGCGGTCCAGCGCTCCTCTCCCTCCCCCCTCCGTCCCTCCCTCCCTGCTTTCCCCTCCTCTCTCGCTCCCCCCCCAAGCTCCCCCCCCAAGCCCAACCAGCCCCGTCCCGCCCCGATTGTGCAATCGGCGGGGCCGGCGGCACCGCCCGGAGCCCGGCACCGGGGGGAGGGAGGCGGCAGCTCCCCGCCCGCCCCGGCAGCCGCCGGGCACCGCGGGGCTGTAGCTGCCCGCTGCCCGGATCCCATGGGATGTGCCCGCCGTCGCCTGGCCGGTGAGTACCCCCTCGGCTTTGTGTGCGTGTGTCCTCTTCTCCAGCACCCCCCGGACCTGCTGCTGAGCACCACCAGAGTTTTCTACCTCTTTCCCTTCCCCTCCTGTTCCCCCCCCCCCCGCAACCCCCAGCTCCCGCCCCCGGTAATTGATGGCCGGAGGATGAGGGCTTTGCCACGGGCAGAAATCAGTTGCAGATGAGGAGGACTTCACGGGGTGGGGGGGAGGAGGAGGTGGGGAGTGTGTGTGTGGGGGGGGGGGGGTGTGTGTGTGGAGGATCTGCTGTGCAAATCCTTCTGCTATTTCCACCGCTGCTTTAGGGCAAAGAAAATAAAAGGAGTGGGCTGTGTGTGGAGCCGCGCTGCGTGGGTCAGACATCTGCGGGGCAGAGCAGAGCAGAGCAGAGCAGAGCCCTCCCCGGCTGCTTTGGGGTTCGGACAAAAGCGCAGAGAAAAGAACGGGAAGGTTTGGTGCATGGATTCACCACAGCTCCTGGGGACGTGTGCTGGAGGAAGGATCTTCCTGACGGCAAAGCAGTAAAACTTTTTTGTTAGTCGGAAAGTTGCGTGCCGGGGATGGATTTCCATCCTCCCTCTCCTGCGAACGGTTCGGTGCTCACTGGGACATCACAAAGGTTTAGATCCGGTTTCTCTCTACCTGCTTCTTGAGGCATAACTTCCCCCCTTGAGTTTGCCCGAGGATTTGGGGCGAGTTCTGTTTGTGGCAGACAATAATCTCTGCCTTTCATGCACCGTGGGGATTTTCTCCTCTTCTCTGAGAGACGTTCCGGGCACGGAACATGCTTCAACTCATTTCCAGGCTGCATTAAAGTTGATCCAGACAATCCCTTATTGCCTCCTAACATTTCTCTGATGAGGACACCCCTTAAGCCCTGCTCCACAGCCCTCTTTTTTGCCTGTAAGCTCACCTCCATTCCGTTCCAGACTCAGCCTTTGTGAGGTTCTTGTGGATTCGGGGAGCGCGCCGTAGCTTTGCCACGCAGGGTTGGTTGTGAGGGTGTTTGGGGTGGGAAAATCTGCACCTGGAACGAGTGGGGAAAGATCCTTGACATATGGTGAGGTCCATTTCCCCCCCCATCCTCCTAAACATCTAATATCCTCTTTGCCATGTCCAACCAGCCCTAAGTGCTGGGCACTTGTGCTTTTGGGAGGCAGCCTCCCGTTCGCAAACCGCAGGATGGGAAATGGAATTTGCCTCTCGGTAAGAAAAATCCCAAGTGTGTGCAAACAGCCCCGAGAAGAATCCAGGCTCCTTGGCATGACCTCTTCTGTGCCAAATTCCAGCTCGGGGAGTTTGTGGTCTTGCAAAGAAACAAAAGCAAACCAAACCAAAAAACCAGGGCAAAGGAGCAGAGCCTTCCTCGGCGCCCGCTTGGCTTTTCCGCAGCGAGGAAAAGAGTCCAGCTGGAGGGAAGGTTGGGTGCCTGGGAAGCACAGGATTGGGCCCCGGGCCAAAAGGCTTCTAAAGTAGCCTTGAAGACCTGCTTGTGTTGGAGTAACGTTGCAGGTGGTGTGTGCTGGCACTGCCAAGGTCGTGGCGAGTCGGTGTAGTCGTGGGAAACCAGCCCGAGAAGCTCCTGGGCAGCTCTTCCTGCCGGGCTCGGTGCTGCTCCCATTGAAGCACTTCCACTGGCTCCTGTATTGTAGGCTGCAGTCACCCCTGGGGCAGGCAGAGCTTGAGGGATTGCTCCATCCTAGGGCCTTGGATCCTTCTCTTTATATTTTGGAGTCTGCTGGGGGGAGAAAAAACCCAAACCAAACACCCAACCAACCTCTCAGGCTCAGAGATCCTCTGTGGCAAAGCAAGGAGCAGGGATCCCACGGATCCAGCACGGCTTAGGGCAGAGAAACTCCTCAGCCTCAAAGCAGACTCTTAAAAACCTGAGTGGCTGCTCAAATGGTGCTGCTGGGGGAGGATTTGGGCTGGAAGGAGGGGTGGTCTGAGCTCTGTGCCTCCCGTTAGCCCTGCAGGAGCCGGGCTTGCCGTTTCCCCAGACCTTTGTTCCTCACGCCGCGCTGCCTGGGGAGGGAGCGACGCGGGGTGGTGATGGTGGTGGTGGTGGTGGGGGCCAGGCCTTTCCTGGGTGTAAATTAGCTGTGATGGCTGGAGCAGAACAACCCCAACACTCTTTTCTACCAGTTGTGGAGCTGGGCTGCAAACCCCTCTTCCCCCCACCCCACACACACACACACACTGCACGTTGCCAAGATTTCAATCCTTCGGAGCCGCGTTTTGGAAGTGGTGTCAGGATGGGGCCCGCGTGTTGGTCACTCTCTCAGAGGAGGCTTTAAGCCTCTTGCTGCTCTGATCTGGAGCTCAGATGCCTTGGCCAGGGAGGAGGAAAGATGAAGCATTCAGCTTGTGGTTTGATTTAGTTGTGGTTGCTGGGCCTGATCCTGCAGATTGAGGAGGGAACAAGTCCCGGTGGTGCGTGAGGTCAGCCCCCAGCACCGTGGGGGTGTCAGTTGGGATGCACCAGCTGAGCTGTGAGCTGTTGCCTTCCCCCTCCAGAAGCCTTTTCCCCTGCACAGCCAGGTGGGTCTGTGCTTTGGTGTTGAAGCTGAGTGCCGTGGGTGCCTGACACAGACATTGGGTTTGGTATCCTCAAAGCTGGCGCAGAGGAAAGCAGAGATGAAAAGAAGGGGGGGAAAAAAGCAGCGCTCGAGTCCGCTGGGTTTGCACTGCAGGGGCCAGGATGTGACCCAAGCAGGGAGTGAAGGGGAGAGGGAACCTGCAGGAAGGATCCTGCACCGCCAGGGAAGGACCCACGGCGTTGGCTGCAAAGCCTTTTCCCCTTCCCTTCTTTCCCCCTCTTGCTCCAGCAGCTGGGAACCTGATCCTGCGAGCTCAGCCCCGCTGCGTGGGCCGGGGCTGGATGTTTCCGTGCCAGTTTGGTCATGGATGACCAGGCAAGGCCTGGAGCCGCGCTTGGCATCCCTGCCGCCTCCCGTGGCCGTCCTGGTGGCCACTGCTACGTCCTGGAACTGGTTTTATCTGGTTCCAGTTCTGCCTGTTTTGAGGCAGACGAGCAGTGCCAGATTCTGATCTCATTTGCACCACTGGAGTCACTCGGAGGAGCCGGTCCCAGGTTACCTCACTCTAAGTGAAAGCAGAGCTGGGGACTGCTGGGAGAAGCCTCCCCCGGGGACATGGCTGCTGCCTGCCTGCCTGCCTGCGAATCCAACCCTTGGGGCCTTTCCCAGAGCCTGGGAGGGTTTTGCCAGCAGCCCCACGAACGCTCTTTTCACCCAAAGAGGAGGGGAGAGGCTGTGGCTGGGTCAGAAGGGGAGATGGTGCTGCCACGGTGGCCTCCAAAGCGAGCCGAGCGCTTCGGGGAGACGCTGTTGGCGAGCGGTGGTGGTCGGGCTCTGGGGTCAGTGAGCTGTGGTGGAGGAGAAGACAACTCTTTTTTTCCATGCTGGGTGGGAAGCTGCTGCTTGCAGTGGTCAGGGATGGCTTTGGGGAGAGCAGCCCAGCTGGAGAGCAGCAGCTTTTGCCCTCGTGTGAGATTTTGAGGGGGCTTTGGATGCCCTCTTGGACGCCTGTGGTCCTCCTGCGTGGCTGGAGGTGGCCGTGCTGGGTGGCTCTGCCTGCTCTGCCACAGCCAGCATGTGGGAAACACCAGCTCCAGGGGAAGCACAGGAGGGAGCTGAGCCTCCTTCAGGTCCAGACATGCGAGCAGAGCCTCTGGCTGAGAGGCTGCTCACAGCTGGCTTTCAGAATGCCTCCTTCTCATCTTCTCTCAGAGACGACCTACCGCTGGGGACTGCTGGAGCCCCAGCATGGGGCAGGCTGCTCTGTCCTTGTGCAGGGGCTGACCCTCCAGCCTCTGCCTTGCCCCAGTTTATTGAGCCACCCCAGCCCTGCTGCTCCCCAGAACTGCCAGCAGCTGGGGGCTTCTTTTCCAGCTCCCCAACACAGCTGAGCCTTGCTCCCACCCTGCTGCTTTTAGGGGCTGTGGAGCCCCACGGTTCGAGCAGGCACTGGGGGAATCAGAGAACTCTTTGGCTTGGGAAAGACCTCTAAGATCAACCCATCACTGCTGTGGCCATTTAACCATGTCCCCAGGTGCCAGGGCCACGTTTCTTAGAGGCAGTGGGAGGTGGTGTGGGGCCAGGCTGAGCTCTGATGCTTTTTGGCTGATGCATTTCCCTGGCCCTGGTTGTTCTTAGTGCTGAAGAAATGAAGCAACCGAAATAAATCACCAGAAACCATTTATGTTACTCCTGCCTCCTCCACAGGCCAGTAGGGCATCCCTTTGCCAGCAGGGCTCCTTTAGGATCCCATCTAAGCCCTGGCTAAGTCCACAGGTCGCTTTCCAAGGACTTTGATATCACCAAAGGAGCTTGGATGGATTTTTTCCTCTCACCAGATGAGTTGCCGGAGTGCTCTGTGCACCAGCACAGAGCCAGGTTTCAGCTCAGCCCCCAAGGTATCAAAGCTTTTGAAGGGGTGGCCAAAGCAGGGGAAGGGAGAGGGCTTTCAGAAACCTGCTGCTCTGCTTTGCTCTGTTTCTGCTTTATTTCTGTGGATCACCCAACCCTGCTGGGGTGGAAATGAATATGTTAGGGGAAGGGGAGCTCGAAGGCTCTCCTTGAAAGGAGTCAGAGGCAGCCAGAAGCACACTGAGAAGTGACACAGCTTTTGCTCCACTGTCCCAGAGGTTTTGTGCACTTTGAACATCAAGTCTTCTCCTGTTGCCATTGTTCCTTTCCCAGTTTCACAGCTCAGCAAAGCAAGGCTGAAGCTCCCAGCTCAGGAGAGGCTTCTCTGCTTGGTTAAGCTCTCCTCTGGCTTGCTGTCCTGAGGAATCATAGAGCCAATAAGGTTGGGAAAGACCTCAGAGCTCAGCAAGTCCAACCTGGCACCCAGCACCTCCTGACAACTAAACCATGGCTCCAAGGGCCACAGCCAAGCCCCTCTTGAACACCTCCAGGGATGGGGACTCCACCACCTCCCTGGGCAGCACATTCCAATGACCAATTACTCTCTCTGGGAAGAACTTTCTCCTCACCTCCAGCCTAAACCTCCCCTGCCACAGCTTGAGGCTGTGTCCTCTTGTTCTGGTGCTGGGTGCCTGAGAGAAGAGACCAACCCCCAGCTGTCACCTCTAGACACCTTCAGTGCTGAGTTCTGCTCCCTCTCCCTGGTGAGGTCGTTGTGACAGCAGTCACAGAACCACAGAATGGGTTGGGTTGGAAGGGACCTTAAAGATCATCCAGTTCCAACCCCCCTGCCATGGGCAGGGACACCTCCCACTGGACCAGAGGCTCAAGGTCTTGTCTAACCTGCCCTTGAACACCTCCAGGGAGGGGGCAGCCACAGCCTCCCTGGGCAGCCTGTTCCAGTGTCTCCCCATCCTCACTCTGAAGAATTTCTTCCTCATCTCCAGTCTAAGTCTCCTCTCTTCCAGCTCAAAGGCAACCCCCCTTCATCCTGTCACTCCAAGCCTTTGTCCTAAGTCCCTCCCTAGCTCTCCTGTAGCCCCTTCAGGTACTGGAAGGCTGCTCTGAGGTCTACCTGGAGCCTCCTCCAGGCTGAAGAGCCCCAGCTCTCCCCTAGGGGAGGTGCTCCAGCCCTAATCAGATTCATTTAGGGCTGTTGCAGGCACAGCAGCAGGCTCCAAAGAATGTTGTGCTTTGTGCTTTCCATTCTCTTGCAGCCAAATTAAAACCTGTCAAGTTTTAGCTAAGTGCAGATGTCAGCAAAGGGAGAAGTGTTGGGGAAGGACAAGCAGAGAAGGAAAGCTGTTGTTTGGGTAGGGGTTTGGGGGTGGGTGCTGCAGCTCTCCCCCTCCCTGGGCAGCCTGTGCCAGTGCCTGACCCTTTGAGTTGGGATCCCTAAGGGGCAATTCCCTGTGGTGTCTGGAAGTGAGGAGAAAGTTCTTCCCAGAGAGAGTTGTTAGCTATTGGAATGTGCTGCCCAGGGAGGTGGTGGAGTCCCCATCCCTGGAGGGGTTCAAGAGGGGATTGGATGTGGCACTTGGGCTGTGGTGACAGGTTGGACTCGATGATCTTTGAGGTCTCTTCCAATCTTGGTGATTCTGTGGTTCTGTGAAATCCTGTGTCTGAGGAGAGCCATGTGCTGGCTCTTTCTGGGACAGGTACAGACAATCACAGAGCTGTCAGGGTTGGAAGGGACCTCAAGGCTCAGCCAGCTCCAACCCCCCTGCCATGGGCAGGGACACCTCACACTCCAGCAGGTTGCTCACAGCCACATCCAGCCTGGCTGCAAACACCTCCAGGCAGGAGGCTTCCACCACCTCCCTGGGCAACCTGTGCCAGGCTCTCACCACCCTCCTGGGGAACAACTTCTTCCTCACATCCCATCTCAATCTCCCCACTTCTAGTTCTGCTCCATCCCCCCCAGTCCTATCACTCCCTGACAGCCTCAAAAGTCCCTCCCCAGCTTTCTTGGAGCCCCATGCAGATCCTGGAAGGCCACAATGAGGTCTCCTTGGAGCCTTCTCTTCTCCAGCCTGCACAACCCCAACTCCCTCAGGCTGTGCTCACAGCAGAGCAGCTCCAGCCCTCTGCTCCTCCTCGTGGCCCTTCTCTGGACACCTTCCAGCCCCTCCAGAGCCTTCCTGGCACAGAGGCTCCAGACCTGGCCCCAGAGCTCCAGCTCTGGTCTCAGCAGAGTGGAGCAGAGGGGCAGAATCCCCTCCCTGGCCCTGCTGGCCACACTTCTCTTGCTGCAGCCCAGGCTCTGCTTGGCTCTCTGGGCTGCAAGTGCTCCCTGCTGGCTCCTGCTGAGCTTCTCCCCCAGCACCCCCAAGGCCTTTTCTTCAGGGCTGCTCGCATGTTTCTTTCCAATTGCCACCAAATCAGCCACTTACTGTGGCTTTGCTTCCTTTTTGGTGCCCAAGCCACCAGCTGGCTTTCAGCATTCCCGGCCACCTGCAAGGAGATTGCTCCTGGCCACCTCCACGCTCGGGAGCGATCCCACCCGAGTCCTTGGGGAGCTTTGTCTTCTCCAGGCAGCAACCCTCCCACCTTGCCCTGCAGCACAGTGTCCTTGGGTGACTCCCCCACCAGGCAGTGCTGTCCTGGCCTGACTCCCACCTTCCCTGCCAGCACCTCCCCATCGAGGAAAGTGCTCTGCAGCGTGTGGGGCAAGGGCTGCTGGCAGCCACCCCCACTCCTTCTGCCCCAGCAGCCTCTTCCCTCGAAGGAGGTCTGGCATTCCAAAGACCTCCCTGTGCTTTCCCACCCTTCCCCACACCCATCAGCTCACTGCAGGTGGTGCTCCCCCTCTCTCTGCTGCTACAGGCAGGGCAACTGAGGCACGGAGCAGCACACCTTGGGGGCCTCCTCTTCACCTGTGCTCCAGCCTTCCTCAGCAGAATGGCACAAATCACTGCTTGGACACAAAGGCAGGACCTGGGCCTGCTGGGGCTCACATCTGACACCAGCTTAGGGGTTCTCCTGGCAGCTTGGTGTGGTGTAGCTTGAGAGCCAGGCTGGCTGGGGAGCCAGCTCCATCAGGCAGGAGAGGGAGACAGGGGAGGAAAGTGGAGATCCCAGCTCTGCTGGGTGGGAATCCAGCTCCATCAGGCAGCAGAGGAAGGTGGAGATCCCAGCTCTGCTGGGTGGGAATCCAGCTCCATCAGTCAAGGAGAGGAAGGTGGAGATCCCAGCTCTGCTGGGTGGGAATCCAGCTCCATCAGTCAAGGAGAGGAAGGTGGAGATCCCAGCTCTGCTGGGTGGGAATCCAGCTCCATCAGTCAAGGAGAGGAAGGTGGAGATCCCAGCTCTGCTGGGTGAGAATCCAGCTCCATCAGTCAAGGAGAGGAAGGTGGAGATCCCAGCTCTGCTGGGTGAGAATCCAGCTCCATCAGGCAGCAGAGGAAGGTGGAGATCCCAGCTCTGCTGGGTGGGAATCCAGCTCCATCAGTCAAGGAGAGGAAGGTGGAGATCCCAGCTCTGCTGGGTGGGAATCCAGCTCCATCAGGCAGGAGAGGGAGACAGGAGAGGAAGGTGGAGATCCCAGCTCTGCTGGGTGAGAATCCAGCTCCACCAGACAGCAGAGGAAGGTGGAGATCCCAGGTGTCATCCAGACCAGGAGCTGACACTTTGTGTTGGTCTTGCTGAGATGTCATGCACAGAAAGCTGGGAAAGACCTCCCAGGTCATCCAGCCCTGCCCTCAGCCCACCACCATCACCACCTCATGTGCCCCTCACCCAGGAACTTGCATCCCTGCCTCAGGCACCGAGGCCAGGCTGTTTCCCAGCTCCATGCCTCATTTCCCTGTGCTGCAGTGAGGAGTTGCCACCCTTCCTGGGGGGGCACCCACAGAGCAGAGTTTGGAGAGCTCTCCAGGCTCTCTTGTCTCTCAGAACCCCCAGATGCTGCCTGTGTGGCCCTGAGCACAGCCTACCTGTGCCTGTGGCTTTTCTGAGCTTGGCAAAAGCTGCAAGATCCTGGATAAGGGCTGGGGGGGGGAAGCCTATAAATAGATTCAGCTGCTCAGGAAACGTTCTCCCTGTCCACCTGCAGGCTTGTCTTGGATTATGGGGTAAACTTCCCGCTGGAAAAGGAGGGTAAAACTGATTAGATCTGTTTTATTTCCCTCCAGAAGCGTTTGCTTGCCAAATGGCTGGGAGCAGCTGGGGGCTGGGAGCAGCTGGGGGCTGGGAAGGTGGCCTCCGAGGTAATTCCCCTGATTGCCCTCCTCCGGGCTGCTGCAAGCACCGAGATTGTCCCCAGCTGCTCCCAGCCTTCGGCAGACACTGGCCTGCCTGGGGGGGCTCCTGAGGGAGCCCAGGACCGCTGGGATTGGGAGGAAGGAGCGATTCTAGGTGATCCAAACCATCTGAGTGTGCTGCCAGCTGGTTGATAGAGTGGAAGGGACCTTAAAGATCAGCCAGGTCCAAGCCCCCTGCCATGGGCAGGGACACCTCCTACCGGCCCAGGTTGCTCAAGGTCTCATCCAGCCTGGCCTTGAGCACCTCCAGGGAGGAGGCAGCCACAGCCTCCCTGGGCAGCCTGTGAGACTGGAGCCCAGGGAGGCTGGAGCAGTTCCAGAGTCTCCCCACCCTCACTGCCAACAATCTCTTCCTCATCTCCAGTCTCAGTCTCCCCTCTCCCAGCTCAAAGCCATTGTCCTCATCCTGACACTCCCAGCCCTTGTCACAAGTCCCTCCCCAGCTCTCCTGGAGCCCCTTCAGGTACTGCAAGGCTGCTCTGAGGTCTCCCTGGAGCCTTCTCTTCTCCAGGCTGCACAGCCCCAGCTCTCCCAGCCTGTCCCTGTAGGGGAAGTGCTCCATCCCCTCTGACCATCTTCATGGCCTCCCCTAGTCCCTCACCAGCAGCTCCATGTCCTTCAGGGTGCTGAGCACTGCTATCCCCCAAGCCCTGGTGCTCAGCCTGGAGCAGCCCCCAGGCCACATCCCCATGGTGTTCCAGCTCAAAGCCATTGTCCCTCGTCCTGGCACTCCCAGTGGCTCACTGCCCTCGCTGTAAAGAACTCCTGTCTCCAATCTGGGCTCTCTGGGGGCTCAGCCATCAGCAGGACTCCCTCCAGGCTCTCTGAGCCGGGCAGGGAAGCTGAGCTGATAGGGCCGAGAGCCGGCAGCCTGGGACGCTTGGCCCCTTGGGGATGGAGACAGCCGGGGCCGGGGCCGTGGGGCAGCTGCGGCTGGGAGCTGTGTTTGCCTCCGGAGCCTGGGATGTGCCGGGCTCGGGGGCTGAGTCATCTGAGCTCTCCAATGCGTGCCGGGGGGCTGGCGGAGGAGGAAGCTGCCCGGGGGCTGAGACCCCCGGGGGCTGATGGCTCTGCCGGAACCCAGCTGAACTTTCTGCTTGAGGAGCTTTGGCTAGCGGGGAGGTGGGGGGGAGGCAAACAACAAGTGCTTTGCTTGTGGAGAAGAGAAAGAAGCCCCTGTGTGTGCGGGGAAGCGCCGGCCAGGGCCGGGGTCAGCGGCGGGGAGCGCAGCCTTGCTGCTCCGGGGGCCGCAACGTGTAATTTAGCTTGTCACCGAGGAATGCGCTCAATGCCTGCCTTCAGCCGGGGCGAGGGGGGGTTTGCCAGCCTGCTCGGGTGCCTATTCTTCCTTTCTGCCTGCCTTCCCCTCTCGGCTGGGGCTGGGGGGGTGGCTGAAGGCGCCCGGTGCTTTTGTCTCCCCGCCCTGGGGCTGCTGTCAGATGAATGGGTTTAGCGGCAGCGCTGCTCGCATGGTTGGGTTGAGCTCCGGCAGCAGCCTGCCTCCAGCCCCAGCTCCCTCCCGAAGCTCAGCTGCGGCAGATGTTTGTGCTAGGTGCTGCTGCAAACCTCCTGGGCTTGTTGAGCCTGGAGCAGGGGAGGCTCAGGGCAGACCTCATTGCTCTCTGCGGCTTGTTGCCTGCTCCTTGCTCCTGGCACAGCCAACATCAGGAGAAGTGTGGCCAGCAGGAGCAGGGAGGTCATTGTGCCCTGTGCTCAGCACTGCTTAGGCTACACCTCGAGTCCTGTGCCCAGCTTCGTGTGGGAAACGATGAGGAGCCTGCTCCTTGCTCCTGGCACAGAGCTTGGGGCAGTGCTGTGGGTGGCTGCCTGCCCCACAGCTCCTTGGCAAGAGGCAGAGCAGTGTGCCCACCCCTGGGTGGTGTTTCAGGGAGCCCTCCTGGCCATGGAGCTCCAGTTTTGGGCCCCTCAGTTTCAGAAGGACATTGAGAGACTGGAAAGTGTCCAGAGAAGGGCAAGAAAGCTGGGGAGGGGTCTGGAGCACAGCCCTGGGAGGAGAGGCTGAGGGAGCTGGGGTTGCTTAGCCTGGAGAAGAGGAGGCTGAGGGGAGACCTTCTTGCTCTCTCCAACTCCCTGAAGGGAGCTTGGAGCCAGGTGGGGGTTGGTCTCTTCTCCCAGGCAGGCACCCAGCCCCAGACCAAGAGGACACAGTCTCAAGCTGTGCCAGGGGAGGTTTAGGCTGGAGGTGAGGAGAAGGTTCTTCCCAGCAAGAGAGATTGGCTATTGGAATGTGCTGCCCAGGGAGGTGGTGGAGTCCCCATCCCTGGAGGTGTTCAAAGGGGGCTTGGATGTGGCACTTGGAGCCATGGTTTAGCTGTCAGGAGGTGTTGGGTGCCAGCTTGGACTTGCTGAGCTCTGAGGTCTTTTCCAACCTTATTGCTTCTATGCTTGTGTGTTTGTGTGATTACCTTCCTAGCAATGTGGCCCTCTGGGTTCCAGAGTGTTCTTGGAAGGGGGAAAACCACCATGGGCATGTGGCCTGGGGGCTGCTGGAGGCTGAGCATCAGGGCTTGGGGGATAGCAGTGCTCAGCAGTGCTCTGAGGGAGCAGCCCAGATGCTCAGGGCTGATCCTCCAAGCCTCTGGCGATGGCTCTGCCCTGAGCAGAAACACCTCCAGGCAAACCGAGGTCCCAGGGCAGCAGGGCTGGCAGCACAGCCAGTTTGTCTCTTTGCTGTGGGGCAGAGACAGCTCAGAAACCTGGAGGGGGTGAAAAGAAACAGCCCCCGGCCAACCACCTTTCTCCAGCCCCCAGCCACCACCTCTCTTGGGGCAGAAGGAAATTGCTCTTTAGTCGGGCATGTGGAACTGAACTTGTGTCCTGACTCCAGAGGAATTTCAGCTGCTCCCCAGGGGGCTGTGATTGCTCTTTGGGTCACATCCCAGCTCTGATCTCCGGGCTTGCCTTTGGGAGCAGGATTCCTCAGCAGGGAGCTGCTGGCATTTGAGGAATGAGTGATGCTGGTTTCAGAAGAGCAAGCAAAGCAAGAGTGTGTGTGGGGAGCTGCCCCGGGTGCTCCTGAGCAGAACCTGCAGCATTTCCCCCCTGCAATGGAGAAAAAAGGGTTAGGAACTGGCTGGAGGCTGAGCCTAGAGAGTGGTGGGGAATGGTGCCACAGCCAGCTGGCAGCCAGGCACCAGTGGTGTGCCCCAGGGATCAGTGCTGGGCCCCAGCCTGATCAATATCTTCACTGATGATTTGGAGGAGGGGATTGAGTCCATCAGCAGTGAATTTGCAGCTGACACCAAGCTGGGGGCAGGAGTTGAGCTGTGAGAGGGTAGCAGAGCTCTGCAGAGGGACCTTGCCAGGCTGGGCAGATGGGCAGAGTCCAAGGGCAGGAGATTGAACACATCCAAGTGCCAGGTGCTGCACATTGGCCACAGCAACCCCAGGCAGTGCTACAGGCTGGGGGAAGAGTGGCTGAGAGCAGCCAGGCAGAAAGGGACCTGGGGGTAGTGGTTGACAGCAGCTGAACATGAGCCAGCAGTGTGCCCAGGCGGCCAAGAAGGTGTGCTGAGCTGTGATGGTTCCTTTGTCACCAGGAAACAAGAACAGTCAGCAGAGACTCCACCTCATTCCTCTAGAGATCCTGGGGCCAGGGAATGAGGGTGCTGGCTGCCCTGGGCTGCAGGATGGGATGGGGAAGCATCTCTGTGCTGTGGGGACAGGCTGAGGGAGCTGGGGGTGTGCAGCCTGGAGAAGAGGAGGCTCTGGGCAGACCTAATAGCAGCCTGCCAGTACCTGGAGAGGAACTACAGGAAGGCTGGGGAGAGACTGTGTGCAGGGACAGGACCCCAGGGGCAATGGCTTCAAACCAGAGCAGAGCAGAGTGAGATTGGATGTGAGGAAGAAGCTCTTCACTATGAGGGTGGTGGAGCACTGGGACAGGCTGCCCAGGGAGGTGGTTTGGGCTCCAACCCTGGAGGTGTTCAAGGTGAGGCTGGAGAGGGCTCTGGGCAGCCTGATGTAGCTGGGGATGTCCCTGCTGAGTGCAGGGGGAGTTGGGCTGGGTGAGCTTTGGAGATCCCTTCCAACCCAGAGCATTCTGTGACTCTATGACTATGATTCTATGACTATGATTCTATGATTCTCTGATTCTGACTCTGATTCTCTGATTCTGATTCTCTGACTCTGACTCTAACTCTGATTCTCTGACTCTGACTCTGATTCTCTGACTCTGATTCTCTGATTCTCTGACTCTGATTCTCTGATTCTCTGACTCTGATACTCTGATTCTCTGACTCTGATACTCTGATTCTGACTCTGATCCTCTGACTCTGACACTGATTCTCTGACTCTGATTCTCTGACTCTGATTCTCTGATTCTCTGACTCTGATTCTCTGACTCTGATTCTCTGACTCTGATTCTCTGACACTCTGACTCTGATTCTCTGACTCTGACTCTCTGACTCTGACTCTCTGACTCTGACACTGATTCTCTGACTCTGATTCTCTGACTCTGATTCTCTGCCTCTCTGATCCAGAACCAGGAGGTTTGGCTTAGTGCAGGGCTAACAGAGCAAACCCTGCCCCACACTGACCTTCAGACACCCGGGGCCAGAGCTGCTAGGTGCTTCGCAGGCCGTGGGGAGGAGCAGGGTGGTCCTCCAGCTGAGGCTGCGTTGGTGGAGGTGGTGCAGACAGGCTGAGCAGCCAGGGCACCACCCAGCTGGGAGTCCCCAGGGCAGGGCTGCCTGGGTCAGCAGTGTCTGATAAACAAGACGATTTTCCTCTCCTCTTCCCAGCAAGTGTCAGAGGGCCAGGCCCAGGAGCCATGGGAATCCACGGGAGGCTTGCCAGTGTGGGCTTTGGATCCTGCTCTGCCTGAACAAACAGGAGGGCAGTGGCTCTCAGATGCCTTCTTGGAGCCTGCCTCTCACTCTGACTCCATCCAAACCCCACAAAGGAAAACATGGCCCTGCTCCTCTGATGCTTTTCCATCTGCCTGTCCCCAGCGACTGGGAGAGGTTGGGGCAGGCACCTTGGCTCGGGAATCCTGCGTGGGATTCCCCCCGGGGGGGTGGGGGTGGTGAGAACCTCCCCTGCTGACCACCTTGGAGAGGGAGGATTGTGCCTGGGCTCCCCCTCCTTCTCCTCGGAGTCACCCTGTGCTGGGTTTGGGTGGCTGCAGGCAAGTAAAAGCTGTGCTGCCCTCTCCCGTGGCTTTCCAGCCCCTGGGTCGAGGTTTCCAGCCCCTGGGTCGAGTTTTCCAGTCACTGGGTCGAGGTTTCCAGCCCCTAGGTTAAGGTTTCCTGTCCCTGGGTTGAGGTTTCCAACCCCTGGGTCGAGGTTTCCAGCCCTGGGTTAAGGGTTCCTGTCCCTGAGTTGAGGTTTCCAGCCCCTAGGTTAAGGTTTCCTGTCCTTGGGTCGAGGTTTGCAGCCCCTGGGTCGAGGTTTCCAACCCCTGGGTCGAGGTTTCCAACCCCTGGGTCGAGATTTCCAGCCCTGGGTCGAGGTTTCCAGCCCCTGGGATATGGTTTCCAGCCCTGGGTTAAGGGTTCCTGTCCCTGAGTTGAGGTTTCCAGCCCCTAGGTTAAGGTTTCCTGTCTCTGGGTTGAGGTTTCCAGCCCCTGGGTCGAGGTTTGCAGCCCCTGGGTCGAGGGTTCCAGCCCCTGGGTTGAGGTTTGCAGCCCTGGGTTAAGGTTTCCTGTCCCTGGGTTGAGGTTTCCAGCCCCTAGGTTGAGGTTTCCATCCCCTGGGTTGAGGCTTCCAGCCCCTGGCTTGAGGTTTCGAGCCCCTGGGTTGAGGGTTCCAGCCCCTGGATCGAGGTTTGCAGCCCCTGGATCGAGGTTTGCAGTCCCTGGGTCGAGGTTTGCAGCCCCTGGGCTGAGCTTTCAAGCCCCTGGGCTGAGGTTTCCACCTCTTGCTGCTGCCTTGCAGCGACACCTGGTGCACATTTCCAAGAGGAGGAAGAGTTCCCTGCCCAGAGGAGGAGGCTCCCTGCCCGGGAATGGTCCTTTTGCTCCAGCAAGGCTTGCAGCGAGGCCACCTTTGGGTTTGAAGGTGGGGAGAAAAAGGAGTTGGGGAAGTGATGATTGAAAAGCTGGAGCTGAGCTGGCACCGAGAGCTCCCAGGCAGAGCAAACCTCTCCCCTGGGAGGGGATTCTGCCCCTCTGCTGTGCTGGGGCAGCTCTGGAGCCCTCAGCACAGCCAGGGACCTGTTGGAGCAGGGCCAGAGGAGGCCACAGCAGTGCTGGCAGGGCTGGAAGCCCTCTGCTGGGAGGCTCCAGGCTGGGAGAGTTGGGGTTGTGCAGCCTGGAGAAGGCTCCAGGGAGACCTTCTGGTAGCCTTGGGGAGATCAGCAGGCTGGGGAGAAGCTTTTTCTCAGGACCTGCTGTGCCAGGCCAAGGGGGGATGGTGTGGAACTCAAGAGGAAGATTTGGAGTAGAGAGAAGGGAGAAATGTTTGCCCCTGAGGGTAGTGAGAGCCTGGCCCAGGCTGCCCAGGAGCTGGGAGGTGTCCAATGGCTGGCACCATCCCAGGTCAGGTTCTTTGGGGCTCTGAGCACCCTGCTGTAGTTGCAGCTGTCCCAGCTGGCTGCAGGAGGGTTGGACTGGGTGAGCTTTAAAGTTCCCTTTCCAACCCAAACCATTGCAGGGTTCTGTGAAGTCTGTTCCTTCCTCAAATAAAAACAGCTCTGTGCCCTGCAGCTTCTCCAACCTGGCTCAGCCTGGGGTGGTGACACTTCTGTTTTCCAGACTTCTCCTGGGCCAGCTTTGTGTGGGAAGTGATGAGGAGCCTGCTCCTTGCTCCTGGCACAGAGCTTGGGGCAGTGCTGTGGGTGGCTGCCTGCCCCACAGCTCCTTGGCAAGAGGCAGAGCAGTGTGCCCAGCCCTGGGTGGTGTTTCAGGGAGCCCTCCTGGCCATGGAGCTCCAGCTCTGGGCTCCTCAGTTTAAGAAGGACATTGAGAGACTGGAAGGTGTCCAGAGAAGGGCAAGAAAGCTGGGGAGGGGTCTGGAGCACAGCCCTGGGAGGAGAGGCTGAGGGAGCTGGGGTTGCTTAGCCTGGAGAAGAGGAGGCTCAGGGGAGACCTTCTTGCTCTCTCCAACTCCCTGAAGGGAGCTTGGAGCCAGCTGGGGGTTGGTCTCTTCTCCCAGGCAGGCACCCAGCCCCAGAACAAGAGGCCACAGTCTCAAGCTGTGCCAGGGGAGGTTCAGGCTGGAGGTGAGGAGAAAGTTCTTCATTGAGAGTTGTTAGCCTTTTGAATGTGCTGCCCAGGGAGGTGGTGGAGTCCCTGTCCCTGGAGGTGTTCAAGAGGGGATTGGATGTGGCCCTTGGAGCCATGGTTTAGCTGTCAGGAGGTGCTGGGTGCCAGGTTGGACTTGCTGAGCTCTGAGCTCTTTTCCAAGCTCATTGACTCCATGATTCCATTCTATGGAAAGCATTCAGGGGGCAGAAGGAATCCCTAGGAGTTGTCTGCAGGCCAAATGTGTTTAGCCACGTTGCTCTCATTAGTTACTTGCACTCTAATTGGTGCAAATTCAAGGGCTAAACCTCTCTGCCTGCCTCAAACCCAGACCTGCAGAGCCCAGCTGCCCTCACCCAGGACCTGTGGAACTCACAGGAGCAAGTGCTGGGAGGATTGGGCAGGCAGGGCTGGGAAGGTGGTGTTGTGCTGAGCTGTGATGGTTCCTTTGTCACCAGGAAACAAGAACAGTCAGCAGAGACTCCACCTCATTCCTCTAGAGATCCTGGGGCCAGGGAATGAGGGTGCTGGCTGCCCTGGGCTGCAGGATGGGATGGGGAAGTATCTCTGTGCTGTGGGGACAGGCTGAGGGAGCTGGGGGTGTGCAGCCTGGAGAAGAGGAGGCTCTGGGCAGACCTAATAGCAGCCTGCCAGTACCTGGAGGGGACCTACAGGAAGGCTGGGGAGAGACTGTGTGCAGGGAGAGGACCCCAGGGGCAATGGCTTCAAACCAGAGCAGAGCAGAGTGAGATTGGATGTGAGGAAGAAGCTCTTCACTATGAGGGTGGTGGAGCACTGGGACAGGCTGCCCAGGGAGGTGGTTTGGGCTCCAACCCTGGAGGTGTTCAAGGTGAGGCTGGAGAGGGCTCTGGGCAGCCTGATGTAGCTGGGGATGTCCCTGCTGAGTGCAGGGGGAGTTGGGCTGGGTGAGCTTTGGAGATCCCTTCCAACCCAGAGCATTCTGTGACTCTATGACTCTGTGACTATGATTCTATGATTCTATTCTCTCTGATTCTCTGATTCTGGTTCTCTGATTCTGATCCTCTGACTCTGATCCTCTGACTCTCATCCTCTGACTCTGACTCTGATCCTCTGATTCTGATCCTCTGACTCTGATCCTCTGACTCTCATCCTCTGACTCTGACTCTGATCCTCTGATTCTGATCCTCTGACTCTGATCCTCTGACTCTCATCCTCTGACTCTGACTCTGATCCTCTGACTCTGATCCTCTGACTCTAATCCTCTAATTCTGATCCTCTGACTCTGATCCTCTGACTCTGATTCTGATCCTCTGATTCTGATCCTCTGATTCTGATCCTCTGACTCTGACTCTGATCCTCTGACTCTGATCCTCTGACTCTGACTCTGATCCTCTGATTCTGATCCTCTGACTCTGGTGCTATGATTCTCTGACTCTATGATTCTCTGACTCTATGATTCTCTGACTCTCTGATCCAGATCCAGGAGGTTTGATGGACTGATTCCATGGTGCCATGATTCCATGGGAGGACTTCTCTGTGCTTCTTCAGAGTGGAGGGATGGCTCCAGGCCCTCTGAGCTTCCTGCTGATGCTTCTCTCTCTGTCTCCAGCTGCAGGGTTGTGGCAGAGCTGGCCATGATGCTATGGTTTGTGGTTGGAGCCCTGCTGCCAGCGCTGCTCCTGGCTGCACCACCCCCCATAAACAAGCTTGCCCTCTTCCCAGACAAGAGTGCCTGGTGTGAGGCCAAGAACATCACCCAGATCGTGGGGCACAGCGGCTGCGAGTCCAAGTCCATCCAGAACAGGTACAGACACCCCCAGGGCAGGGCTGGGGCCAGCTGCTTGCCCTCACAGCAGATCTGAGCACTGCTCAGGAGCATCTGGAGGGGTGGGGGGCAAGAAGTGGGGGCCAGGCTCTCTGTGGTGCTGGGCAAGGAGCAGTGGATACAAGCTGGAAGCCAGGAGGTTCCACCTGAACAGGAGAAGAGCAGCCCCAGAGGGGAGCTGAGCAGTGCTCAGCAAGAGCTGAAGGCTGGGGGGCAAGAGGCTGGGGGCAGACTCTGCTCAGTGGTGCCCAGGGACAGCCCAAGGGGCAGTGGGCACAGACTGGAAGCCAGGAGGTTCCATCTGAACAGGAGCAGAGCAGCCCCAGAGGGGAGCTGAGCAATGCTCAGCAAGAGCTAAAGGCTGGGGGGCAAGAGGCTGGGGCCTGACTCTGCTCAGTGGTGCCCAGGGACAGCACAAGGGGCACTGGGCACAGACTGGAGGAGAAAGTTGTTTGGTGTGAGGGTGCTGAGCCCAGGAGCAGGCTGCCCAGAGAGGTTGTGGAGTCTCCTGGTGTGGAGACTTTCCAGCCCCATCTGGATGTGTTCCTCTGTGCCCTGCCCTAGGGGATCCTGCTCTGGCAGAGGGGTTGGAGGTTGTGGAGTCTCCTCCTCTGGAGAGCTTCCAACCCCCCCCTGGGGCATTGTGCTGCTGGGCAAGCTGCTGTGGGTGCCCTGCTGGAGCAGGGGCTTGGTCTGGAGGAGCTCCAGAGGTCCCTCCCAACCCCTACCATTCTCTGACTCTGTGATTTGCCACCAGAGTGGCTCTGGGGACTGGCACAGGAGCAGCCAGGCACAGCCTCTCTCCAGCTGCCTCCTTGTGTGGCTTGGTGGAAGGTCCAATCTGCCTTCCCTGGGGCGAGCAGGCAGCCCCTGCTGAGCCCTCACCCCTCCTCTTGTCTCTGCAGGGCCTGTCTGGGGCAGTGTTTCAGCTACAGTGTCCCCAACACCTTCCCTCAGTCCACAGAGTCCCTGGTTCACTGTGACTCCTGCATGCCAGCCCAGTCCATGTGGGAAATTGTGAGTATCCTGCTGCCCCCTGCCCAGCCTGCCTCCGGGGCTCACAGCTCCCCCTGCCCCCACCTCAGGGCAAGTCCTCCTCCTTCCCTGAGCTTTCCCCTCTCCTGGGTTCCTCCCAGGCTGTCTCTCAGGTGTCTGGAGATGCCTGGCTGGAAGGGGCTGCAGCAGCAGCACATAGTAGCATAGGATCATAGAATCAGTCAGGGTTGGAAGGGACCACAAGGCTCAGCCAGTTCCAACCCCCCTGCCATGGGCAGGGACACCCCACACTAGATCAGCCTGGCCAGAGCCTCAGCCAGCCTGGGCTTAAACACCTCCAGGGCTGAGGCTTCAACCACCTCCCTGGACAACCCATTCCAGGGCTTCACCACTCTCATGGGGAAGAACTTCCTCCTCCCCTCCAGCCTGAATCTCCCCACCTCCAGCTTCATTCCATTCCCCCTAGTCCTATCACTCCCTGAGATCCTGAGCAGTCCCTCCCCAGCCTTCCTGCAGCCCCCTGCAGATCCTGGAAGGCCACAATGAGGTCACCTGGGAGCCTTCTCTTCTCCAGACTGAACAGCCCCAACTCCTTCAGTCTGTGCTCACAGCAGAGCAGCTCCAGCCCTCTGCTCATCCTCCTGGCCCTTCTCTGGACACCTTCCAGCACCTCCACATCCCTCTTGTCATAGGGGCTCCAGAACTGGAGGCAGGACTCCAGGTGGGGTCTCCCCAGAGCTGAGCAGAGGGGGAGAATCACCTCCCTTGCCCTGCTGGCCACACTTCTGCTGCAGCCCAGGCTCTGGTTGGCTTTCTGGGCTGCAAGTGCACACTGAGAGCTCCTGGGGAGCTTCTCCTCCCCCAGCACCCCCAAGGCTCTCTCCTCAGGGCTGCTTTCCAGCCAGTCCCTGCCCAGCCTGCATTTGTGCCTGGGATTGCCTCCAGCCAGCTGCAGGACCCTGCCCTTGCTCTTGTTGAACCTCCTGAGGTTGGCTTGTGCCCACCTCTCCAGCCTGCCCAGCTCCCTCTGGATGGATCCCTTCCCTCCAGCTGTCTGCTGCACCACACAGCTTGGTGTCAGCAGCAAACCTGCTGAGCATGACTGCAGGCTGAGCACAACTGCAGGCTGAGCACGACACAGCAAGGGGGAATGTTGCTGCTGGAGAGGCTTCAGAGGAAGGTCACAAAGGTGATCAGAGGGCTGGAGCACCTCTGCTATGGGGACAGGCTGAGAGAGTTGGGGTTGGGCAGCCTGGAGGAGAGAAGGCTCCAGGGAGACCTTGGAGCAGCCTTCCAGCACCTGAAGAGAGCTGAAGGAGAGCTGGGGAGAGACTTTTGACAAGGGCTGAAGGCTCCAGGGAGACCTCAGAGCAGCCTTCCAGGACCTGAAGGAGGCTGCAGGAGAGCTGGGGAGAGACTTTGGAGAAGGGCTGGGAGTGCCAGGATTGGAGAGGATCCTCTCAGGGGAGACTGAGGCTGAAGATGAGGAAGAAATTCTTTTCCAGTGAGAGAGTGGAAGAGGCTGCTCAGAGAAGTGGACACCTCCTCCCTGGAAGTGGCTGAGACCAGGCTGGATGAGGCTTCAAGCACCCTGGGCTACTGGGAGGTGTCCCTGCCTGTGGCTTGGGGGGTTTGGAACTGGATGATCTTTAAGGTCCTTTCCAACCCAACCCATTCCCTGATTTTATGCTCTCCAGGCTAAAACTCTGCAGTGAGAGCTCAGACAGAAAATACTTTGGGGAAAAATGTTGATTCTTTGCATAGAATCAATAAGGTTGGGAAAGGCCTCAGAGCTCAGCAAGTCCAAGCTGGCTCCCAGCACCTCCTGGCAGCTAAACCATGGCTCCAAGGGCCACATCCAAGTCCCTCTTGAACACCTCCAGGCACAGGGACTCTACCACCTCCCTGGGCAGCACATCCCAATGGCCAATTCCTCTTTCTGGGAAGAACTTTCTCCTCACCTCCAGCCTAAACTTCCATTGGCACAGCCTGAGACTGTGTCCTCTTGTTCTGGTGCTGCTTGCCTGGGAGAAGAGACCAACCTCCACCTGGCCACAACCTCCCTGCAGGGAGTTGGAGAGAGCAAGAAGGTCTCCTGTGAGCCTCCTCTTCTCCAGGCTAAGCAACCCCAGCTCCCTCAGCCTCTCCTCCCAGGGCTGTGCTCCAGACCCCTCCTCAGCTTTCTTGCCCTTCTCTGGACACCTTCCAGTCTCTCAATGTCCTTCTGAAACTGAGGAGCCCAGAGCTGGAGCTCCATGGCCAGGAGGGCTCCCTGAAACACCACCCAGGGCTGGGCACACTGCTCTGCCTCTTGCCAAGGAGCTGTGGGGCAGGCAGCCACCCACAGCACTGCCCCAAGCTCTGTGCCAGGAGCAAGGAGCAGGCTCCTCATCACTTTCCACACGAAGCTGGGCACAGGACTCGAGGTGTAGCCTAAGCAGTGCTGAGCACAGGGCACAATGACCTCCCTGCTCCTGCTGGCCACACTGCTCCTGATGTTGGCTGACTCTCTGCTGGTCCTACCCCTGCAGGGGGGGACAGGGCAGGCAGCGTGTCCTCACTGTGCCCCCTTGCTGTGCCCAGGTGACGCTGGACTGCCCTGGCAACGAGGAGATCCCCAGGGTGGACAAGCTGGTGGAGAAGATCCTGCACTGCAGCTGCCAGGCCTGCGGGAAGGAGCCCAGCCACGAGGGAGCTCTCTTCAACGTCTACCTGAACGCCGAGGAGAACCTGGCCGCCGAGGGGCCCGGCCCCCACCACTATGCCCACCCCCAGCAGGAGCTGGAAGAGCCTCCTGCCCCCGGCCACCACCACCACCAGGAGGAGGAGGGCGAGGAGTGACCTGGCCCCTGAGGACTGTGCCTGCGGCGTGGGCAGAGGGGCTCTGCGTGTGCCGGTGGGCTGCCTGCCGGGGGGCTGCCTGCCGGGGGGCTGCCTGCGTGCCGGGGGGCTGCCTGTGTGCCGGGGGGCTGCCTGCCGGGGAGGGGGCTGGGGCTCGGGGAGGGAGGGGGGGGGGGAGGGGAGGAGGCTTTCCTGTCTATCAGCTCCCCTCAGGCTTTGCTCCACCGCCCCCTCCCCGCCCCGGGGCTGGAGGAGCCCTCTGCGGCAGGGGCTGAGGGGCGGCCGTGGGGCTGGAGCTGCCGGGGGGGGAGGGGAGGGCTGCAAACCCACTTGCACATCATAGTTCTAATATATTGAGAGGAGCAGGAGCTGGGCTGCCTCCCCCAGCCCTGCTGAGGAGCCCTTGCTGGCTCCTCCTGGGCTCAGCTCTCGTCAGCAGCTCACACCTGGGGTGGAGGAAGGAGGGCTGCAGCCTCCACCCCTCCCTGCTGGGACCAGCAGCATCCCTTCCTCTCCCTGCCTGGGCTCAGTCTGGACGCTCTGTTCCTCCTGGCACCATCTGGACCTTCACCCTGCCCCAACCCCCCCTGGATTTGGTAGCTCTTGGGGAGCCTTCTGCCCCAGGGGCTGCGTGCCTGAGGCTGCTGGAAGCTCGGTGGGGAGAGCCCTGCGCCTCGGTGGTGCTCAGAGCCACCACGGAGCTACCTGGGGCTGAGGGAGCTGCATCCTGCTGTGGGGCTTCACATCTCGTGGCCCACAGGGGAGGGCCCAAGAGCAGGCTGGCTGCTGGGCTGCTCTGGGTGGGAGCCAGCCCCTCTCCCCCTCTCCCTGCTGCACTTTAATGGTGGTGGAGGGAGAAGGGGGAGCCGAGGGCTGGGATGCTGATGTCCCTTTGCAGGGCAGGCTTGGGGTGGGGTGAGGGGGGGGGGGACAGCCCTGGGCCCCTCCTGCTACCCCTTTCTCTCTGCTGTATAAAGCTGATTTCCTTGGCACTGGCCTGACAAGAGCTTCCAGAGCTTGTAATCCATGCCTCCCCCCCTCCTTGCCCCAAGGTTTGGTTGGGTTCTTTTTGGTTGGTTGGTTGCTTTGTTGGCTGTTTGGTGTTTGGTGTTTTAATCCCCCCCTCCCCCTCCCCCCTTAAATAAATTAGTTGTGGTTCCACTCCCCAGGGCTTTGCTGCCTCTCTGGGGTTTTGGCAGCAGGCAGCCCAGTGCTGAAGGGGCAGGGGCTGGAGGCACAGAGGGGACAGCAGTAGAGGGCAGGGGATTGGGATGCTGCCTTCAGCTTTCTGCTTTCCATCTGGGGAGAGGAGGAGCAGGAGGAGGGGAAGGAGGAGGAGGAGGGGGAGCTGCTAAAAGCTTCTTTGCTGGGAGGGTGCTGGAGTCCTGGAGCAGGCTGCCCAAAGAGTTTGTGGAGTCTCCTTCTCTGGAGACTTGGGATGTTCCCTTCAGCTTTCTGCTTTCCATCTGGGGGGAGGAGGAGGAGAGGGGAGCTGCTAAAAGCTTCTTTGCCGTGAGGGTGCTGGAGTCCTGGAGCAGGCTGCCCAGAGAGGCTGTGGAGTCTCCTTCTCTTCAGACTTGGGATGTTCCCTTCAGCTTTCTGCTTTCCATCTGGGAGGAAGAGAAGGAGGAGGAGGAGAGGGGAGCTGCTAAAAGCTTCTTTGGTGTGAGGGTGCTGGAGGCCTGGAGCAGGCTGCCCAGAGAGGCTGTGGAGTCTTCTTCTCTGCAGGCTTGGGATGTTCCCTTCAGCTTTCTGCTTTCCATGTGGAGGAGGAGGAGAGGGGAGCTGCTAAAAGCTTCTTTGCTGGAAGGGTGCTGGAGCCCTGGTGCAGGATGCCCAGAGAGATTGTGGAGTCTCCTTCTCTGCAGAAGAGGTTGTGGAGTCTCCTTCTCTGCAGACTTGGGATGTTCCCTTCAGCTTTCTGCTTTCTATCTGGGAGAAGGAGGAGGAGGAGGAGAGGGGAGCTGCTAAAAGCTTCTTTGCTGGGAGGCTGCTGGAGGCCTGGAGCAGGCTGCCCAGAGAGGTTGTGGAGTCTCCTTCTCTGGAGCCTTTCAAGCCCCATCTGGCTGTGTTGCTGTGTGACCTGCCCTGGGGGATGCTGCTCTGGCAGGGGATGAGCTCCGGAGGTCCCTTCCAACCCCTCCCCTTCTGGGATTCTAAAGGGAAAACCGACCCCAAGCACTGAACATCTGGGCTGCTCGTGGAGCCTGCAGGCCAGCTGTGCCTGGGCTCGGGGTCCCACCTCGCCGCAGCCGGGGGGTTTCAGTGGGTTGTTGCCACTGGTGTGGGTGGGAAGCGTGTGGGGTCCCCGCGGCGCCGCGCAGCCCTTCCCGGCGCTGTCGCCGTTAGGTGGCGCTGTTGGTCCGCTGTGGCATCCAGATGTTGATGGCCTTCAGGAGTGCCTCTGGAGAGGAGGAATCACACACAGAATCACCCGGGTTGGAAGAGACCTCAGAGATCATCAACTCCAAGCTGTCACCACAGACTAGACCGTGGCACCAAGTGCCACATCCAAGCCCCTCTTGAACACCTCCAGGGATGGGGACTCCACCACCTCCCCGGGCAGCACATCCCAATGGCCAATTCCTGGGGGTGTGCAAAACCTCTGGAGATGAGCAAGGAGGCTGCAGAGGCTGGGGTGCAGCAGGGAAGCTGCAGAGGCTGGGGTGCAGAAGGGATGCTGCAGAGGCTGGGGTGCAGCAGGGAAGTTGTAAAGGTTGGGGTGCAGCAGGGAGGCTGCAGAGGTTGGGGTGCAGCAGGGATGCTGCAGAGGTTGGGGTGCAGCAGGGAAGTTGTAAAGGTTGGGGTGCAGCAGGGAGGCTGCAGAGGTTGGGGTGCAGAAGGGATGCTGCAGAGGCTGGGGTGCAGAAGGGATGCTGCAGAGGCTGGGGTGCAGCAGGGAAGTTGTAAAGGTTGGGGTGCAGCAGGGAGGCTGCAGAGGTTGGGGTGCAGCAGGGATGCTGCAGAGGTTGGGGTGCAGCAGGGAAGTTGTAAAGGTTGGGGTGCAGCAGGGAGGCTGCAGAGGTTGGGGTGCAGCAGGGATGCTGCAGAGGTTGGGGTGCAGCAGGGAAGTTGTAAAGGTTGGGGTGCAGCAGGGAAGCTGCAGAGGCTGGGGTGCAGAAGGGATGCTGCAGAGGCTGGGGTGCAGCAGGGAAGTTGTAAAGGTTGGGGTGCAGCAGGGAGGCTGCAGAGGTTGGGGTGCAGAAGGGATGCTGCAGAGGCTGGGGTGCAGCAGGGAAGTTGTAAAGGTTGGGGTGCAGCAGGGAGGCTGCAGAGGTTGGGGTGCAGCAGGGATGCTGCAGAGGTTGGGGTGCAGCAGGGAAGTTGTAAAGGTTGGGGTGCAGCAGGGAGGCTGCAGAGGTTGGGGTGCAGCAGGGAGGCTGCAGAGGCTGGGGTGCAGCAGGGAAGTTCTAAAGGTTGGGGTGCAGCAGGGAAGCCGCAGAGGCTGGGGTGCAGCAGGGATGCTGCAGAGGTTGGGGTGCAGCAGGGAGGCTGCAGAGGCTGGGGTGCAGCAGGGAAGCTGCAGAGGTTGGGGTGCAGCAGGGATGCTGCAGAGGTTGGGGTGCAGCAGGGAAGCTGCAGAGGTTGGGGTGCAGCAGGGAGGCTGCAGAGGTTGGGGTGCAGCAGGGAGGCTGCAGAGGCTGGGGTGCAGCAGGGATGCTGCAGAGGCTGGGGTGCAGCAGGGCTGAGCAGGAGCCGTGTCCTGGGGCTGCAGCGCCACTGCCTCGCTCGGCGCCAGCCTGGCCCCAGCTGGGATCGTCTGTGCCGGGCAGGCTGCTACAGCGTGGGCTCGGGCTGGGCTTTCTTGCTTGTTCCCAGCACAGATGGGCTGAGGAAGTGGAAGCTTTGTGCCGGGAGAGCTCCTCTGAAGGAACCTCCTGCTGCGATCAGAGCCTGGCCTGTGCGCTCTGCCCCGGGGCCGCCTGCCAGCGCTGGAGCAGAGCTGCCCTGGGAGGGGAGGCTTGGCTGGGAGCATCCGAGGGGAGATGAATCCTGGGGAAGCAGAGGGAGGGCAGATCATAGACTCATAGAATTGTCTGGCTTGGAAGAGACCTCAAGGCTCAGCCAGTTCCAACCCCCTGCCATGGGCAGGGACACCTCACACCACAGCAGGTTGCTCACAGCCACCTCCAGCCTGGCTGCAAACACCTCCAGGCAGGAGGCTTCCACCACCTCCCTGGGCAGCCTGTGCCAGGCTCTCACCACCCTCCTGGGGAAGAACTGCTTCCTAACATCCAAATGCTGTGTGCAAGCTCCCAGGAGAGCTTGTCCCAGTACCAGTGACAGCAGCTCTTTGCCAGGGAGCAGCTTGCCAGTGGCAGGGAGGTGCTGAGCTGCCTGTGGGCTGTGGCCAGGCACAGAGCTGAGCCCTGCTTTGCCTCTTGCCTTGCCCAGAGCCCCCCTGAGCTGCCCCTTCAGCCACTGAGGCAAGCATGGCAGAGCCTGGAATGGGACATCTCCTACCTCTCTGGGCAGCCTGGGCCAGGGGCTCACCTCTGTCACTGTCAAAATGTCTTCTTTACATCTAGCCTCCATCTCCCTCCCCTGTTTAGTTTCAAAACATTAAAACCTGCCTTAAAACGAGGTCCAGATCCTCCCATTGGCCCTGCAGAAGCTTCTCAGCTGCAGCAGCTCTCCTGGTAGAGGTTGGAAGGGTTGAGGAGAGGCTGAGAGCCCTGGGGGTGGTTAGTCTGGAGAGGAGAAGACTGAGAGGGGATCTCTGCTCCTTCCCCTGCACTGCATTCCTGGACACATCTGCAAGGGATGATCATGGTTGGAAAAGACCCCAGGGCTCATCAAGTCCAACCTATTACCTTCTAACACCTCCTGACAACTAGACCATGGCCCCAAGTGCCACATCCAAGCCCCTCTTGAACACCTCCAGGGATGGGGACTCCACCACCTCCCTGGGCAGCACATCCCCCTGGCCAATTCCTCTTGCTGAGAAGAACTTTCTCCTCCCCTCCAGCCTAAACTCCCCCTGGCACAGCTCTGCTCTGCACAGGAGGTGATGAGATTGAGTAGAGCTTGGTAAAGAGGCCAAGCTCTGCCCCAGGGTGGGGTCCTGGGCAGCAGGCTTGAGGCTGGTGGGGTGTGCAGCATGCACAGCTGGAGCTCACCCTCACATCTGCAGCAGCAGCAGCCCGAGGGAAGCACTGTGATGAGGGCTTTGGAGGTGCCATGGGGAGGAAAGAGCAGCAGCTGGCCCTGTGACCTCAGGGCTGGGTGCCAGGAGCACAGGCAGAGGCAGACAGATGGCTCTGGGTTTGTGCTGGAGTCAGTGCCCTCAGCTCTGCTCACCCCCCAGCAGAATCAGCTGCCATTCATTTGGGGGGAAGGGGAGGGAACCACCTTTTGGCAGCTGGCAAATGGAGGGAAAAAACCCCCAAACCAGTCCCTGCCAAGCACCCTGAGGTGCTGGGGCTGCAAAGTGGAGGTGGGGGCAGGGGATACCTGATGGCCCTTCAAGATTCAGAAGTGTCTTCTGAACTAGAAGGGATGAAGCAGCCAGCAGGACC
>NW_027142419.1:160389-192947 GCF_026170545.1 Melanerpes formicivorus | reverse complement strand
TTGGCTCTGGAGAGATCCTAACTTGCTTCTGCTTGACCTTGGCTGCATTGTTTTGGTTAAGTCTAACAGAAACTTTCTCTGCTCCTTTCTCTTCCTCCTTCTATACAGGAGGGGCTGGGCAGGCAGGGGAAGGAGAATTATAGAACTGTCAGGGCTGGAAGGGAGCTCAAGGCTCAGCCAGCTCCAACCCCCTGCCATGGGCAGGGGACACCTCACACCCCAGCAGGTTGCTCACAGCCACATCCAGCCTGGCTGCAAACACCTCCAGGCAGGAGGCTTCCACCACCTCCCTGGGCAGCCTGTGCCAGGCTCTCACCACCCTCCTGGGGAACAACTTCTTCCTCACAGCCAATCTCAATCTCCCCACTTCTAGTTCTGCTCCATCCCCCCCAGTCCTATCACTCCCTGACACTCTCAAAACTCCCTCCCCAGCTTTCTTGGAGCCCCCTGCAGATCCTGGAAGGCCACAATGAGGTCTCCTGGGAGCCTTCTCCTCCCCAGCCTGCACAACCCCAACTCCCTCAGTCTGTGCTCACAGCAGAGCAGCTCCAGCCCTCTGCTCACCCTCGTGGCCCTTCTCTGGACACCTTCCAGCACCTCCAGATCCTTCCTGGCACAGAGGCTCCAGAACTGGACCCAGAGCTCCAGCTGTGGTCTCAGCAGAGTGGAGCAGAGGGGCAGAATCCCCTCCCTTGACCTTGGAGCTGGCCAAGGGGCTCGGAGGTGACCAAAGGGCTCAGAGCTGACCAAAGGGCTTAGAGCTGACCAAAGGGCTTGGAGCTGACCAAAGGGCTTAGAGCTGACCAAAGGGGCTCAGAGCTGACCAAAGGGCTTGGAGCTGACCAAAGGAGCTCAGAGCTGACCAAAGGGGCTCAGAGCTGACCAAAGGGCTTGGAGCTGACCAAGGGGCTCAGAGCTGACCAAGGGGCTCGGAGCTGACCAAGGGGCTCAGAGCTGACCAAAGGGCTTAGAGCTGACCAAAGGGCTCAGAGCTGACCAAAGGGCTTAGAGCTGACCAAAGGGCTTGGAGCTGACCAAGGGGCTCAGAGCTGACCAAAGGGCTTAGAGCTGACCAAAGGGCTTGGAGCTGACCAAGGGGCTCGGAGCTGACCAAAGGGCTTGAAGTTGACCAAAGGGCTTTGACCACCAGGCCCCAGGGAGGGAGGTTTTGGGCAAGCTCCAGCTGCCTGCTGGTGTCCTCTGGAGTGCTGTGTGGCTCATCCCAGCCGTGGTGTGCTTTTCAGCTGCTCAGGAGCACAGCAAGCAGCAGGAGCAGAGGAAATAAATGAAGATCCAGGCAAAAAATAAAGGAGAAAAGATAAAAAAAGGGACAAAAAAAAAAAACCCACCCCAGAATTGCTCAGCAGCAGCACAAAATAAATTCAGCCTTGGCCCTCCCTTTCCCTCCCCTCTCAGCCTCCTCCTGGAGGGTTTTCATCTTCCCTGCCTTGCTGCTCGTAAATCTTGCCCGTGGTGGGTGGGAGGTGTGTGGAGGAGAAGGAGCTGAATTAATAGCAAGCACCAAGCCCTGGGCAGCAGCTCCTGCTGGAGCAGCCAGCTCCTCCCTTTGGGTCCCCTGGGCTGGAATGGCAGCAGCAAAAGGGCCTCCTCCTGCCTCCATCCTGGCTCCAGAGCCCTCCCCCCTGCTTGTTTAGATCCCAAAGCGTGGCCCAAGCTCGTCTGGGGGATTTCCCCTCCCCAGAGCAGCTTAATTGCCACTAAATGATGATCAGATGATCAGGATGATCAGAGAGCTGGCAAGGATGAGCAGAGGGCTGGAGCTGCTCTGCTGTGAGCACAGACTGAAGGAGTTGGGGCTGTTCAGTCTGGAGAAGAGAAGGCTCTGAGGTGACCTCATTGTGGCCTTCCAGGATCTGAAGGGGGCTACAGGAAGGCTGGGGAGGGACTGCTCAGGATCTCAGGCAGTGACAGGACTAGGGGGAATGGAATGAAGCTGGAGGTGGGGAGATTCAGGCTGGAGGTGAGGAGGAAGTTCTTCCCCATGAGAGTGGTGAAGCCCTGGAATGGGTTGTGCAGGGAGGTGGTTGGGGCCCTGTCCCTGGAGGTGTTTAAGCCCAGGCTGGATGAGGCTCTGGCCAGGCTGCTCTAGTGTGGGGTGTCCCTGCCCATGGCAGGGGGGTTGGAACTGGCTGATCCTTGTGGTCCCTTCCAACCCTGAATGAAACTATGAAACTATGAAACTAAATCTCACAGCTTTAATTCCTGCTGATTGCCTGCCCTGACCTCCCATCCTACAGGGGGAAAAGACAAACTTAATTGCTTTGAAATCCCTCCCTTGGGGTTCAGAGAATCAGTCAGGGTTGGAAGGGACCACAAGGATCAGCCAGTTCCAACCCCCCTGCCATGGGCAGGGACACCCCACACTAGATCAGCCTGGCCAGAGCCTCATTCAGCCTGGGCTTAAACACCTCCAGGGCTGGGGCCTCGACCACCTCCCTGGACAACCCATTCCAGGGCTTCACCACTCTCATGGGGAAGAACTTCCTCCTCCCCTCCAGCCTGAATCTCCCCACCTCCAGCTTCATTCCATTCCCCCCAGTCCTATCACTGCCTGAGATCCTGAGCAGTCCCTCCCCAGCCTTCCTGTAGCCCCCTTCAGATCCTGGAAGGCCACAATGAGGTCACCTCAGAGCATAGAATCATAGAATGAGGTTGGAAAAGCCCTCACTCAAAGATCATCCAGTCCAACCTGTCACCATGGCACCAAGTGCCACATCCCATCCCCCCCTCCTCTTCTCTCTTAAGGGAGGAGGCAGCACTCTGACCCTGCTGAGCTCTGCTGCACCTGCTGGGTGCTGCCAGGCTCCCAAGAGGAGAGGCAGGGTTAAAGCAGCACAAAATGTTGATGGCTCTCTCCCCAGATGTCAGCTTCCTGCACTCAGCCTGCCACAGCCCTGCAGCACAGGGGGGCTTGGCTGCTCTGCTCTGCCCTGGGAAAGCAGCAGCCCCCTCCCCAGCATTCCCACTGTGCCCCAGCAGGCTGCTGAGGATCCCAACTTGGCTCAGGGTGAGCTGGAGATGAGGGCTCCAGCCAGGGACCATCTTTTCAGCTGGGTTTGGGTTCTCTTTTGGGGCAGGAGGCTGAGTGGTGATGAAGCCTTGTGCAGTCACACAGGGAGGAGCAGCCTGCTCCAGGCCTCCAGCCCCCTCCCTCCAAAGAAGTTCAGGTGGAACCTCCTGGGTTCCAGTTTGTGCCCTCTGCCCCTTGGCCTGTCCCTGGGCACCACTGAGCAGAGTCAGGCCCCAGCCTCTTGCCCCCCACAGCTCCTTTAGCTCTTGCTGAGCATTGCTCAGCTCCCCTCTGGGGTTGCTCTTCTCCAGGCTCTCAGCCCCAGGGGCTCTCAGCCTTTGCTCCTCACAGAGCTGCTCCAGGCCCCTCAGCAGCTTTGCAGCATCCCCTGAACTCTCTCCAGTACTTCCCTGTCCCTCTTGAAGGGAGGAGCCCAGCACTGGCCCCAGTCCTGCAGGTGTGGTCTCAGCAGGGCAGAGTGGAGGGGGTGGAGAACCTCCCTTGCCCTGCTGGCCTCACTCTTCTTCATGCACCCCAGGCCAGCCTTGGCCTTCTTGGCCACGAGGGCACATTGCTGTCCCATGGATGACTTTTTGCCCCCCCCCAGGTCCTTTCATGGTTGGGGGTTTCTGTTGCTTCCTCTTCCTGCCCCATGGCTCAGGGCCTGTGGTCTGTGCCATCCTCCTGCCCCTTGCCAGAGGGGCAGTAAGTAAGAGGCGGCTTGGTGCAGGGCCTGCAGCACCAAACCCTTGGGCAGGGAGGCTGGTGCTGATGGCAGGAGGTCCACTCACTGAGCACCCATCTCCCACTGCAGGTTCCCTGTGCCCCCAGCCAGCCTGTGGGCAGCAGTGAGAGCAGGAGGTTCAGCAGCAAGCACAGCAAGAAGGCGCTGAAGGCCAGCCTGACGCTGGGCATCCTCCTGGGCATGTTCTTCGTGGCTTGGCTCCCCTTCTTTGTCACCAATGTGACACAGGTAAACCTGCCAGGGGGGGCTGTGCTGGGGTCTCCAGAGGCCTTCACTTCCAATCCAGCTGGGTTCAGTGTTAGGCAGCTGCAGGTCTTGCTGGAAAACCTCTGGGACCAATGAAGGCAGCAATGGGAAGGAAAAACCTCTCCAGGCTGCTTGGGGTTGGAAGAGACCTCTAAAGCTCATCCAGTCCAACCCCCCTGCAGCCAGCTGGGACATCTCCAGCTAGAGAAGGTTGCTCAGAGCTCCAGACAACCTCACCTGGACTTGCAAAAGGGAAATGATGGCATGAGGAGGACTTGGGGGTGCTGAGGGGGTGCAAAGCTGGACAGGAGCTGGCAGTGAGCGCTGCCAGCCCAGCCCCAGCCTGCCCTGCCCTGATCCCCAGCAGTGTGGGCAGCAGGGGCAAGGGAGGAGATTCTGCCCCTCTGCTGTGCTGGGGCAGCTCTGGAGCCCTCAGCACAGCCAGGGACCTGTTGGAGCAGGGCCAGAGGAGGCCACAGCATTGCTGGCAGGGCTGGAAGCCCTCTGCTGGGAGGCCAGGCTGGGAGAGTTGGGGTTGTGCAGCCTGGAGAAGGGAAAGCTCCAGGGAGACCTTCTGGTGGCCTTGCAGTGCTTCAAGGGGAGATCAGCAAGCTGGGGACAGAGTTCTGAGCAGGGCCTACTGTGACAGGACAAGGGGGGATGGTTTGGAACTCAAAGAGGGAGATTTAGACCCAAGGAAGAAATGTTTGCCCCTGAGGGTGGTGAGAGCCTGGCCCAGGCTGCCCAGAGAGCTGGGAGGTGTCCCATGGCTGGAACCAGCCCAGGTCAGACTGGGGCTGTGAGCTGCTCTAGGTGCAGCTGTGCCAGCTGCAGGGGGGTGGCAGGGATGCCTTTTGGAGGTCCCTTCCCACCCAAAGCAGGCTGGGACTCCATGCCTGGCCAGACCCTGCGGAGTGGGGCTGAGCTGGCAGCTGCAGCTGAGCCCTGTCTGTGTCCCTGCTGCAGGCAGTCTGTGGCTGCAGGCTGTCTGTGGCTGCAGGTGTACTGTGTCCCTGCTGCAGGCAGTCTGTGGCTGCAGGCTGTCTGTGGCTGCAGGCTGTCTGTGGCTGCAGGTGTACTGTGTCCCTGCTGCAGGCAGTCTGTCGCTGCAGGCAGTCTGTGGCTGCAGGCTGTCTGTGGCTGCAGGTGTACTGTGTCCCTGCTGCAGGCAGTCTGTGGCTGCAGGTGTACTGTGTCCCTGCTGCAGGCTGTCTGTGGCTGCAGGCAGTCTGTGACTGCAGGTGGTCTGTGTCCCCGCTGCAGGCTGTCTGCGGCTGCAGGTGTACTGTGTCCCTGCTGCAGGCAGTCTGTCGCTGCAGGCTGTCTGTGACTGCAGGTGTGCTGTGTCCCCGCTGCAGGCTGTCTGTGACTGCAGGTGTACTGTGTCCCTGCTGCAGGCTGTCTGTGGCTGCAGGTGTGCTGTGTCCCCGCTGCAGGCTGTCTGTGACTGCAGGTGTGCTGTGTCCCCGCTGCAGGCTGTCTGTGACTGCAGGTGTGCTGTGTCCCTGCTGCAGGCTGTCTGTGGCTGCAGGTGTGCTGTGTCCCTGCTGCAGGCTGTCTGTGACTGCAGGTGTGCTGTGTCCCTGCTGCAGGCTGTCTGTGACTGCAGGTGGTCTGTGTCCCCGCTGCAGGCTGTCTGCGGCTGCGTCCCCGCCGGCTTCTTCGACGTGCTGACCTGGCTGGGCTACTGCAACAGCACCATGAACCCCATCATCTACCCACTCTTCATGAGGGACTTCAAGAGGGCCATGGGCAAGTTCCTGCCCTGCTGCCGGCGCCCGGGGGAGCCTCGGCCCAGCGCCATCTCCCTCTCCATGAGGAACTCCAACAGCGGGCCCCGAGCTGCCACCTCCCTCAAGAACGTCCTCACCCTGCAGGCTGAGACTGACTCGGTGGACTCAGGGCTGCTGGGCCACGAGCAGGGCCTGCTGCCGGCTGCTGATGGCTCCACGGCGCTGCCCCACGCCCCCTTGGTCAACCTGCTCGATGCGGAGCCTCCGGACGCGGAGCTGCAGCCCCGGCGGCTCAGCAGCCCTGTGGCCTGAGTTAGGGCACCCCGGTGCGGGGGTAGGCACTTCTGCCTGCTGGGGAGGGTCCCCCAGCTCAATGTGAGCTCCACAGAAGGGGACATGTCCCACAAGACGCCTCCCTGCCCAGCCAGTGCTGCTGGAGCCCCTCTGAACAAGGTGGGCATCTGCCTGGGGCTGTCCCCACCGAGTGCTCCAGGGGGAGGTGTAAGAGTGCAAAGCCACCTGGTGGCTGCAGCCATCTGCCTTGTGCCCCTCTCTCTGCATCCCTCCTTTGCTCCCTATCACCAGTTCCTCAGCCTTCTCCAAGAGCTGCTGCTTTTCCTCTCTGGTTACTCTGCCCCTCAGACTCCAGAGCCTTCTGGCAGCCCACACCTCCCTACACTGAGACCACAGCTCAGAGTCAGCATCCAGAACATCCTGGAGCACAGAGCATCCTCACCATCTGGAGTACCTTGAAGTCCCATCCCAGCATCCAGAGCATCCTGGAGTCCAAGTTACTCCCCAGCCCAGCACATCCAGAGCATCAGAGCATCCCTGGCACCTTGAGCATCCCTGGCAGCTTGAGCATCCAGAGTATCCCTGGCACATTGAGCATCCCAGCATCCAGAGCATCCAGAGCATCCCTGGCACATTGAGCATCCCAGTTTCCAGGGCAACCCTGGCACCTTGAGCATCCCAGCATCCAGAGCATCCAGAGCATCCCTGGCACCTTGAGCATCCCAGCATCCAGAGCATCCAGAGTATCCCTGGCACCTTGAGCATCCAGAGCATCCCTGGTATCTTGAGCATCCCAGCATCTTGAGCATCCTTGGCACCTTGAGCATCCCAGCATCCAGAGCATCCCTGGCACTTTGAGCATCCTTGGCACCTTGAGCATCCCAGCATCCAGAGCATCCCTGGCACTTTGAGCATCCTTGGCACCTTGAGCATCCAGGGCATCCCTGGCACTTTGAGCATCCTTGGCACCTTGAGCATCCCTGGATCCAGAGCATCCCTGGCACCTTGAGCATCCCTGCATCCAGAGCATCCCTGGCACCTTGAGCAGCCCAGCATCCAAGAGCATCCAGAGCATCCCAAGTCTCCCTGGTGCCCAGAGCACCCCTGTGGCCTTTTCCTCTCTGGGTAGCCTGCCCCTCAGCCTCCAGGCCCTTCCAGCAGCCCACCCCTCCCTACACTGAGCACAGCTCAGAGCCAGCTTCAGCCCCCCAGCTCGGCAGCTGGCAGCCCCCCAGCTCAGCAGCTCACAGCCCCCCAGCTCAGCAGCTCACAGCCCCCCAGCTCAGCAGCTGGCAGCCCCCCAGCTCAGCAGCTCGCCTCCATCTCCACACGCGCTCCAAGAGCCCCAGGGGAAGCCACATCTCCTGCCTCACAGAGGAGAGGTCTGGGGCTGCTGCAGCCCCCAGGACAGCTTCTTGGAGCTGTGTGTCCTGGCCAGGCTTGGGCTGGAGCTGCCCCTGCTGCCTGCAGAAGGCAGGAGGGGCTGCAGCAGGCTGGGACCACGAGCAGGCTGCACCGTGGGGGCCCGGAGCTGCTGCGGAAGGTGCGGAGCCGCTCCTCGGATCCCCGGCGAGGCCGTGGGTGGGAGCTGTGCTTGTGGCTCTCTGGGTATCCTGACAGGAGGAACTAACCAAGAGAAGCTTCCCTTCAGCTTTCATCCTACAGCTTTCCTATTTCTGGAGCAGGACCATGGCACTTTGTTCTGGCAAGCCATCAGGTTGTGGATGATGCCGTTAGACAAGAGAGGGTTTTCCCCATCCCCCACTCCCTGCCAATGAGAGTCTAAAGGCATATTGGCTTCTAAATGACAGCAACCACCCCTCCAGAGCCAGAAGTGGAGGGAAGAGTGAGTAATGTGCTGAGTGGGCACCTAAAAAAAGCCCCCAATAAACCATCAATGCTTTCAGCAAAGCCTCCCTCAAGTGCCTTTGGGTGCAGGGCTGAGCCAGGGGTGGGGCGCTGCCCTCCCTGGGCCTGGACCCTACAAGCTCTGCTGCCTCTTGCCCAGCTCACAGCAGTGCTGCTGCTCCTGGAGCTCCTGAGGCATGGAATGGTTGGAAGGGACCTCAAAGATCACCCTGCCATGGGCAGGGACATCTCCCACCAGCCCAGGTTGCTCAGGGCCTCATCCAGCCTGGCCTTGAGCACCTCTAGGGAGGAGGCAGCCACAGCCTCCCTGGGCAGCCTGTGCCAGGCTCTCCCCAACCTCACTCTGTGAACATAGAATCCTCAGGTTGGAAGGGACCTCAGAGATCATTCTGCCATGAGCAGGATGAGCTGCTCCAGGCCTCATCCAGCCCAGCCTTGAACAACCCCAGGCAGCCACAGCCTTGAACACCTCCAGGGATGGGGACTCCACCACCTCCCTGGGCAGCACATTCCAATGGCCAATCTCTCTTGCTGGGAAGAACTTTCTCCTCTCCTCCAGCCTGAACCTCCCCTGGCACAGCTTGAGGCTGTGTCCTCTTGTTCTGGGGCTGGCTGCCTGCCTGGGAGAAGAGCCCAACCCCCTCCTGGCTCCAACCTCCCTTCAGGCAGCTGTAGAGAGCATTACTCAAAGGGCTTCAGAGATGTCTTGCCCCCAAGGCCACACAGGGAGCTAAGGCAGGGCTTGAGGCTGGGGCAGAAGGGGTGGAGGCCAGTTTGGGAGGTAGAAATCAAACAGATTGGGGTTCATCCTATGCCTGGAGAGGTTCAAGAGGGGACTGGATGTGGCACTTGGAGCCATGGTTTAGCTGTCAGGAGGTGCTGGGTGCCAGCTTGGACTCGCTGAGCTCTGAAGGCTTTCCCAACCTTATTGATTCTGTGGTTCTCCAAGTGTTGCTTTTCCTCAGAAGCCAATTCAGAGCCTGTCCAGAGAGGGCTTTCAGGGCTGGAGAGGAGTGTGGGACCCAAGCCAAAGTCACTGTGGGTTGCTGGCTTTAGAACAAAGCCTGGCAGGAAGTCTCCCCCAAGCCATAAACCCTACAAACCACTCTGCTGCTTCTGCTGTCTTGCACATGGGGACTCAGAGTGTGTCTGTGACAGCACTGAGGCCTCACACCCTCAGCCTGCAGCTAGGGGAATCAGGTTGGTGATGGGAAGGAGCCCTGGCAGCAAACCTGCAGCAGGCTGGGGGCAGGAGCCAGGCAGCCTGAGCCTTTCACCTCCCTGGGTGGCAGAGCAGAAGCAAGGCACTGAGACACACACCTGGGCAGCCAGAGCCTGCATCCCACCTGGAAACCAAGAACCAGATGCACCAGGGAGGGGAAAATGTGGTTTAATTCCTCAGTGATGAGCCCCTCTCCCCCACCAGCTTAAAAATGCCCCCCCTGAGCCACCTGCTGTCCCAGGAGCCACACAGCAGAGGCACAGCCTCTAACCTGGCAGCTGCTTCCCTCCAGGGTAAACCTGGCTTGTGTGAGGAGGGAAGAGCTGCTGCTTCAGGAGCCAGGCAGGGCTCAGGCCATCCAGGCAGGACTCAGCCCCTCCTGGCAGGACTCAGCCCCTCCTGGCAGGGCTCAGCAGCCCCTCCAGGCAGGACTCAGCCCCTCCTGGCAGGGCTCAGCAGCCCCTCCAGGCAGGACTCAGCCCTTGCTCTCCCCTGGGAGCTGCTGCTTCAGAAGCCAGGCAGGATTCAGCCCCTCCAGGCAGGGCTCAGCCCCTCCAGGCAGGGCTCAGCAGCCCCTCCAGGCAGGACTCAGCCCTTGCTCTTCCCTGGGAGCTGCTGCTTCAGAAGCCAGGCAGGATTCAGCCCCTCCAGGCAGGGCTCAGCCCTTGCTCTCCCCTGGGAGCTGCTCCCTCAGGAGGCAGGCAGGGCTCAGCCCCTCCTGGCAGGACTCAGCCCTTGCCCTCCCCTGGGAGCTGCTGTGGGTGGCTGCTCAGGCAGCTTTGGTCGGGTGCCAGCCGGTGCCACGCTCCAGGCACCGGAACCACAGCTCCAGCCCTGCCCCCAGGCCCCTGGGAATGCCAGCTGGCAGCAGTGCCAGTGCTGGCTCAGCATCTCTGCCCAGCACAGGCAGCTCTGGCTCCCTCCTTCAGCTGCTGCCTGTCCCCACTGAGGTTTGCCCCCGCGGGCAGGGGCAGGGCTGCCGGGCAGGCGGCAGAGCCTCAGCGCCGGCTCCTCCCTGCCCCGGCTCCCTGCTCCCCTCGGCCCCAGGCTGCCTGCCTGCTGCCTGCTCAGGCTCCTCGGCTGCAGGCTTGCAGAGGCTGCTGCTGCCCTTCTCCTCCTGCCAGCACTCCTTGGTTTTGATGCCCACAGCTTTCAGGATGGTGTCCATCTGCTTCATGTAGTCCAGGTGCCCGTTCACCTGCAAGAACAAGTGCCCAGATGGCAGTGAAGGCTCTCCAGCCTCCCTCCAGGCTCTCCAGCCTCCCTCCAGGCTCCCAAGTTTTCCTCCAGGCTCTCCAGGCTCCCTCCAAGGCTCTCCAGGCTCCCTCCAGGCTCCCAAGTTTTCCTCCAGGCTCTCCAGGCTCCCAAGTTTCCCTCCAGGCTCTCCAGGCTCCCTCCAGGCTCTCCAGGCTCCCAAGTTTCCCTCCAGGCTCTCCAGGCTCCCTCCAGGCTCTCCAGGCTCCCAAGTTTCCCTCCAGGCTCTCCAGGCTCCCGAGTTTCCCTCCAGGCTCCCCACAGGCTCCCAAGGTGCTCTCCAGGCTCCCAAGGCTCCCTCCAGGCTCGCAAGGCTCCATCCAAGCTCCCTCCAGGCTACCAAGGTTGTTTCCAGGCTCCCTCCAGGCTCTCCAGTCTCTCTCCAAGCTCCCTCCAAGCTCTACAGGCTCCCTCCAGGCTCCCAAGGTTCTCTCGAAGCTCCCTCCAGGCTCCCAAGGTTGCCTCCAGGCTCCCTCCAAGCTCTCCAGGCTCCCTCCAAGCTCCCTCCAGACTCTCCCCAGGCTCCCAAGGTTCCCTCCAGGCTCCCAAGGTTCCCTCCAGGCTCCCTCCAGGCTCTCAAGATTCCTTACAGGCTCCCTCCAAGCTCCCTCCAGGCTCTCAAGGTTCCTTACAGGCTCCCTCCAGGGCCCTGCCTGCAGCCCAGTCGTGCTCCCAGCTCTGGCTCTTCTGGCCCTGCCCCTGCTTGTCCCCTTGGGAGGTGGCAGTGCTCCTCTGAAACCAGTGACACAAAAGGTGCCCAGGGGGCCAAGAAGGAAGAAATTCTTTCCAGGGAGGGTGAGGAGCCACTAGCTGCCCAGGGAGGTGGGGGATGCTCCCTCCCTGGAGGTGTTCAAGGCCAGGCTGGATGTCAGCTGCACCCTGGGACAGGACAAGTGGCAGTGGATATAGACTCCAGCACAGGAGGTTCCACCTCACCATGAGGAGGAACTTCTGCCCTGTGAGGGTCCCAGAGCCCTGGAGCAGGCTGCCCAGAGAGGCTGTGGAGTCTCCTTCCCTGGAGCCTTCCCAGCCCCATCTGGATGTGTGTCTGTGTGCCCTGTGCTGGATTCTCTGCTGCTCTGGCAGGGGGGGGTTGCACTCCATGATCTCCAGAGGTCCCTTCCACCCCCTAACATCCTCTGACGAGGCCTTGAGCAGCCTGGGCTGGTGGGAGGTGTCCCTGCCCATGGCAGGGGGGCTGGAGCTGGCTGATCCTTAGGGTCCCTTCCAACCCAAGGCATTCTGTGAGTCAATGAAGAGTGGCCAGGGAGAGCCAAGCAGCCAGCTCCTGCCTGGGGAGCCTGTGTGAAGCACTCTGCCCACATCCTGCCTCTGGGAGGCTGTGCAACACCCAAGTGCTGCTGGCAGGCCTCATGTGCAGGCTGCCACCTGAGCCAACAGCAAGCAGCCTCAGCCAGCCCAGCTCAGTCACTGCCTGCTCTCCCTCCCAGGTGCTGTCAAATCAATCAGTCCCACTGCAGCCATCAGGAAGCCTTTCATAACTGCCTGTGCTGAGGGGGAGGACATTTCTCCCTCTCTCTCTCCCTGGAGCCTTCCTGGCAGGCAGAGAGGAGCCAGCCTGAGCCAGGCAGGCAAGTGGGGAGTGCCCTGCAGGGGAGCTCCTGCTGGGGCTGAGGCCTCTCAGCTCTCCACTCCTCTGAGGATTCCTCCTGCTGCCACAGCAATGAGAGCCAGGATGCCCTTGGGGTCCAGTCCACTTTGCCCCATGGAGGGTCTGGGAGATGCCTAAAATCCTAAGGGTGCACTGCTGCAGGCTGGGGACAGAGGGGCTGAGAGCAGTCAGACAGAGAGGGACCTGGGGGTGCTGGGTGACAGCAGCTGAACAGGAGCCAGCAGTGTGCCCAGGGGGCCAAGAAGGCCAAGGGCATCCTGGCCTGCATCAGGAAGAGTGTGGCCAGCAGGAGCAGGGAAGTCCTTGTGCCCTGTGCTCAGCACTGCTTAGGCCACACCTGGAGTCCTGTGTCCAGGTCTGGGCTCCTCAGGTTAGGAAAGAGGTTGAGCTGCTGGAAGGTGTCCAGAGAAGGGCAAGAAAGCTGGGGAGGGGTCTGGAGCACAGCCCTGGGAGGAGAGGCTGAGGGAGCTGGGGTTGCTTAGCCTGGAGAAGAGGAGGCTCAGGGGAGACCTTCTTGCTCTCTCCAACTCCCTGCAGGGAGGTTGGAGCCAGGTGGGGGTTGGTCTCTTCTCCCAGGCATCCAGCCCCAGAACAAGAGGCCACAGTCTCAGGCTGTGCCAGGGGAGGTTCAGGCTGGATGTTAGGAAGAAATTCTTCCCAGCAAGAGAGATTGGCCATGGGAATGTGCTGCCCAGGGAGGTGGTGGAGTCCCCATCCCTGGAGGTGCTTAGGAAGAGCCTGGCTGAGGCACTTGGTGCCATGGTTGAGTTGAGCATCAGATGGTGCTGGGTGAGAGGTTGGACTTGATGATCTCTGAGGTCTTTTCCAACCTGGTTAGTTCCCATTCCCTTAATTTCCTTTCCTTTCCCTTCCCTTCCCATCCTATTTCCCCCCTGAGCTCCTTTGCCTTCATCCTTCCACCACAGCTCAGAGAATTCCCTGCCCATGGCAGGGGGGTTGGAACTGGATGCCCCTTGGGGTCCCTTCCAGCCCTGACCATTCTGTGATTCTAATTCATCTGCTGGGCAAAGTTCTCCAAGCTCACCCAGCCCAACCACTCTCTAACCCAAGCCCAGGGCTAAGCCATGGCCCTCAGCTCCACATCTCTGGGGCTTTGAAACCCCTCCAGGGTTGGAGGAGTCAACCACCTCCCTGGGCAGGCTGCTCCAGGCTTTGGGAAGCCAACTTGTCCTTTCTCTTGCCTTGGGACCTGCAGCCAGGGCATCCAGCAGGGATGGAGCTGCTCCCCAGCACAGCAATCATCTCTCCCTCTCTCTCTCTGCCATGCCCCTGCACTCCCTTGGCAGCAGAATCCATCTCTGCTGCCTGAATATCTTAGCCCCTGAATGCTTCCCTCCCCATCCTTGCTCCTCTTCCCTTTCAACCTCCCCTCAGCAAGCTCTGTGCTTCCTTTCATAAAGCTCCTCAGGCTGTAACATGGATTAAGAGGATGACCCCAAGTTAATCCAGGGGGGTTCACTCCTCATCCCCCTCTCAGTGCTCTGCAGGAAGATGAAGCAAGTGAAGAGGTGGCAGCAGAAAGGGAGCTGGAGCAGTGCTGCCTGCAGATGCACAACAGCAGCTGAGCAGACAGCAGCTCTGCAGCCATCAGTCACTGAGCTGGAGTGCAAACCCTGCTCCTCTGGGGGAGGGGGAAAGAAAAACCCCAGAGAGAGGCTGCCCTGAGCCAGGCAGGAGGAAGCCTGCAGCACCCTGGGGTCAACAGAAAGAGAGCCTCTGAAGAGGAGTCACAAAGAGGAGGGGGACATGGGTTGAGCCCAGAGGGAAAAGCCACCCCCAGGGCCATAGAATGATTGAATCAATGAGGCTGGGAAAGGCCTCAGAGCTCAGCAAGCCCAAGCTGGTACCCAGCACCTCCTGACAGCTAAACCATGGCTCCAAGGGCCACAGCCAAGCCCCTCTTGAACCCCTCCAGGGCTGGGGACTCCACCACCTCCCCCTGGGCAGAGCTTTCCCCTCACCTCCAGCCATCCACTGCTTCCCATCCTTGGCCATTTGTCTTGCCATGCCAGCCACAGGTGGCCCTGCTGGCTTGGCAGCTCTGGGAGTGGTGAAGACAAATGGCTGTGGGGGCTTGTGGGGATGCTGAGGGAGACAGCCCAGGCAAGCTGCAAAGGAGAGAGGAGCAGCTCCAGTGCTGGAGCACGTTGAAAAGCCTCCACTGGAGCCCTGCCTCGTGGGAAGCCTTCTGTTCTGTGCTGCCAAGTGTCTCTTTTATCTGCTCAGCACCAAGCCCCTGTGTTTCCTGGCAGGGGCTGCACACAGCTCAGCTCTGCTGAATGAAAGGAGCTGGTGACAGTTGGGTATTTATGGGCTCAGTGGGCTGGTGCTCCAAAAAGAGAAGTCTGAGAGCCCTTTCCAAGTGCCTTTGGCTCCTGAGCAGTCCCCAGCAGCCTGTGGGGGAGCCGTGGCAGGCACAGGGAGCATGGAGGCAGCTGAGTGCTGAGCATTTGCCAGGAGATGAGGTGAGCCAGCAGGGTGTGGGGCAGCAGACTGCACACCCAGGCTGCCCATGAGCTGAGGTCTGCATGGCTGGCTGTGAGGAGCTCCTGCTGAGTAATGGGAAGGCAATGAGCTCATGAGCTGGCTGAACAGAGCTGAGGGGAGTGCTGCTCCCCATTAGCCAGAGGCTTATCACTCATGAGAGCAGATAGCTGTGAGGGAGCCACATGCCTGCCAGCAATGCAGGTGGATTGATTCCTGCTTCCTGGCCACCAGCACCGCCGGAGGCAGCGGCCCCCGGGGCTGGAGATCACAGCCCTGCTGGGAATACAGCCTGGCTCCTGCACCATGGTGGCACTGCAAGCCCTGGGGACCAAGGTACAAGGGCCACCTGCCAGCCTGAGTGCTGGGGAAGGCTCCACCAAGATAAGATTGCAGGCTGCACCTGCTCCCCAGCCCTGTGCTTCAGCTCAGCTGCTCAGCTCAGCTCCATGCTGGCCTCTGCTCTGCAGCCCAGGGGCATCCTTGGGGCTCCAGGAGGAGATGCTTCAGGACCAAAAAGAAGCCAGAACACAGACTCCTAGAATGGCTCAGGTTGGAAGGGAGCTCAGAGAGCACAGAATCACCAAGGCTGGAAGAGACCTCAGAGATCATCAAGGCCAACCTGGCACCACAGACCCCATGGTTAAACCATGGCTCCAAGTGCCACATCCAAGCCCCTCTGGAACACCTCCAGGGATGGGGACTCCACCACCTCCCTGGGCAGCACATTCCCATGGCCAATCTCCCTTGCTGGGAAGAATTTCTTCCTAACATCCAGCCTGAACCTCCCCTGGCACAGCTTGAGACTGTGTCCTCTTGTTCTGGTGCTGGCTGCCTGCCTGGGAGAAGAGACCAACCCCCAGCTGGCTACAACCTCCCTTCAGGGAGTTGGAGAGAGCAAGAAGGTCTCCCCTCAGCCTCCTCTTCTCCAGGCTAAGCAACCCCAGCTCCCTCAGCCTCTCCTCACAGGGCTGTGCTCCAGACCCCTCCCCAGCTTTCTTGCCCTTCTCTGGACACCTTCCAGCAGCTCAACCTCTTTCCTGACCTGAGGAGCCCAGATCTGGACACAGGACTCCAGGTGTGGCCTCAGCAGTGCTGAGCACAGGGCACAAGGACTTCCCTGCTCCTGCTGGCCACACTCTTCCTGCTGCAGGCCAGGATGCCCTTGGCCTTCTTGGCCCCCTGGGCACACTGCTGGCTCCTGTTCAGCTGCTGTCCACCACTACCCCCAGGTCCCTCTCTGCCTGGCTGCTCTCAGCCACTCTGCCCCCAGCCTGTAGCTCTGCCTGGGGTTGTTGTGGCCAATGTGCAGCACCCAGCATCATCTGCTTCACCCCTGCTGCCATGGGCAGGGACTCCTCTCAACCAGACTCAGCTGCTCAAGGCCTCATTCAGCCTGGCCTTGAACACCCCCAGGAAGGAGGCATCCAGAACCTCCCTGGGCAGCCTGTTCCAGACTCTCACCACCCTCATACTGAAGAACTTCTTCCTCAGCTCCACTCTAACCCTGCTCTGCCTCAGCTTCAAACCCTTTCCCCTTGGCCTGTCTCCAGACACCCTCAGGAGAAGTCTCTCTGCAGCCTTCCTGCAGGATGCCTTCAGCTGGGCAGAGCAGCTCTGAGGTGCCCCTGGAGCCTTCTCCTCTCCAGGCTGCACAGCCCCAGCTCCTTCAGCCTGTGCTCACAGCAGAGCTGCTCCAGCCCTTGGATCACCCCCTCTGGCCTCACTCCAGCAGCTCTGTGTCCTTCTGCTGGGGACACCAAAACAGGAGGCAGAAAAAGTAGAGGATAGGAAAGTCCTACTTACCACAGCTGAAAGATCCATGTTCACCATCCTCCTGTCCTCCAAGTCAACTGGCTGCAGGCCTGCAACTTTGATCTGGACAGAGGAGGTTCTGTACACAAAGCCCAGCAGCCAGTCTCCCCTAGGAGCAGAGCAGAGGAAGAAATCCCTTAGCAAGCCAACCCAGTGACTCCTCAGACCATGAGGAGCCCCAGGAAGCACAGGGATGTGAGGGCCAAGACATGGGGCCCCATGCCTGGAGATGCTCAAGGTGAGGCTGGACAGGGCTCTGGGCAGCCTGATCTAGGTGAGGGTTAAGGGGTGGACTGGATGAGCTCTGGAGGTCCCTTTTTGATGATCTGGAGAAGGGGATTGAGTCCATCAGCAGTGAATGAGCAGCTGACACCAAGCTGGGGGCAGGAGTTGAGCTGTTACAGGGTAGCAGAGCTCTGCAGAGGGACCTTGCCAGGCTGGGCAGATGGGCAGAGGCCAAGGGCAGGAGATTGAACACATCCAAGTGCCAGGGGCTGCACATTGGCCACAGCAACCCCAGGCAGTGCTACAGGCTGGGGGCAGAGTGGCTGAGAGCTGCCAGGCAGAGAGGGACCTGGGGGTAGTGGTTGGCAGCAGCTGAACAGGAGCCAGCAGTGTGCCCAGGTGGCCAAGAAGGCCAAGGGCATCCTGGCCTGCATCAGGAAGAGTGTGGCCAGCAGGAGCAGGGAAGTCCTTGTGCCCTGTGCAGTGTGGAGGACTGTGGAGTCCTGTGACCTGCAGGTGAGGTCTCCCCAGAGCAGAGCAGAGGGGGCAGGATCCTCTCTCTCCATCTCTGGCAATGGGCACTGGCAGCCCAGAAGGCCAATGGCAGCTTGGCCTTGTCTCTGACCCAATGTCCTCCCCAGGGTCTGCCCTGTTCCAGTGCCTGACCACACTGAGCTCCTCCTGGAGGCAGAGCAGCCTGTGAGTGTCTCCTGAAGATTAACCCTGAGGTGAAAGGCCTCCAGAGGGAGGAAGCTCTGTCCCTGCTGTCTCTTGACCCAGTGTACTCACCAGTTTCTGCTCTGTTCCAGTGCCTGACCATCCAGAACTCCTCCTGGAGGCAGAGCAGCCTGTGAGTGTCTCCTGATTAAACCTGAGGTGAAAGGCCTCCAGAGGGAAGCAGCTCTGTCCCTGCTGTCTCTGACCCAATGTCCTCCCCAGGTTCTGCCCTGTTCCTCTGCCTGACCACACTGAGCTCCTCCTGGAGGCAGAGCAGCCTGTGAGTGTCTCCTGAAGATTAACCCTGAGGTGAAAGGCCTCCAGAGGGAAGCAGCCCTGTCCCTGCTGCCTCTGACCCAATGTCCTCCCCAGGTTCTCCCCAATTCAAGCAAAATGTTTAAAAAGGGCTAAAATGTCCCAAAGCATTGGAGAGTGGCAGCAGGAGAAGGAAGCAGGGGACTGAGCACACACAGACCTGCAGTAGCCATTTATGATCCTGCCTGACACCACCCTGGTGATGGCTTTCCAGTGCTTGGCATCTCCTTCCACTGGAGCTCCCAGCAAGACCACATCTTCAATGATCCCTTCACAGCCTGGGGAGATGAAAGCAGAACAGCCCAGGTTCAGAAGCTGCCTCAGAAAATCTCTCTTCAGCTGTTCAGGACCCATCTGGCAATGCCTTTGGGCTGGGAGAGGGGAGGTTGAGAACTGGGGATGAGGAAGAAGTTCTTTCCACTGAGACCAGGGAGGCCTACAGGAAGGCTGGGGAGGGACTGCTCAGGATCTCAGGGAGTGATAGGACTAGGGGGAATGGAATGAAGCTGGAGGTGGGGAGATTCAGGCTGGAGGGGAGGAGGAAGTTCTTCCCCATGAGAGTGGTGAAGCCCTGGAATGGGTTGTCCAGGGAGGTGGTTGGAGCCCCATCCCTGGAGGTGTTTAAGGCCAGGCTGGATGAGGCTCTGGCCAGGCTGATCTAGTGTGGGGTGTCCCTGCCCATGGCAGGGGGGTTGGAACTAGATGATCCTTGTGGTCCCTTCCACCCCTGACTGATACTATGATACCTCAGAGCAGCCTTCCAGCACCTGCAGGGGCTCCAGGAGAGCTAGGGAGGGACTTAGTGGGGCTTTGGACTTAGAGCCATAGAATCAACCAGGCTGGAAAAGACCTCAGAGCTCAGCAAGTCCAACCTGGCACCCAGCACCTCCTGACAGCCAAACCATGGCTCCAAGGGCCACATCCAAGCCCCTCTTGAACACCTCCAGGCACAGGGACTCCACCACCTCCCTGGCCAGCACATTCCCATGGCCAATCTCTCTTGCTGGGAAGAACTCTCTCCTCACCTCCAGCCTCAACCTCCCCTGGCACAGCTTGAGGCTGTGTCCTCTTGTTGCTGGTTGCCTGGGAGAAGAGACCAAGCCCCTGAACACCTCCAGGCTGAGCTGCCTTCCTGCCCTCCTGCCTGGCCTTTATTGCCTTGCTCAAGCTCCTTAATTCATCAGTGACTCTTGGTGAGGCTTAGATGGTTAATGAGTTTAATTAGCTACACAGAGGGGGAGGGAGGAGGGGAGGGGAAGGCAGGCTGCAAGCAGACTCACTGCTGACTCAACTCCAAGATGCAATTGCCACCAACTGCTCCCAGAATCATTTTCCCTTCCTTTTCCCTCCATTACAAACAGACTCTATTAATAAACAGAGCCACAATGGGGCACAGCTTGGCAGGATTTTTGCTGCCTGACTCTGGGGAGAAAGCCCTCATGAGCACAGCAGATGACAGTGGCATCTCAGGGGCTTCAAAGGGAAAGGGGGGAAAGGAAGGGGGAGGGAGGGACTCGAGGAGTGAGACACAAGAGCTGCACAGAGCCCCCCAGCAAGGCAAAGCCTCCTCTGCCAAGGGCATGGTGGCATGTGGGGCAGCTCCCAGACTGGCCTGGCAGCCCAGTGGCACAAGAATGTCACCTCCTTGCCACACAGGCTGCAGACCACAGGGACTGGAGCACCTCCAGTGCAGGTGGTGGCTCTAAGCCACAGGGCTGCTGCAGGTGGCAGCACAATGGGGCTCCAAAGACATTCAAACCCTATTTGCTTTAGGTTTTATGTCCTGCCCCACGAGAATCAGCTGGAACAGACCTTGAAGCTCACCCAGTCCAACCAATCTCTGACTCTGCCAAGCCCAGGGCTAAACCCTGGCCCTCAGCACCACAGCTCTGGGGCTTTCAAACCCCTCCAGGGATGGGGATTCAACCACCTCCCTGGGGAGCCTGGGCCAGGCTTTGAGAACCCTCTCAGGGAAGAATTTTCTCCTATTATCCATCCTAAAGCTCCCCTGGGGCAACTTGAGGCCACTTCCTCTTGTCCTGCCTCTTGTTCTCTGGGAGTAGAGACCAACCCCCACCTGCCTCCTTTCAGGGAGCTGCAGAGAGCCAGCAGCTCTTCCCTCAGCCTCCTTTTTCTCCAGGCTCAACACCCCCAGCTCCCTCAGCTGCTCCTCCCCAGCCCTCTTCTCCAGCTCTACTCCAGCTCCTCAATGTCCTTCTTGGAGTGAGGAGCCCAAACCTGAACCCAGCACACAGTACTCAGAGTGCTCCAGAAGGACTCTTCCTCTTGGGAGAAGAACTTCTCTGCTGGCATTAAGGAAGCCAATGGAGAAGAGGCTCAGGAGGTGACTCTTACCTTTCTCTTGAGCCATTTCCTGCAGGCAGAAGTAAATGACTCTTGCTCCCAGGCTGAAGCCAATCAGTGTGACAGGTCTCTTGCCCTAAGGAGGAAGGGAGGAGCAAAAACCATCACCCTCCTGTCCCACAGGGTCCTGCCAGCAGCCCTGCAGGACCAGGGAATGCTTTCAGCACTCTCTGTTCTCTTTTCCTTTGCACCTTTCTGTGCTCAGACTCCCATGAGTGAAGCTGGCCTGGGGCTGCCTGGGGCTACATAGAATCAACAAGGTTGGAAGAGACCTCAGAGCTCAGCAAGTCCAAGCTGTCACCCAGCACCTCCTGGCTACTAGACCATGGCTCCAAGTGCCACATCCAATCCCCTCTGGAACACCTCCAGTTAAGCTTTCATTTGTCACCTGGATCTCTACCTACAGAATCCTGGAATCCCAGCATGGGTTGGGGATGGAAGGGACCCCTAGGAATCAGCCAGCCCAAACCCCCTGCTCCAGCAGGGCAGCCACAGCAGCTCACCCAGCAGCACAATGCCCTGGGTGGGGGTTGGAAGCTCTCCACACAAGGAGACTCCACAACCTCCCTGGGCAGCCTGCTCCAGGGCTCAGCACCCTCACACCAAACAACTTTCTCCTCCTGTTCAGATGGAACCTCCTGGGTGCCAGTTTGTGCCCTCTGCCCCTTGGCCTGTCCCTGGGCACCACTGAGCAGAGTCTGCCCCCAGCCTCTTGCCCCCCAGCCTTTAGCTCTTGCTGAGCATTGCTCAGCTCCCCTCTGGGGCTGCTCTTCTCCAGGCTCTCAGCCCCAGGGCCTCTCAGCCTTTGTTCCTCACAGAGCTGCTCCAGGCCCCTCAGCAGCTTTGGAGCCTCTGCTGGACTCCCTCCAGCAGTTCCCTGTCCCCCTTGAACTGGGGAGCCCAGAACTGGCCCCAGACCTCCAGCTGTGGCCTCACCAGGGCAGAGTGGAGGGGGTGGAGAACCTCCCTTGCCCTGCTGGCCTCACTCTTCTTCATGCACCCCAGGCCAGCCTTGGCCTTCTTGGCCACAAGGGCAGATCTTTTTGGGAGTGGAGAGCCCAAAGCTGGACACAGAGCTTTAGAAAAGCTTTCAGCTAAACAGAACAAATGTGGGCAGCATCCCTCTGATTCACTTGGCACTTCTTGCCCACTGCAGCAGGCAGCTGCTGCTCATCCTCATGCAGCACATTTCCATTTCTCAGCTGATTATTCCTTTTGGACTCCTTTTGGACTCTCCATCCCTGGCAATGGGCACTGGCAGCCCAGAAGGCCAAGGGCATTCTGGCCTGCATCAGGAAGAGTGTGGCCAGCAGGAGCAGGGAAGTCCTTGTGCCCTGTGCTCAGCACTGCTTAGGCCACACCTGGAGTCCTGTGTCCAGTTCTGGGCTCCTCAGGTTAGGAAAGAGGTTGAGCTGCTGGAAGGTGTCCAGAGAAGGGCAAGAAAGCTGGGGAGGGGTCTGGAGCACAGCCCTGGGAGGAGAGGCTGAGGGAGCTGGGGTTGCTTAGCCTGGAGAAGAGGAGGCTCAGGGGAGACCTTCTTGCTCTCTCCAACTCCCTGAAGGGAGGTTGGAGCCAGGTGGGGGTTGGTCTCTTCTCCCAGGCAGGCAGCCTCCACCAGAACAAGAGGACACAGTCTCAAGCTGTGCCAGGGGAGGTTTGGGCTGGATGTTAGGGAGAAATTCTTCCCAGCAAGAGAGATTGGCCATGGGAATGTGCTGCCCAGGGAGGTGGTGGAGTCCCCATCGCTGGAGGTGTTTAGGAAGAGCCTGGATGGGGTGCTTAGTGCCATGGTTGAGTCGATCAGATGGTGCTGGGTGACAGGCTGGACTTGCTGACCTCAAAGGCCTCTTCCAACCTGGTTAATTCTAATTCTAATCCTAGTTCTAGTTCTAATTCAAATTCTAATTCTAAGTCTAATTCCAGTTCTAATTCTAATTCTAATCCTAATTCTAGTTCTAATTCCAGTTCTAATTCCAATTCTAATTCTAATTCTAATTCCAATTCTAATTCCAATTCCAGTTCTAATTCTAATTCTAATTCTAATCCTAATTCTAGTTCTAATTCCAGTTCTAATTCCAGTTCTAATTCGAATTCTAATTCTAATTCCAATTCTAATTCTAATTCTAATTTTAGTTCTAATTCCAGTTCTAATTCTAATTCTAATTCTAATTCTAATTCTAATTCTAATTCTAATTCTAGTTCTAATTCTAGTTCTAATTCTAATTCTAATTCTAATTCTAATTCTAATTCTAATTCCAGTTCTAATTCTAATTCTAGTTCTAATTCCAGTTCTAATTCTAATTCTAATTCTAATCCTAATTCTAGTTCTAATTCCAGTTCTAATTCCAATTCTAATTCTAATTCTAGTTCTAATTCTAATTCTAATTCTAATTCTAATTCTAATTCTAATTCTAATTCTAATTCCAGTCCTAATTCTAATTCTAATTCTAATCCTAATTCTAGTTCTAATTCCAGTTCTAATTCCAATTCTAATTCTAATTCTAGTTCTAGTTCTAATTCTAATTCTAATTCTAATTCTAATCCTAATTCCAGTCCTATTTCCAATTCTAATTCCAATTCTAATTCTAATTCTAATCCTAATTCTAGTTCTAATTCCAGTTCTAATTCTAGTTCTAATTCTAATCCTAATTCTAGTTCTAATTCCACTTCTAATTCCAATTCTAATTCCAATTCTAATTCTAGTTCTAGTTCTAATTCCAATTCTAATTACAATTCTAATCCTAGTTCTAGTTCTAATTCTAGTTCTAATTCCAATTCTAATTCTAGTTCTAATTCTTATTCTAATTCTAATCCTAATTCTAATTCTAATTCTAGTTCTAATTCTAATTATAATCCTAATTCTAGTTCTAATTCTAATCCTGATTCTAGTTCTAATTCTAATTCTAACTCTAATTCTAATCCTAGTTCCAGTTCTAACTCCAATTCCAATTCCAATTCCAATCCTAATTCTAATCCTAATTCCAACCCTAAAGACACCAACCTGACAGTTACCTTTCCAACTTCACCTCCCAAGGGCCAAACCACCCCCACCACCCCCCCCTCCTCCAGCCCCCCTGTGCCTGGGTGATCTGCAGCTCCATTACCTGCTGCCTGCTGAGCAGGACCTGTGCCAGGTGCTTGCCCACCTCGGCAGAGCGGTGCAGACAGACCCCCCAGGGGTTGTCAATGACACTGGCAGCAGTCAGCAGGGATGTTGGCCAGGTCAAGGCTGTCACAATCCCTGCAGCACACAAAGCAAACAGCACAGCACACTCACCCAGCTGGGCCTGTTCACAGGGAAAGGTCCAAAGCAAGGTCACAGGTTGCATGGGGTGGGAAGGGACACTCAAAGGTCATCTTGGCCAACCCCCCCCTCCCCCTGCAGGGACACCTCTGATTAGAGCTAGGGCTAGATCTTGAGTGTCTCCAGGGATGGGGGCCACAGCTACTGCCCTGGGCAACCTCTTCCAGTGCCTCCCCCACCCCCATCATGGTGCAGAACTTCCTCCTGATCTCACAGAACCATAGAATCCAGAAGGCTGGAAAAGACCTCAGGGATCATCAAGCCCAACCTGTCCAAGCTAAACCTCCCTTGCTCCAGCTCCAAACCACTGCTCCTCATCCTCCCCCCACAGCCCCTTCTGAGCAGTCCCTCCCCAGCCTGCCTGTAGCTCCCCTGCAGACACTGAAATGCAGCTCTGAGCTCTCCCTGGAGCCTTCTTCCTCTCCAGGTATCTCAGCCTGTCCCCACAGCAGAGGTTCTTCAGTCCTCTGATCATCTCTGTGGCCTCCTCTGGACTTCCTCCAGCAGGTCCATGTCCTTGTGTTGGGGGCTCCAGACACAGCCCTGTAGGTGAGGTCTCCCCAGAGCAGAGCAGAGGGGGCAGGATCCTCTCTCTCCATCCCTGGCAATGGGCACTGGCAGCCCAGAAGGCCAATGGCAGCTTGGCTGCCATTGGCCTTCTGGGCTGCCAGTGCCCATTGCAGGCTCCTGGCCAGCTTCTCCCCCACAGCCCTTCCCTGCAGGGCTGCTCTCAATCTCCTCACCTCCCCCCAGCCTGGATTGAGGTCAAGGATTCCCCAACCTACCTGCAGGACCTTGCACTTTGCCTTGAAGAACCTCTGGCCCAGGCTGCCATGTCCTTACCTGACAAGACAGTCAATTTCAGGGCTTCCTCAGCCATCAGGTTGATGAAGCCATTCAGCAGGGTGTCTAAGGCATGGCCAAGCTCCATTAGGTACTTGGATTCCCAGGCCAGGCAGTACTGCTCACTGGACTGCAGCAGGTTGCTCCATGGTGCTGTGAAGCTCCCTGAGGAAGGTTGCAGAGATGGAATTCAAGGTCAGGGCAAAGCCAGAGCCAGCTGAGGCCTGGCAAAGGAGTCCAAGAGAGAAACAGAAAAGCAGCAGCAGGACACTGGGAGACAATGATCACAGAATCCCAGAAGGGTTTGGGTTGGAAGGGACTTTCAAGATCATAGAATCAGCAAGGCTGGGAAAGACCTCAGAGCTCAGCAAGTCCAAGCTGGCAACCAGCACCTCCTGACAGCTAAACCATGGCTCCAAGTGCCACATCCAATCCCCTCTTGAACACCTCCAGGCACAGGGACTCCACCACCTCCCTGGGCAGTACATTCCAATGGCTAACCATCCTCTCTGGGAAGAACTTTCTCCTCACCTCCAGCCTGAACTTCCCCTGGCACAGCTTGAGGCTGTGTCCTCTTGTTCTGCTGCTGGGTGCCTGCCTGGGAGAAGAGACCAACCCCCACCTGGCTCCAACCTCCCTTCAGGGAGTTGGAGAGAGCAAGAAGGTCTCCCCTGAGCCTCCTCTTCTCCAGGCTAAGCAACCCCAGCTCCCTCAGCCTCTCCTCCCAGGGCTGTGCTCCAGACCCCTCCCCAGCTTTCTTGCCCTTCTCTGGACACCTTCCAGCAGCTCAACCTCTTTCCTAACCTGAGGAGCCCAGACCTGGACACAGGACTCCAGGTGTGGCCTAAGCAGTGCTGAGCACAGGGCACAAGGACTTCCCTGCTCCTGCTGGCCACACTCTTCCTGCTGCAGGCCAGGATGCCCTTGGCCTTCTTGGCCCCCTGGGCACACTGCTGGCTCATGTTCAGCTGCTGTCAACCACTAGCCCCAGGTCCCTCTCTGCCTGGCTGCTCTCAGCCACTCTGCCCCCAGCCTGTAGCACTGCCTGGGGTTGTTGTGGCCAGTGTGTAGAACCTGGCACTTGGATGTGTTCAATCTCCTGCCCTTGGCCTCTGCCCATCTGCCCAGCCTGGCAAGGTCCCTCTGCAGAGCTCTCCTATCCTCTAACAGCTCAACTCCTGCCCCCAGCTTGCTGTCATCTGCTAATTTACTGATGATTCACTCAATCCCCTCCTCCAGATCATCAATGAAGATATTAAACAGGATGGAGCCCAGCACTGAGCCCTGGGGATCACCTAGCTCCAACCCCATGCCATGGGCAGGGACACCTCTCACTAGCCCAGGCTGCTCAAGGCCTCATCCAACCCTGCTTGGAGCCTCCACAACATCCAACCTGTTCCAGTGCCTCACCTCCCTCATGGGGAAGAATCCCTCCCTCATGTCTGACCTGAACCCAACTTCTCCCAGTCTGAAGCCATCACCTCCCATCCTCTCACTCCTTGCCTTGGTCAGAAGCCCCTCTGCAGCTCTCCTTCAAAGGGGCAGCACTGTGGTAACAAAGGCAACATCTCCTGGGAGGGTTAGACTGCATATTTCCACTGGTTTACAACCAATGTGTGCTTTGTAAATAACCCTGCAGCCTTGGCACAGAGTCCTCAGCATGGCCTGGCTCAGACTTCACAGCATCAGAGAATTGTCAGGGCTGGAAGGGAGCTCAAGGCTCAGCCAGGGCTTCTCAAACACCTCCAGTGATGGGGACTCCACCACCTCCCTGGGCAGATGATGTTTGTGGAGAGGACATTGCAAGCATTGGGCTTCCCCCCACTGCCTCATGGAGTTGTCAGGGCTGGAAGGGAGCTCAAGGCTCAGCCAGCTCCAAGCCCCTGCCATGGGCAGGGACACCTCACACCACAGCAGGTTGCTCACAGCCACATCCAGCCTGGCTGCAAACACCTCCAGGCAGGAGGCTTCCACCACCTCCCTGGGCAACCTGTGCCAGGCTCTCACCACCCTCCTGGGGAACAACTTCTTCCTCACAGCCAATCTCAATCTCCCCACTTCTAGTTCTGCTCCATCCCCCCCAGTCCTATTCCTCCCTGACACCCTCAGAAGTCCCTCCCCAGCTTTCCTGGAGCCCCCTGCAGATGACTCAGAGACAGCCAAGGCAGAGGGACATTGGACACTGCTTCTGTCAGCTCTTGAGGCCTTTCCTCCTCCCACCAGCCATCAGGCCAGGTCCTGCAGCTCCAGCTTCTCCTGCAGAGCAGAGGAAGCCTGGCCTGAGAAGGATGGAGTGCTGAATGGCTGGGTGGGCCCAGAAGCATGGGAAAGACCTCATCAAAACCCATCCCAGAGCCTCTGGCTGGCACTGCAGCGTGGTGGGCAGGGGCTGCACCAATGGCCCTGCCTGCAGACCTGCTGCAATTAGTTTCACTTTGCCATCCTGCCTAATTAGCTCCTCCACTTTAATGTTCTTTTTCCTCCCAGGTGCTAATCAGCAGCAGTGCCTGGATGCTTGGAGTGATAATGGCCATTTCCCACCCTGCAAGGCTCATTTCAGGCTGGCTGAATCATTTTGAAGCCATCCTCTCTTTTGTTGGCAGGGCACTTTGTGCCAGCAGGGGCCTGGGAAGGCTCTTAATGGACAGCTGAACTCTGAAGGGCAGGGAACTCTGAAAGGGCAGAGTGGTGGTGAATGGTGCCACGGCCAGCTGGCAGCCAGGCACCAGTGGTGTGCCCCAGGGATCAGTGCTGGGCCCCAGCCTGTTCCATATCTTTACTGATGATCTGGAGGAGGGGATTGAGTCCATCAGCAGTGAATGTGCAGGTGACACCAAGCTGGGGGCAGGAGTTGAGCTGTTAGAGGGCAGGAGAGCTCTGCAGAGGGACCTTGCCAGGCTGGGCAGATGGGCAGAGGCCAAGGGCAGGAGATTGAACACATCCAAGTGCCAGGGGCTGCACTTTGGCCACAACAACCCCAGGCAGTGCTACAGGGTGGGGGCAGAGTGGCTGAGAGCAGCCAGGCAGAAAGGGACCTGGGGGGAGTGGTTGATAGTAGGCTGAACATGAGCCAGCAGTGTGCCCAGGGGGCCAAGAAGGCCAAGGGCATCCTGGCCTGCAGCAGGAAGAGTGTGGCCAGCAGGAGAAGGGAGGTCATCCTGCCCTGTGCTCAGCACTGCTTAGGCCACACCTGGAGTCCTGTGTCCAGTTCTGGGCTCCTCAGGTTAGGAAAGAGGTTGAGCTGCTGGAAGGTGTCCAGAGAAGGACAAGAAAGCTGGGGAGGGGTCTGGAGCACAGCCCTGGGAGGAGAGGCTGAGGGAGCTGGGGTTGCTCAGCCTGCAGAAGAGGAGGCTCAGGGGAGACCTTCTTGCTCTCTCCAACTCCCTGAAGGGAGGTTGGAGCCAGGTGGGGGTTGGTCTCTTCTCCCAGGCAAACAGAACAAGAGGCCACAGTCTGAAGCTGTGCCAGGGGAGGTTCAGGCTGGATGTGAGGAAGAAATTCTTCCCAGCAAGAGAGATTGGCCATGGGAATGTGCTGCCCAGGGAGGTGGTGGAGTCCCCATCCCTGGAGGTGTGTAGGAAGAGACTGGATGGGGTGCTTGGTGCCATGGCTTAGTTGATCAGATGGTGCTGGGTGAGAGGTTGGACTTGGTGATCTCAAAGGTCTTTCCCAACCTGGTTAATAATGATAATGATGATAGTAATAATAATGATGATAATAGAGATGATGATAGCAATAACAATGATGATGATAGTGCCCATACTGATAATAGTGGTGCTAATAATGATAATGATGATGGTAATAATAATGATAGCAATAAAACTCACCCTTCCTTGACAGGCAACAGGAGAGAGACATCCCCCAGCAGCAACCCCCCCCCCCTCTTGTGTTGCTTCTGAACCCCCCTGGCAGCTGTTGAGGCAGGTTGCTGAACACATCAGCAGGCAGCTGACATGTGTAAGCTGACAGAGCTGCCCTGGGAACTCAAACACTGCAGCCTGCTCAGGGTGCTCTCCTGCTAGCTCACCTCCAAGGGCTGTGCTGAGCAGGATTCTCTTGACAGGGTTTGCTTGCCAAGAAGCCTCATTATCTGGCAGCCAGCAAGGAAGCAAAGGCACTGCTGCTGTTAATTGCTGGGGGACATAAACAGGAGGGCTCAGAGATAGGTGAGACATTTTGTGCTAGAGCTGGAAAGCAGCCAGCCCAAGGAGAGCTTGCCAAGCAAAGCCACACAGCAGTGAGGAACAGAGGCAAGCCTGCTGCCCTGCCCCTCCCAGCTCACTGCCCTCTCTTGCCCTCTGTTTGGGTTGGGATGGCAGATAGGGTGACCAAGGCTTGTCTTGAGAGCCAAGCTGCTTCAGGTTCCAGGCATAGTGTGGGGAAGGCACTGAAGCACAAACACTACCTGGGGTGGGACCCAGAGCCAGACCTTAAGGCTCCTGTCAGCATCATAGAATTAACAAGGGTGGAAAAGACCTCAGAGATCATCAAGTCCAAGCTGGCATCCAGCACCTCCTGACAACTAAACCATGGCTCCAAGGCCAACCTCTCACCCAGCACCATCTGATCAATTCAACCATGGCACCAAGTGCCTCAGCCAGGCTCTTCCTAAACACCTCCAGGGATGGGGACTCCACCACCTCCCTGGGCAGCACATCCCAATGGCCAATCTCTCTTGCTGGGGAGAACTTTCTCCTCCCCTCCAGCCTAAACCTCCCCTGGCACAGCTTGAGACTGTGGCCTCTTGTTCTGCCTGCCTGGGAGAAGAGACCAACCCCCACCTGGCTCCAACCTCCCTTCAGGGAGTTGGAGAGAGCAAGAAGGTCTCCCCTGAGCCTCCTCTTCTCCAGGCTAAGCAACCCCAGCTCCCTCAGCCTCTCCTCCCAGGGCTGTGCTCCAGACCCCTCCCCAGCTTTCTTGCCCTTCTCTGGACACCTTCAAGTCTCTCAATGTCCTTCTTAAACTGAGGAGCCCAGACCTGGACACAGGACTCCAGGTGTGGCCTAAGCAGTGCTGAGCACAGGGCACAAGGACTTCCCTGCTCCTGCTGGCCACACTCTTCCTGCTGCAGGCCAGGATGCCCTTGGCCTTCTTGGCCCCCTGGGCACACTGCTGGCTCATGTTCAGCTCCTGTCACCCACTACCCCCAGGTCCCTCTCTGCCTGGCTGCTCCCCAAGTGTGGGGAAGACACTGAAGCACAAACACTCCCTGGGGTGGGACCCAGAGGCAGACCTTTAGGCTGCTGTCAGTTTTCCCTTGTCTGGCCCTTACCATATTTGCCAGCACAGAGCCAGCCAGTGATTGCTATGGTGATGTGAAGCTGCTTCCCTTCAGTCAGTGGGAGGAATTCAAACTCTTCTATGGCTCCCACACGCTTCTTCATCTTGTATCCTACACACAGCAGGGCACAAACAAGGCTCAGCAATCACAGGGACACAAGCACCACCAGCATCACAGAATCATCACAGAGTGGCTTTGACTTGGAAAGAAGCTCCAAGATCATCCAGTTCCAACCCTCCTGCCCAGGGCAGGGACACTCTTCCCACCAGGGACACTCTTCCCACTCCTCCAGCCTGGTCTTCAACACCCCCAGGGAGGAGACATCTCTCACAGCTTCTCTGACCAACCTCTCACCACCCTCCCTGGGAAGAATTTCATTCCAATCTCCAGTCTCAACCCCTCCTCCCCCAGTTTCAAACCACTGCCCCTGCTCCTATCACCACAGGCACTTGGAAAAAGGCCCTCCCCAGCTCTCCTGTAGCCCCCTTCAGGTACTGGAGGGCTGCTTCAAGGGCTGCTTTATGCTTTTGCTTCTCCAGGCTGAACAGCCCCAACTCCCTCAGCCTGCCCTTGCAGGACAGGCTCTCCAGCTTGTCTTTGTGAGCCTCCTCTGGTCCCTCTCCAGCACTTCCATTCTCCTTCTTGTGTTGGAGAGCCCAGACCTGGGTGCAGTGCTGCTGGTGAGGACCTCACAAGAGCAGAGCAGAGGGGCAGAATCACCTCCCTCACCCTCTGGCCATAGTATCATAGTATCACAGTATCAGCCAGGGTTGGAAGAGGCCACAAGGATCATCTGGTCCCAACCCCCCTGCCATGGGCAGGGACACCCCACACTAGATCAGCCTGGCCAGAGCCTCATCCAGCCTGGGCTTTTGATGCAGCTCAGGACATGGTTGGCTTGTTAAGAAATCCCTGGGCAATTTAACTCAGGGTCTTCTCCCTTCCCAAGCCCTCAGCCAGCCCATGTGTTACTTAGAGCTTGGTAGGGAGCCAGGATGATTCTTCTGAACCGGTGTGACTGGAGGGAACCCCAGCAGAAGGCTATTTTGTTGGGGCAGATCAGACATCAGCTGCTGCAGCAGCATCCTTTGAAGCAGAGCAGCAAGCTTTAATGCCCTTCATCAGCCACAAAGCAAACCCTGCTTTTCTGCTTGGCCTGCAGGGGCTGCACAGCCTCTTAACCAGCACTGGAAGGGAAAGTCACCTCAGCTTGCCTTGCAGAGCTCAGCTAAGCCTTCAGCTCTGCATTCAGGCCTGACCCTCTACCCTAGCTAGCTGAGAAAGGTGTGGTCACTCTCTTACCAGTCAGGCCAGCTCCAGCTGCTCCAAAAAGTGAGGCCATGACAGCAATGCCAGCAGTGGAAGCCAGGGCGGCTGCTCCAGCGCTCCCGATGAGGGTGGCAGCTCCTGCAGCAACCAGAGGGGCAGCCAGCCCCCCTGTCAAGCCTGAGGATGCAAGCAGGGACAGCAGCCTCACAAAAAGCAGGCAGGCATTTCCCTCTGCTGGGTGAGCAGTGGGAATGCTGCTGAGAGAATCACTGAATCGCTCCTGGAATGGCTCAGGCCGGAAGGGACCTCAGAGAGCATCTGCTCCAACCTCCCTGCCATGGGCAGGGCTAGGGTTAGGGCATGGGGCAGGGACACCTCTAGGCTAGGCTCAACTGCTCAAGGCCATCTCCAGGAGGAGATACTTCAGAACACAACCCCCCCCCCAGACATAGACTCCTAGAATGGCTCAGGTTGGAAGGGACCTCAGAGACCATCTCCTTCACCCCTGCTGCCATGAGCAGGGACACCTCTCAACCAGACTCAGCTGCTCAAGGCCTCACCCAGCCTGGCCTTGAACACCCCCAGGAAGGAGGCATCCACAGCCTCTCTGGGCAGCCCATTCTAGAGTCTCACCACCCTCAGACTGAAGAACTTCTTCCTCAGCTCCTGCTCTGCCTCAGCTTCAAACCATTCCCCCTTGCCCTGTCTCCAGACACCCTCAGGAGAAGTCTCTCTGCAGCCTTCCTGCAGGATCCCTTCAGCTATTGGCAGACAGCGCTAAGGTCCCCCCAGAGTCTTCTCTTCTCCAGGCTGAACACCCCCAGCTCCCTCAGCCTGTGCTCACAGCAGAGCTGCTCCAGCCCTTAGATGATCATAGAATCAGTAAGATTGGAAAAGATCTGAGAGATCATCAAGTTCAACCTATCACCCAGCACCTCCTGACAACCAAACCATGGCTCCAAGTGCCACATCCAATCCCCTCTTGAACACCGCCAGGGATGGGGACTCCACCACCTCCCTGGGCAGCACATTCCCATGGCCAATCTCTCTTGCTGGGAAGAACTTTCTCCTCACCTCCAGCCTAAACCTCCCCTGGCACAGCTTGAGGCTGTGTCCTCTTGTTCTGGGGCTGGGTGCCTGCCTGGCAGAAGAGCCCAACCCCCACCTGGCTCCAACCTCCCTTCAGGCACTTGTAGATGTCAATAAGGTGATCTTTGTGGCCTCCTCAGGGAGGACCCCCCAAGGGCTGAGGGCAGCCTCACCCAGCACTGTTCCACCCCCAACGCTTGCCAAGCCAATCAGCAGGTATCTCTTCAGCTTCCTTCTCCTCTCCTTCTTTCTTCTGGAGACTTCTGCAGTTCTGTGGGGAGAAGTGGATGAGAAGAGCAAAAGCTGATGGGAAAGCCTGCCAGATGACAATGCTGCACCAGAGCTGGCTTTCATTCTCCTCACTGTGATCCCTCTGCTGGGAGCCACAACAAAACCAAAGGAGCATGCAGGTGTGGACTGGGACAACAGCCACAGAGTTATGAGCATGGACATAAACCTCCCCCCACCCCCCAAGCTTTCAACTGATCTCATTGCTGACAACAGCCAACAGATGTTACTTACTTGGAGCCCCCTTCCTAACAGGGCTGAAGCTTGCAAAAAGAGAGAAACAAAGAGTCAGAAGCATTTCAATGACCACTTAGTGCCTGGACACAACCCCAACCAAAGCACAGCAAGGCCAAGAGGAACCAGGGAAGTGCTTGAAGCAAAAGGCAGCAGAGGGATCATTGGTGCTGGCAGAGGGGCAGTGAAATTGGTTTCCATCAGCAGTGATCCCACTGAGCTGCCTTCCAATTGCACATCACAGTATCATCACCTAATCAGCAGTAAAGCACAGCCAGGAGT
>NW_027142419.1:66775-160289 GCF_026170545.1 Melanerpes formicivorus | reverse complement strand
AACCTCCCCTGGCACAGCTTGAGACTGTGTCCTCTTCTTCTGGTGCTGGGTGCCTGCCTGGGAGAAGAGACCAACCCCCACCTGGCTCCAACCTCTCTGCAGGGAGTTGCAGAGAGCAAGAAAGTCTCCCCTGAGCCTCCTCTTCTGCAGGCTAAGCAACCCCAGCTCCCTCAGCCTCTCCTCCCAGGGCTGTGCTCCAGACCCCTCCCCAGCTTTCTTGCCCTTCTCTGGACACCTTCCAGCAGCTCAACCTCTTTCCTAACCTGAGGAGCCCTGACCTGGACACAGGACTCCAGGTGTGGCCTAAGAAGTGCTGAGCACAGGGCACAAGGACTTCCCTGCTCCTGCTGGCCACACACTTCCTGCTGCAGGCCAGGATGCCCTTGGCCTTCCTGGCTGCCTGGGCACACTGATGGCTCCTGTTCAGCTTCCTATCAACCAGCACCCCCAGGTCTCTCTCTGCCTGGCTGCTCTCAGCCACTCTGCCCCCAGCCTGCAGCACTGCCTGGGGTTGTTGTGGCCAAAGTGCAGCACCTGGCACTTGGATGTGTTCAATCTCCTGCCCTTGGCCTCTGCCCATCTGTCCAGCCTGGCAAGGTCCCTCTGCAGAGCTCTCCTACCCTCTAACAGCTCAACTCCTGCCCCCAGCTTGGTCACTGGAGGGAGTCAGTTGTTCAGAGAGGAGGAAGGTTCCTTCCAGCCTGCTCCTGCAGCAGTTAATCCAGGCCCTGAAACATGAGGATTTTATCTGGCTTCCCAAGCTGGATATTTCCCCTCCTAATCCTGGCCTAATGGTGGATTTTCATTCCCCATATAATTGCCTAATCCTTCCTGGAACACCCTCAGCATGCTGTCATGTTGATAAAGCCAGTTGAAGGGGAGGCCCAAACAATGAGGAGCTTTGTGCAAGGCAGCAGGAGGAGAAGGCAGAGCAGGAGGTGAAATCCCTGAAGGCAGGGGCAGAGCTCCCCCAGCCAGAGCTCCTCCAAACCTCCCTTCCTGTGGCACCTTCTGCAGCTGCAAACACAGCTGCCTGCAGGGAATAGTGACAGTGCAGCCTGCCCTGCCTCTCCTCAGCACTTTCTCTCCAGCCAAGTGCTGCTCCTACAGCCCCACAGCCAAAGCAGTGCCCCAGAGTCAGGCTGGTGGGGTTGGGAGAGACCTCTGGAGATCAGCCAGTCCAACCCCCACCCCTGCCAAAGCAGAGTCACCCACAGCAGGCTGCCCAGGATTCAGGGAATCACAGAATGGGTTGGGTTGGAAGGGACCTTCAAGGTCATCCAGTTCCAACCCCCCTGCCATGGGCAGGGACACCTCCCACCAGCCCATCTTGCTCAAGGCCTCATTCAGCCTGGTCTGGACACATCCACAGCCTCCCTGGGCAAGCTGTTCCAGTCTCTCCCACCCTCACTGCCAAGAATGCCTTCTAAATCTCCAGTCTCAATCTCCCCTCTTCCAGCTCCAATCCATTCCCTCTCGTCCTGTCACTCCAAGCCCTTCTCAAAAGTCCCTCCCCAGCTTTCTTGTAACCCCCCTTCAGGCACAGGGAGGCCACTGTAACCTGTCCCTGGAGCCTTCTCTTCTCCAGGCTGAACAGCTCCAGCCCTCACAGATCACAATGCCAAGGTGGGTTTGGAATCCCTCCAGAGAAGGAGACTCCACAAGCTCTCTGGGCAGCCTGCTCCAGGGCTCCAGCAGCCTCACACCAAAGAATGGCAGAATCCTAGAAGGGGTTGGGTTGGAAGGGACCTTAAAGATCATCCAGATCCAGCCCCCTGCCATGGGCAGGGACACCTCACACTACTGCAGGTTGCTCAAGGCCTCATCCAGCCTGGTTTTGAAGCTTTCCTCATGATTAGGTAGAACCTCCTTTGGTCTAGCCTGTGTCCCTTGCCCCCTAAACATACAGAATCATAGAAGTGTCAGGGTTGGAAGGGAGCTCAAGGCTCAGCCAGCTCCAACCCCCCTGCCATGGGCAGGGACACCTCACACCACAGCAGGTTGCTCACAGCCACATCCAGCCTGGCTGCAAACACCTCCAGGCTTCCACCACCTCCCTGGGCAGCCTGTGCCAGGCTCTCACCACCCTCCTGGGGAACAACTTCTTCCTCACAGCCAATCTCAATCTCCCCACTTAGAGTTCTGCTCCATCCCCCCAGTCCTATCCCTCCCTGACACCCTCAAAAGTCTCTCCCCAGCTTTCTTGGAGCCCCCTGCAGACCCTGGAAGGCCACAATTAGGTCTCCAAGATGATGGGAGAAGAACTTCTTCCTAACATCCAATCTGATGGGATCTAGGATCTGGGATATAGGATATGGGATCTGGGATCTGGGATCTAGGATATGGGATAAAGGATATAGGATATGGGATATGGGATATAGGATCTGAGATATAGGATCTGGGATATAGGATATGGGATATAGGATATGGGATATGGGATCTGGGATATAGGATCTGAGATATAGGATCTGGGATATGGGATCTGGGATATAGGGATATGGGATATAGGATATGGGATATGGGATCTGGGATATAGGATATAGGATATGGGATCTGAGATATAGAATCTGAGATATAGGATCTGGGATATAGGATATAGGATATGGGATCTGAGATATAGGATCTGAGATATAGGATCTGGGATATAGGATATGGGATCTGGGATATAGGATCTGAGATATAGGATCTGGGATCTGGGATCTGGGATATAGGATATGGAATATAGGATATGGGATATGGGATCTGGGATATAGGATCTGAGATATAGGATCTGGGATATAGGATATGGAATATAGGATCTGGGATCTGGGATATAGGATCTGGGATATAGGATCTGAGATATAGGATCTAGGATATAGGATCTGGGATATAGGATCTGAGATACAGGATCTGGGATATAGGGTCTGGGATATAGGATCTGGGATATAGGATATGGGATATAGGATCTGAGATATAGGATCTGGGATCTGGGATATAGGATATGGGATATAGGATCTGAGATATAGGATCTGGGATATAGGATCTGGGATCTGGGATATAGGATCTGGGCTATGCCCTAGTTTGTGCCTGCAGTCACCTGGCTCTGGGAACAATCCCTGCTGGAGCTGTTTCACCAAGAGCTGCAGCCTGCCTCTCCATGCCCATGTGGGCAATATCCAGCACTTTATGTTCTACAGAGTGGCTGCTCAGCTTTTTCAGTCCATGTGCTGATGCCTGGAGCTGAAAGTAATGGCAGGGAGGGAGGGGAAATCCAGCTCACCTGGCTGCAGGGCAGTAATGAGCAGCTTGAGCTCTGGGGGTTGAAGAGAGGGTTTGCAGCTACATCTTGCCTGAAGGTGCAGTCAGGAAAACTGCTGTCAGGAGTTGTTACCTTCCACTGCTTCCCCTTCCCTAGCTGCCAGCAGCTGCTTCTGACAGTTGCTTGCCTAATAGCTTCTGCCTTACAATGATCACTTGATTAGCAGGCTGCTTTTTTATCCCCTGTGGTAATTAACTGCCTCTCCTCTGCCCTCACTGATCTTGGATGTGCAGCTTCTTGCCTGAACTACAAATTATGCTTGGAGAGGTTTGGGTTTTTTTTTTCCCCAGATGCCATTTCAGGTCATTTTCCAAGGGAGAAAAGTGGCAGGAGAGGAGCAGGTTAGGCAGCAGCTGGTATCGTGATTTGCAGCTCCTGACAGGAGTGTGTAGAAAGGAGAGGTGGGAAGGGAAGGGAAGGGAAGGGAAGGGAAGGGAAGGGAAGGGAAGGGAAGGGAAGGGAAGGGAAGGGAAGGGAAGGGAAGGGAAGGGAAGGGAAGGGAAGGGAAGGGAAGGGAAGGGAAGGGAAGGGAAGGGAAGGGAAGGGAACTAACCAGGTTGGAAAAGACCTCAGAGATCATCCAGTCCAACCTATTCCCCAGCACCATCTGATCAACTCAACCATGGCACCAAGTGCCTCAGCCAGGCTCTTCCTAAACACCTCCAGGGATGGGGACTCCACCACCTCCCTGGGCAGCACATTCCCATGGCCAATCTCTCTTGCTGGGAAGATCTTCTTCCTCACCTCCAGCCTGAACCTCCCCTGGCACAGCTTGAGACTGTGTCCTCTTGTTCTGGGGCTGCCTGCCTGCCTGGGAGAAGAGACCAACCCCCACCTGGCTGCAACCTCCCTGCAGGGAGTTGGAGAGAGCAAGAAGGTCTCCCCTGAGCCTCCTCTTCTCCAGGCTAAGCAACCCCAGCTCCCTCAGCCTCTCCTCCCAGGGCTGTGCTCCAGACCCCTCCCCAGCTTTCTTGCCCTTCTCTGGACACCTTCCAGCAGCTCAACCTCTTTCCTAACCTGAGGAGCCCAGAACTGGACACAGGACTCAAGGTGTGGCCTAAGCAGTGCTGAGCACAGGGCACAAGGACTTCCCTGCTCCTGCTGGCCACACTCTTCCTGCTGCAGGCCAGGATGCCCTTGGCCTTCTTGACCACCTGGGCACACTGCTGGATCCTGTTCAGCTGCTGTCACCCAGCACCCCCAGGTCCCTCTCTGCCTGGCTGCTCTCAGCCACTCTGCCCCCAGCCTGTAGCTCTGCCTGGGGTTGTTGTGGCCAATATGCAGCACCTGGCACTTGGATGTGTTCAATCTCCTGCCCTTGGGCTCTGCCCATCTGTCCAGCCTGGCAAGGTCCCTCTGCAGAGCTCTGCTACCCTCTAACAGCTCAACTCCTGCCCCCAGCTTGGTTCTCTGGACACCTTCCAGCAGCTCAACATCTTTGCTAACCTGAGGAGCCCAGAACTGGACCTAAGGACTCAAGGTGTGGCCCTAACCACTTGGTGGTTCCCACCTCCAAGTCAGAACATGTTTGGTGCTAGTAAAAGGGATTGAAGTGTTTGGAGCATGGCTCTGTAGATGACTGGACAGTTAACCCTGCAGGGTCTGGGCCACAGGCCAACATCCCCAGCAGCAAAGGCAGGAGTAAACCCTCCTGTTAACAAACACCAGCAAAGATCAGCTCTGCACAAGCTGCCAAAACCCACCTCTTTGCTTCTCACTGATCCAAAAGCTCTTGCAGTGGATGGTGAAAGCTGGCAGCCTGCTGAGCAGCTGTTAATGGATTGCCTGCCCCCAAATTCTGTGCCATCAAAGCACAGTGACAGGTTTAGATTCTGCTTCCTTCCCCTGCTGGCTCCTAACTTTGTTGCTTTAAAAGGGCCATCCCTGGAGGGGCTCATAAAATGAGCAGCTGTGGTAGCTCAGGGCATGGTTTAGTGGTCATGGAGATGCTGGGTATAAAGGTTGGGCTGGATGATCTTAGAGGCCTTTTCCAACCTTAATGATTGTGTCATTCCCCCCCAGAGCAGATCTCAGCCTTGGTTTAGCACTGCAGTGATGAAAGTGCTCAGACTGCTCTCACGTTGCAGCTTGGCTTTGCCTTTTATCTCATTTCCTTCCCTGGCTGCAGCCTGGGCACAGATCAGGACTGGAATCTGTGGTTTCCACCACACTGGGCAAGCACAAAGCACACTGGGGAAGCACAAAGCACACTGGGCAAGCACAAAGCACACTGGAGAAGCACAAAGCACACTGGAGAAGCACAAAGCACGCTGGGCAAGCACAAAGCACACTGGGCAAGCACAAAGCACACTGGGCAAGCACAAAGCACACTGGGGAAGCACAAAGCACACTGGGCAAGCACAAAGCACACTGGGGAAGCACAAACCACACTGGGGAAGCACAAAGCACACTGAGCAAGCACAAAGCACACTGAGCAAGCACAAAGCACACTGGGCAAGCACAAAGCACACTGGGCAAGCACAAAGCACACTGGGCAAGCACAAAGCACACTGAGCAAGCACAAAGCACACTGAGCAAGCACAAAGCACACTGGGCAAGCACAAAGCACACTGAGCAAGCACAAAGCACACTGGGCAAGCACAAAGCACACTGGGGAAGCACAAACCACACTGGGCAAGCACAAAGCACACTGGAGAAGCACAAAGCATGCTGGGGAAGCACAAAGCACACTGGGGAAGCACAAAGCACACTGAGCAAGCACAAAGCACACTGGGGAAGCACAAACCACACTGGGGAAGCACAAAGCACACTGGGCAAGCACAAAGCACACTGAGCAAGCACAAAGCACACTGGGCAAGCACAAAGCACACTGGGGAAGCACAAAGCACACTGGGCAAGCACAAGCCACACTGGGCAAGCACAAAGCACACTGAGCTGGCTGCAGGCCATGCAAGCCACAGTTTTAAGTGTGCAGCATGATGCTCCTTGCTCCTGCCCTTAGCAGGCTGCTGTCAGCTGAGCTGTGCAGCCTGGAGAAGAGGAGGCTCCAGGGAGGCCTCAGAGCAGCCTTCCAGTACTACAAGAAAGCTGGGGAGGGACTTTTCACAAGGGTTTGTAGTGGTAGGATGAAAGGCAATGGCTTTGAGCTGGAAAAAGGGAGATGTAGACTGGAGACTAGGAAGAAATTCTTTCCAGTGAGGCTGGGGAGACACTGGCACAGGTTGCCCAGGGAGGTTGTGGCTGCTCCCTCCCTGGAGGTGTTCAAAGTGAGGCTGGATGAGGCCTTGAGCAAGCTGGGCTGGTGGGAGGTGTCCCTGCCCATGGCAGGGGGGTTGGAACTGGCTGATCTTGCAGGTCCCTTCCAACCCAAACCCTTCTGTGATCCTATGCTTTTGCATCATGCCACAGCAGCCACAGTCCAGCTGATACAGAATGAAGCCCTGGAGCAGCACCTTTGCCCCCAACACCCCACCCTGGGAACCAGTTTGGCTGCACTGCAAGCCCAGGACTGAGTTTGCTTTCACAGGCCACACCAAAACAGTGGCTGGCACTCCCAACCCTTGCTCCTGCAGGGCAAAACACCTCCTGGTTAGCCCTTGGTGATCTTTAGAGATAATTTTGACTTTCCTTTTTTTACAGTGTGCTGTAAAGCTGAGCTTGGCTTCAAGCAGTCTGTGGCAGAAAGCTACCTGTCACATGCTGGGCCCCACATCTGAAGTGTCCTGTGTCAGGGACACTGATTAAAGCCTTTATTACCACTTGGCTTAATCTGGCAAGCTGTTTGCTGAGCTGACAGAGGGAAATATTGAAAGTCCACTCTGGAGATGTTTACTGCCTTGCAGATTGCTAAAGCTCCTCACAGAGCCCTGCCTGAGGAGTGGAATGAAAGCCCACCACGCTGCTTCGAGCTGGCACAGCTTGAGGCTGTGGCCTCTTGTTCTGGGGCTGGGTGCCTGCCTGGGAGAAGAGACCAACCCCCACCTGGCTCCAACCTCCCTGCAGGGAGTTGCAGAGAGCAAGAAGGTCTCCCCTGAGCCTCCTCTTCTCCAGGCTAAGCAACCCCAGCTCCCTCAGCCTCTCCTCCCAGGGCTGTGCTCCAGACCCCTCCCCAGCTTTCTTGCCCTTCTCTGGACACCTTCCAGCAGCTCAACCTCTTTCCTAACCTGAGGAGCCCAGAGCTGGACACAGGACTCCAGGTGTGGCCTGAGCAGTGCTGAGCACAGGGCACAAGGACTTCCCTGCTCCTGCTGGCCACACTCTTCCTGATGCAGGCCAGGATGCCCTTGGCCTTCTTGGCCACCTGGGCACACTGCTGGCTCATGTTCAGGCAGCTGTCAACCACTACCCCAAGGTCCCTTTCTGTTTGGCTGCTCTCAGCCACTCTGCTCCCAGCCTGTAGCTCTGCCTGGGGTTGTTGTGGCCAAAGTGCAGCCCCTGGCACTTGGACTTGTTGAATGCCATCCTGTTGGCCTCTGCCCATCTGTCCAGCCAGTCGAGGTCCCTCTGCAGAGCTCTTCCTGCTGGAGGCCAGGATGCCTTTGGCCTTCTTGGCCCCTGGGGCATCACTGCTGAGCTTTCCAGCTCCAGCAGTATTTCTCCACCCCATTGCCAACCCAAATGCTCTTACTCTGACTCTTCCTCTTTTTGTTCCTTCAGGCTCTCAAGCAGAGATTCCTCCAGGACATCCAGCTCCTCCAAGGGGATCCTCAGCAGCCAGGTGATGTGGCAGATCAACACCCTGGCTCGAGCGTCGTAGTACCCTTCAAGAGAGGGAAGGGCAGGAAGTCAGTCAGCCTGCCTGGCACAGGGCTAAAAAGTGAGGCAACACCACTGGAGAAGAGAGTGGTCAATGGAAAAGTGGAGATTCCAAGCTTGGAAGTGTTGAAGGCCAGCTTGGATGAGGCCTTGAGCAAGCTGGGCCGGTGGGAGGGGTCCCAGCCAAAGGCAGGGAGGTTGGAACTCGATGGTCTTGAGGGTCCCTCCCAACCCATCCTGTGGTCCTAGGACTGGAAACCCTTCTGCCCTGCAGAAGAGTCACTGCAGCAGGAAGCTGCCTCTAGGGCAGACAATCCTTGGGTTCTCAGCCTCTGTGACAGAGGCCTTCTGGACAGGCTGCAGCAAGAGGAGCTCTAAGTGGCAACAGCAAACGTGTGCATGGGTGACACGGGACAGCACACCCCTGCTGTGCACCACTGCAAGGCACTGTGCCAGCCTGGATGGGAAGGCAGCTACAGAGGAGCTGCAGGGGGGCGTTGCACAAAGGCATGGAGGGCCAGGATGAGGAGGGATGGCTTCAGAGGGGGAGAAGCTGGATTTGAATCAGACATGAGGGAGAAATGCCTCCCCATGGGGGTGGTGAGGCACTGCAACAGGTTGCCCAGTGAGGTCATGGATGCCTCCTCCCCACAGGGGTTTAAGGCCAGGCTGGATGAGGCCCTGAGCAAGCTGGGCTGGTGGAAGGTTGGATTGGAATACAGAACACAGAATTAACCAGGTTGGGAAAGAGCTTTGAGATCAGCAAGTCCAACCTCTCACCCAGCACCATCTGATCAACTCAACCATGGCACCAAGTGCCTCAGCCAGGCTCTTCCTAAACACCTCCAGGGATGGGGACTCCACCACCCCCTGGGCAGCACATCCCCATGGCCAATCTCTCTTGCTGGGAAGACTTTTTCTTCCTAACACCCAGCCTAGGACCTTAAAGATTATCCAGTTCCAAGCCCTGGGCATTAAGAGGAACACTTTCCATTAGACCAAGGTGCCCCAGCCAAAGGCAGGGAGGTTGGAACTGGATGATCTTGAAGGTCCCTTCCAACCCACAGCATTCTGAGATCTGTGATCTGTCAGAAGTGCACCTCCATGCCAAAGCTTCAGCAGTTCAGCCTTCTGCACAGGAGCCAGCAGTGTGCCCAGGGGGCCAAGAAGGCCAAGGGCATCCTGGCCTGCAGCAGGAAGAGTGTGGCCAGCAGGAGCAGGGAAGTCCTTGTGCCCTGTGCTCAGCACTGCTTAGGCCACACCTGGAGTCCTGTGTCCAGTTCTGGGCTCCTCAGGTTAGGAAAGAGGTTGAGCTGCTGGAAGGTGTCCAGAGAAGGGCAAGAAAGCTGGGGAGGGGTCTGGAGCACAGCCCTGGGAGGAGAGGCTGAGGGAGCTGGGGTTGCTTAGCCTGGAGAAGAGGAGGCTCAGGGGAGACCTCATTGCTCTCTCCAACTCCCTGCAGGGAGGTTGGAGCCTGGTGGGGGTTGGTCTCTTCTCCCAGGCAGGCAGCCAGCCCCAGAACAAGAGGACACAGTCTCAAGCTGTGCCAGGGGAGGTTTAGGCTGGAGGGGAGGAGAAAGTTCTTCCCAGAGAGGGTTGTTAGCCATTGGAATGTGCTGCCCAGGGAGGTAGTGGAGTCCCCATCCCTGGAGGTGTTCAAGAGGGGCTTGGATGTGGCGCTTGGAGCCATGGTTTAGCCATGAGGTCTGTGGTGCCAGGTTGGACTTGATGATCTCTGAGGTCTCTTCCATCCTTGGTGATTCTGGGTGCTTCCCAATCCACCTTGGGGGAGCAACCAGAGGGACTGTGGAGCTTCAAAGCCACACACAGCAGCTCAGCCAGCAGCACCACTGACCATTGTTTGTTTGCATTTACACTTCACTGCTGGAGGTGCAGGGGAGGACACTGCACCCAGACAACAGGGGGGAGGAGAAATCATTACCCCCAGGCTCACCAGCAGCTGTCCTCTGAGGGAAGACAGCTTCAAGGTAATAGGTTTTCAATTGCTTGTGCCAGCTCTTGGGTTTTTATCCTGTGCAGCTCACAGCAGCACCTGCTGCATGCTGAGGGTTGCCTTTTGTCAAGGGTTCTGGGGGCACTCTGGGATGAAAGCTGCAATTGGATTTCTGGGGGGAGTGGGGAGGGAGGGAGGAACCAGCCCAGCAAGACCCAGCTGCAAAGGCTGTGTTTGAGACCTGCTGCACACACATCAAACATGGCAGAGGGCAATTTATTAGGCTTGCTTGAGAGTATTATTAGCATTATTAGGTTTGCTTGAGAGCATTATGAGCATTATTAGGTTTATTGAGAGCAGCCCTGAAGAAAGAGGCTTGGGGGTGCTGGGTGCTGAGCAGCTCCCCAGCAGCCAGCAGAGCCCTCCTGCAGCCCAGCAGGCAGCTGTGTGCTGGCTGCAGCCAGAGCAGGGTGGGCAGCAGGGCAGCAGAGGGGATTCTGCCCCTGGGCTCTGCTCTGCTCAGACCTCACCTCCAATCCTGCCTCCAGCTCTGCTGTCCCCAGCAGCAGAAGGACACAGAGCTGCTGGAGGGAGGCCAGAGGAGACCACAGAGAGGATCCACAGTGTGCTCAGGGCCACATCTGCTTTGACCTTCAATGTCTCCAGGGATGAGGCTGCCAGCACCTCTCTGGGCAACCTGTGCCAGTGTTTCACTGCCCTCAGTGTGAGGAACTTCCTCTGAAGGAACCCAGAACTGACCTTGAGTCCCCTTCCCAGCATGGCCAAGGGACATCTCCCAGCCCCTGCAGGCCCTTGAAAAGCTCCAATCTGCCTCACTCACACAAGCAGAGAATGGTTGGGGCTGGAAGGGACCTCCAAAGGGCATCCAGCCCACCCCCCTGCAGTCAGCAGGGACATCCTCCCCTGGACCTGGTTGCCCAGAGCAGAAGGAGGACACAGAGCTGCAGGAGGGAGTCCAGAGGAGACCACAAAGATGCTCCAAGGGCTGGAGCAGCTCTGCTGTGAGGACAGGCTGAGGGAGCTGGGGGTGTGCAGCCTGGAGAGGAGAAGACTCCAGGGGGACCTCAGAGCTGCCTGCCAGGAGCTGAAGGGACCCTGCAGGAAGGCTGCAGAGAGACTTCTCCTGAGGGTGTCTGGAGACAGGGCAAGGGGGAATGGTTTGAAGCTGAGGCAGAGCAGGGTTAGAGTGGGGATGAGGAAGAAGTTCTTCAGATGAGGATGGTGAGAGTCTGGATTAGGCTGCCCAGAGAGGTTGTGGATGTCCCCTGCCTGGGGTTGTTCAAGGCCAGGCTGGATGAGGCCTTAAGCAGCTGAGTCTGCTTGAGAGATGTAGGTGAGGTTGGAGCAGATGATCTCTGAGGTCCCTTTCCATCCTGAGCCACTCTAGGATTCTATGATTCCAACCCCATTTCCCCATCCCCAGAGAGCCTGTGTTCCCCATCCCAGGGGGTGTGAGCAGACAGAACAGAGGGCAATGCTGTTCTACATGAGGCCCCTTCCAGCCTCAATGGTCCTGTGACTCTGTGTGAGCCTGTGTGTGTGTGCTTCTGAGACCTGCTGCACGTAGATCCAGTGTGGCACATGGCCACAGGAGGTTGATTTATTTATTACCCAGATAGCAGACTTCCTGAGAAGGCTTCCCAGAAAGAGAGGTTGGCCCTTGGAATGTGCTGCCCAGGGAGGTGCTGGAGCCTGCTGTGAGCACAGGCTGAGGGAGCTGGGGCTGTGCAGCCTGGAGAGGAGAAGGGTCCAGGGTGAGCTCCCTGGAGAGGGAGAAAAAAAGCCACCAAAGCAGCCCACTGCAGGTAGTTCAGGTCCAAACCTCTCTGCCATCACACACACACACTGCTGGCAGGTGAGGGAGGGGAAGAGTTGCTCAGTCTTTACTGGCATCACTAATGCCAAGTGGATTGCTGCTTTCCCTGTACTGGATGCAGGGAAGGGCTGTGCTGCCTCTGCCAGGAAGAGAGCTAAGCCAGGCATCAGGGGGCAGCTGGAGCTCTTGAAAGCATCAGCCAGGGAGTCCTGGAGTTAGGAGGGGAAGTGGGGAACTTACCATCTCGAAGGGAGAAGGAGAGAAGGTCCTGCAAAGGAAAAAGAGAGAAGAATTGTGAGGTCAAACTGATGAGGACTTGGTGACCTTGGAGGTCTTTCCCAACCTGCTCTGTCTGGAGGCATCACACTTAGAGAGTCAAATGGGTTAGGCTGGAAGGGACCTTCAAGATCAGCCAGTTCCAACTCCCCTGTCACAGTATCACCAAGGTTGGAAGAGACCTCAAAGGTCATCAAGTCCAACCTGGCATCACAGACCTCATGGCTAAACCATGGCTCCCAGTGCCACATCCAATCCTCTCTTGAACACCTCCAGGGATGGGGACTCCACCACCTCCCTGGGCAGCACATTCCAATGGCCAACAACTCTCTCTGGGAAGAACTTTCTCCTCACCTCCAGCCTGAACCTCCCCTGGCACAGCTTGAGGCTGTGTCCTCTTGTTCTGGTGCTGGCTGGCTGCCTGCCTGGGAGAAGAGACCAACCCCCACCTGGCTCCAAGCTCCCTTCAGGGAGTTGCAGAGAGCAAGAAGGTCTCCCCTGAGCCTCCTCTTCTCCAGGCTAAGCAACCCCAGCTCCCTCAGCCTCTCCTCCCAGGGCTGTGCTCCAGACCCCTCCCCAGCTTTCTTGCCCTTCTCTGGACACCTTCCAGCAGCTCAACCTCTTTCCTAAACTGAGGAGCCCAGAACTGGACACAGGACTCCAGCTGTGGCCTAAGCAGTGCTGAGCACAGGGCACAAGGACTTCCCTGCTCCTGCTGGCCACACTCTGCCTGATGCAGGCCAGGATGCCCTTGGCCTTCTTGGCCGCCTGGGCACACTGCTGGCTCATGTTCAGCCAGCTGTCAATCAGCACCCCCAGGTCCCTCTCTGTTTGGCAGCTCTCAGCCACTCTGCCCCCAGCCTGTAGCTCTGCATGGGGTTGGTGTGGCCAAAGTGCAGCCCCTGGCACTTGGACTTGTTCAATGCCATCCTGTTGGATTCTGCCCATCTGTCCAGTCGGTCAAGGTCCCTCTGCAGAGCCTTTCTACCCTCTAACTGACCAACATCTGCTCCTAGCTTGGTGTCAGCTGCAAACTTGCTGATGTCTGACTCGACCCCCTCATCCAGATCATCAATGAAGATGTTAAAGAGCCTGGGGCCAGCACTGATCCCTGGGGCACACCACTGGTGCCTGGCTGCCAGCTGGCTGTGGCACCATTCACCACCACTCTCTGGGCTCAGCCTCCAGCCAGTTCCTAACCCAGCTCAGAGAGCTGCTGTCCAAGCCAGGGGCTGACAGCTTGGCCAGGAGTTTGCTGTGGGGGATGGTGGCAAAGGCCTTGCTGCAGCCCAGGCAGCCCTCATCCATAGCCTGCCCCATATCCACCAGGCAGTCACCAAGGCACGGAAGGAGATCAGGCTGGAGAGGCAGGACCTGCCCTGACTGAATCCCTGCTGGCTGGGCCTGAGCCCTTGGCCCCCTTCCACTAGAGCAGCTTGCCCAGAGAAGCTGTGGAGGCTCCAGGCCTGGAGGCCAGGTAGGATGAAGCCTTGAGCAAGCTGCCAGGTGGAGGAGGCTGCCAAAGGCTTCATGGCTGTGGGTCCTGTGAGCTCCTCAGCAGGGCTGGTACCACCAAAAGGGCTCCAATCTCTTCCCTGCTGTGAAGGGAGCAGCCAGCTGCTGCTAGGGGAGGGGCAAGCTGCTGATGCTGCCCAGGGAAGAGCCTAGGCCCTGAGGATCACTCTCAGTGAGAGGAGTTTCCTGTTTCCTGAGAGCACTGACTCATTTTCCTTGGAAGGGACCTTAAAGGCCATCCAGTTCCACCCCTGCCTGCCATGGGCAGGGACACTTCCCACCAGCCCAGCTTGCACAGGGCCTCATCCAGCCTGGCCTTGAGCATCTCCAGGGAGGGGACAGCCACAGCCTCCCTGGGCAGCCTGTGCCAGTGTCTCCCCATCCTCACTGGGAAGAATCTCTTCCTAACTAATCTCCAGTCTTAATCTCCCCTCTCCCAGCTCAAAACCATTCCCCCTCATCCTGCCACTCCCAGCCCTTGTCACAAGTCCCTCCCCAGCTCTCCTGGAGCCCCTGCAGGTGCTGGAAGGCTGCTCTAAGGCCTCCCTGCAGCCTTCCTGCAGGATCCCTTCAGGTGCTGGCAGGCAGCTCTGAGGTCCCCCTGCAGCCTTCCTGCAGGATCCCTTCAGGTGCTGGCAGGCAGCTCTGAGGTCCCCCTGCAGCCTTCCTGCAGGATCCCTTCAGGTGCTGGCAGGCAGCTCTGAGGTCCCCCTGTCCCCAAGTCTCCTCAGCCTGTCCCCACAGAGGAGGTCCTCCAGCCTTTGTGGCCTCCTTTGGAGCCTCCCCAGCAGTTCCCCTTGTGCTGGGGGCAGCAGGACTGGAGGCAGTGCAGCAGGTGGGGTCTCAGCAGAGCAGAGCAGAGGGGCAGAATGCCCTCCCTGTGCTGCTGGCCACACTTCTCCTGCTGCAGGCCAGCCCAGGCTGCCAGCCCTCACTGCTGGCTCAGGGGGAGGGTACTGCATCTCCCCCCCAACACATCACATAAGCCCTTCTCCAAACCTGGCCCTGAGCCCTTTCCTTCTGTGCACTTCAAAAGGTGAAGGAGAGATAGAGGCAATCAGGTGATAAAGAGGAACTACTGTATTTTTATGGCCTCCGTGCCAAGGAGCACTCTCAGCTCCCTCCACGGGCCCCGGGCTCTGCACGTACTGCTGTGCAGCCAGCCAGCAATCAGCATGGATCAGATTAGCTCACAAGCAGGTTGTTTTCTTCCTCCAAGCCAGCAGTTTGTTATGCTTCAGGCTTGTTTTGACCCTCCCTGCACAAGATTCCCACCCATGTGACTGACAAGCCTCACCACAGCAAGGGAAAGGCCCTGGAGGCAGAGCCCCTGTGAAGTTCAACAAGAGCAAGGGCAGGGTCCTGCAGCTGGGTCAAGGCAATCCCAGGCACAAATGCAGGCTGGGCAGGAAGCAGCCCTGAGGAGAGAGCCTTGGGGGTGCTGGGGGAGGAGAAGCTCACCAGGAGCTCTCAGTGTGCACTTGCAGCCCAGAAAGCCAACCAGAGCCTGGGCTGCAGCAGAAGTGTGGCCAGCAGGGCAAGGGAGGTGATTCTCCCCCTCTGCTCAGCGCTGGGGAGACCCCACCTGGAGTCCTGCCTCCAGTTCTGGAGCCCCTATGGCAAGAGGGATCTGGAGGTGCTGGAAGGTGTCCAGAGAAGGGCCAGGAGGATGATCAGAGGGCTGGAGCTGCTCTGCTGTGAGGACAGACTGAAGGAGTTGGGGCTGTTCAGTCTGGAGAAGAGAAGGCTCTGAGGTGACCTCATTGTGGCCTTCCAGGAGCTGAAGGGGGCTACAGGAAGGCTGGGGAGGGACTGCTCAGGCTCTCAGGTAGTGATAGGACTAGGGGGAATGGAATGAAGCTGGAGGTGGGGAGATTGAGGCTGGAGGTGAGGAGGAAGTTCTTCCCCATGAGAGTAGTGAAGCCCTGGAATGGGTTGTCCAGGGAGGTGGTTGAGGCCCCATCCCTGGGGGTGTTTAAGGCCAGGCTGGCTGAGGCTGTGGCCAGGCTGATCTAGTGTGGGGTGTCCCTGCCCATGGCAGGGGGTTGGAACTGGCTGATCCTTGTGGTCCCTTCCAACCCTGACTGATACTGTGATACTATGAATCGCTGCCTGCTGGGGCTGTGCAGCCTGGAGAGGAGAAGGCTCCAGGGGGACCTCAGAGCTGCCTGCTAGGAGCTGAAGGGATCCTGCAGGAAGGCTGCAGAGGGACTTCTCCTGAGGGTGTCTGGAGACAGGGCAAGGGGGAATGGTTTGAAGCTGAGCAGAGCAGGGTTAGAGTGGGGATGAGGAAGAAGCTGTGCAGTGTGAGCGTGGGCAGGCAGCTGTGTGCTGGCTGCAGCCAGAGCAGGGTGGGCAGCAGGGCAGCAGAGGGGATTCTGCCCCTGGGCTCTGCTCTGCTCAGACCTCACCTCCAGCTCTGCTGTCCCCAGCAGCAGAAGGACACAGAGCTGCTGGAGGGAGGCCAGAGGAGACCACAGAGAGGATCCACAGTGTGCTCAGGGCAACATCTGCTTTGACCTTCAATGTCTCCAGGGATGAGGCTTCCAGCACCTCTCTGGGCAACCTGTGCCATTCACTCCCTTCAGTGTGAAGAACTTCCTCTGAAGGAACCCAGAACTGACCTTGAGTCACCTTCCCAGCATGGCCAAGGGACATCTCCCAGCCCCTGCAGGCCCTTGAAAAGCTCCAATCTGCCTCACTCACACAAGCAGAGAATGGTTGGGGCTGGAAGGGACCTCCAAAGGGCATCCAGCCCACCCCCCTGCAGTCAGCAGGGACATCCTCCCCTGGACCTGGTTGCCCAGAGCAGAAGGAGGACACAGAGCTGCTGGAGGGAGTCCAGAGGAGGCCACAAAGATGCTCCAAGGGCTGGAGCAGCTCTGCTGTAAGCACAGGCTGAGGGAGCTGGGGCTGTGCAGCCTGGAGAGGAGAAGGCTCCAGGGGGACCTCAGAGCTGCCTGCCAGGAGCTGAAGGGATCCTGAAGGAAGGCTGCAGAGGGACTTCTCCTGAGGGGGTCTGAGCCAGGCCAAGGGGGAATGGTTTGAAGCTGAGGCAGAGCAGGGTTAGAGTGGGGATGAGGAAGAAGTTTTTGAGTGTGAGGGTGGTGAGAGTCTGGATTAGGCTGCCCAGGGAGGTTGTGGCTGCCTCCTGCCTGGGGTTGTTCAAGGCCAGGCTGGATGAGGCCTTAAGCAGCTGAGTCTGGGTGAGAGGTGTAGGTGAGGTTGGAGCAGATGATCTCTGAGGTCCCTTTCCATCCTGAGCCACTCTAGGATTCTCTGATTCCAACCCCATTTCCTCCTGCCCAGAGAGCCTGTGTTCCCCATCCCAGGGGGTGTGAGCAGACAGAACAGAGGGCAATGCTGCTCCACATATGCTCAGAGGGGGGAAAAAGGAGACCAAAATCATTCACCAGAAGAACTTCCAACATTTCTTTCACCTCTCATCACTCCTTCACCTCCTGCTGCTGTGCTGCCTCCTGACCCTGCACCCACAGCCTGTGTGCCATGGCTCCAGCCCCCAAAGGGATTTGGTTAACCTGCAGCTGTCTGTGCCAGGCTGCAATGAATGCAGAGCCCATCAGCCTCCCATTGCCACTGAGTCAGTGCTGAGCTCACCTCCTGTACCATCCCTTTCAGCCCTGCTAAACTGGAGGGCACTCAGTGATGCAGGCAGGCCCCTGCCACTGAACAGGCTGAGCACTTCCAAGGGTCCTTATTAAGCCCCCCCAGGAAACAAAAGCATTGCCTCAGCAGCAGCTGGCTGCAGGGAAGCAAAAGAGGAAGAACTCCCAAAGCCTTGGCCCACAGCCTGTTTCTTTTCAGGCCAGAAGGGAAGAACAGCTTCTGAGAAGCTTCTCAGCTGAAGCTTCCTTGCAAGCCTCTGCTGCCTGGCTGGGCTGAAGCCTGGAAGTCTCTCTTTTCCCCTTGACAAACAGCAATCAGCTTGCCCCTGGAGGTGACTGTGCAAGGTACTGATGCTGTGGCAGGAGCCTGATAGCTGCACCTGAGCTTTGCTTCCAGCTGATCAAAGCATTGTTATCTACAGCTTCTGTTTTCTACCTGAATCAGAGTGATAAGTGTCCCAGTTCTGTGGCTCAGAGCTGAGCCAGAGTCACCTCTGGAAAAGCACAGTGCCCCTGGGCTTGGATGTGGCCCTTGGAGCCATGGTGTAGCTGTCAGAGGTGTTGGGTGAGAGGTTGGACTTGCTGAGCTCTGAGCTCTTTGCCAACCTTATTGATCCTAAGACTCTCTGATTCAGTGCCAAGACCTCAGTGAGCAAAAGCTGCTGAGCCAGAGGTGGGCATCAACCTCCACTGAGGATGAAACCTGAGGGACACTGTTCAGGGGTGGGCCTGGCAGTGCTGGCTCAACAGCTGGGACTTGAGGACCCTGAAGGTCATCTTCCAGCCTGTGCTGGGCTGTGTGCTCCCCAGCTCAAGCTGTGCTCAGAGCACTCAGGCTCCAGCAGGACTCCTGCAGCCCCAAAGCTGCCAACCCCCCAGGCCACAGCCTCACAGCATTGCTCTGGGGAAGTGGGAGAGGGTCACACACCTCTCCCTTCCTGTGGTTTGCACAGCAGGGCCTGGCAGGGGGGAGTTACAACCAACACAGGCTCAACTTTGCTTGCTCCAGCAGTGATGAAACTGGACCTGGCTGCTGCTCACCACCCCAAACCAAGCCAGAAAGGGAACAGCCCCTGAGGATGTTCTGCCCTTGGCCACTGATGTCTGACTTGGCCCTGGGGTTGTGCTCTGCCACAGGGGTTCATAGAATCACCAAATGGCTTGGGATGAAAGATCATCCTGGGGCCCTGGGCTTGGCTGCGGCCCTTGGAGCCATGGTTGAGCTGTCAGGAGGTGTTGGGTGAGAGGTTGGACTTGCTGAGCTCAAAGCTCTGTCCCAGCCTGGTTCATTCTGTCTTCTGTAACCCCCCTGCCACAGGCAGGGACACCTCCTGCTAGCCCCCAGCCAAGGCCTCATCCAACCTGGCTTTCAGCACTCAGCCTTGCAGCCAGCACAACTTCTCTGGGCAACCTCTTGAGTGCCTCCCCACCCTCATGGGGAGGAATTTCTTCCTCCTGTCTGACCTAAATCCAACTCCTTCCACTTTGAAGCCATCACCTCTCACCCTGTCACCCCATGCCTTTGCCAGAAGTCCCTCCCCAGCTCTCCTGAAGGGGACTTCAAGTGCTGGAAGGCTGCTCTGAGGTCTCCATGGAGCCTTCTCTCCTCCAGGCTGAACAGCCATTAGGGTTGAAATCACAGAGCTGTCAGGGTTGGAAGGGAGCTCAAGGCTCAGCCAGCTCCAACCCCCTGCCATGGGCAAGGACACCTCACACCACAGCAGGTTGCTCACAGCCACATCCAGCCTGGCTGCAAACACCTCCAGGCAGGAGGCTTCCACCACCTCCCTGGGCAGCCTGTGCCAGGCTCTCACCACCCTCCTGGGGAACAACTTCTTCCTCACAGCCAATCTCAATCCACCCATTTCTAGTTCTGCTCCATCCCCCCCAGTCCTATCCCTCCCTGACACCCTCAGAAGTCCCTCCCCAGCTTTCTTGCAGCCCCCTTCAGATCCTGGAAGGCCACAATGAGGTCTCCAAGATGATGAGAGTTGACCTAGGGAGTTCCCTGCTGTCACAGCTTCACCTGCCTAGCCCTGCTGGCAGGTCTGCCAGGCCAGAGCTCAAGGTGTGTGCTGTTACTCAGCACCACAGCCCTGTCTGCAGGCAGGGTGTCTCTCCCTGCTTGCTTATCTGCAGCACCCAGGTGACAGTGGCCTCATCCTGCATGCCAGCAGCAGCATCCTGCCTGCTCTTCCTCACATGAGGCTGGGCCAGGAGGGGCTGAGCCTGCAGCAAAGGTGAATGACTCTGCAATGCTTTGCCTCTTTTATGTCAGCTTTGACATCAGCAGACTGTAGACTCATGACACTGTTTTGGCTGGGAGAGGCCTTTAAGATCATCAAACCCAACCCTTCACCCAGCACTGGCAGGTCACCACTCAACCCTGGCCCTCAGCACCACATCTCCACAGCTTTCAAACCCCTTCAGGGATGGGGACTCCACCACTGCCCTGGGGAGGGGGTGGTTTCAACCCCACTGATACTTTCTCAGTGAAAGGAAAGGGTCACAGGAGCTGATTTCCCTCCTGCCAAAGCTGGCTCTGGAGGAGCAGAGCCTGTTTGGAGCATGCATAGAATCACAGAGCTGTCAGGGTTGGAAGGGAGCTCAAGGCTCAGCCAGCTCCAACCCCCCTGCCATGGGCAGGGACACCTCACACTGCAGCAGGTTGCTTACAGCCACATCCAGCCTGGCTGCAAACACCTCCAGGCAGGAGGCTTCCACCACCTCCCTGGGCAGCCTGTGCCAGGCTCTCACCACCCTCCTGGGGAAGAACTGCTTCCAACCAATGCAGATGGTTTGGAACAAATGAAAATCAACCCTGTGATGGTCAGTGGCTCACACAGGCATCAGAATCACTGCAGCAACACAGTCAGAGGGAAAAGCATGACAGGTGTCTGCTCTGTAGAGAGAAAGCATCAAAGACACACAAATAGTGGCTCCAGCTTTAGGCTCCCCAGGTCTAAGGGAGAGAGTCCAACACAGAGCTGTGAGGATGATGAAGGGACTTGAACATCTCTCCTGTGAAGAAAGACTGAGAGCCCTGGGGCTGTTTAGTCTGGAGAGCAGGCTCAGAGGGGATCTGATCAATGCCTACAGGGATCTGAGGGGTGGGTGTCATAGTATCATAGTATCAGTCAGGGTTGGAAGGGACCACAAGGATCAGCCAGTTCCAACCCCCCTGCCATGGGCAGGGACACCCCACACTAGATCAGCCTGGCCAGAGCCTCATCCAGCCTGGCCTTAAACACCTCCAGGGACAGGGCCCCAACCACCTCCCTGCACAACCCATTCCAGGGCTTCACCACTCTCATGGGGAAGAACTTCCTCCTCACCTCCAGCCTGAATCTCCCCACCTCCAGCTTCATTCCATTCCCCCTAGTCCTACCACTACCTGAGATCCTGAGCAGTCCCTCCCCAGCCTTCCTGTAGCCCCCTTCAGATCCTGGAAGGCCACAATGAGGTCACCTGGGAGCCTTCTCTTCTCCAGACTGAACAGCCCCAACTCCTTCAGTCTGTCCTCACAGCAGAGCAGCTCCAGCCCTCTGCTCCTCCTCCTGGCCCTTCTCTGGACACCTTCCAGCCCCTCCAGATCCCTCCTGTAATAGGGGAAGGTGCCAGGCTCTTCTCAGTGGTGACCAGTGAGAGGACAAGGACCAATGGGTACAAGCTGGGACTCAGGAAGTTCCACCTCAACATGAGGAGAAAGTTGTTTGGTGTGAGGGTGCTGGAGGCCTGGAGCAGGCTGCCCAGGGAGGTTGTGGAGTCTCCTGGTGTGGAGGCATTCAAGCCCCATCTGGATGTGTTCCTCTGTGACCTGCCCTGGGTGACCCTGCCTTGGCAGGGGGGTTGGACTGGATGATCTCCAGAGGTCCCTTCCAACCCCTACCATTCTCTGACTCAACCATTAATTCAGCAGACAGAAACTGTCAGCCACCTTCATGGCTGCCCTGAGCTGTTTCTGGATAGAGAGGCTGCTCCCCTCCCACCCAGCCCCTCAGAATCCTCTGCCTGTCAGAACTGGGGATCCTGCTTCCCTCCCTCTGCAAGCAGAGCTTCAGCTGCAAGCAGCCAGGAATGGGAAATCCCTTTTGGAAAGCAAAGAATAGAATAGAATAGAATAGACCAGACCAGACCAGACCAGGTTGGAAGAGACCTTCAAGATCATCAAGTCCAACCCATCATCCAACACCACCTATCAACTAACCCATGGCCCCAAGCACCCTGTCAAGTCTCCTCCTGAACACCTCCAGTGATGGTGGCTCCACCACCTCCCCAGGCAGCACATTCCAATGGACAATCTCTCTCTCTGTGTAAAACTTCCTCCTGACCTCCAGCCTGAACCTCCCCTGGTGCAGCCTGAGACTGTGTCCTCTTGTTCTGGTGCTGGCTGCCTGGGAGAAGAGACCAACCCCCACCTGGCTCCAACCTCCCTGCAGGGAGTTGGAGAGAGCAAGAAGGTCTCCCCTGAGTCTCCTCCTCTCCAGGCTAAGCAACCCCAGCTCCCTCAGCCTCTCCTCCCAGGGCTGTGCTCCAGAACCCTCCCCAGCTTTCTTGCCCTTCTCTGGACACCTTCCAGCAAGTCAACCTCCTTCCTAACCTGAGGAGCCCAGACCTGGACACAGGACTCCAGGTGTGGCCTAACCAGTGCAGTGTACAGGGGCAGAATGACCTCCCTGCTCCTGCTGGCCACACTCTTCCTGATGCAGGCCAGGATGCCATTGGCCCTCCTGGCCGCCTGGGCACACTGCAGGCTCATGTTCAGCCTACCATCAACCACTACCCCCAGGTCCCTCTCTGCCTGGCTGCTCTCAGCCACTCTGCCCCCAGCCTGTAGCACTGCATGGGGTTGCTGTGGCCAATGTGCAGCACCTGGCACTTGGATGTGTTCAATCTCCTGCCCTTGGCCTCTGCCCATCTGCCCAGCCCCCTCTGCAGAGCCTCTCTACCCTCCAGCAGATGAACTCCTGCCCCCAGCTTGGTGTCATCAGCAAATTTACTGATGATGGACTCAATCCCCTCATCCAGATCATCAGTGAAGATGTTAAAGAGCACAGGGCCCAGCACTGATCCCTGGGGCACACCACTGGTGCCTGGCTGCCAGCTGGCTGTGGCACCATTCACCACCACTCTCTGGGCTCAGCCTCCAGCCACTTCCTAACCCAGCTCAGAGAGCTGCTGCCCAAGCCAGGGCTGACAGAAGGGCAAGGGGGGGGAGCAGGGACTTACTTGGGTAATGCCAGATGGGTTTGCTTTCAAGATGGGATCCTTCAGCAACACCTGGGTGAAAGTTTCTGTGCCCTCACCTCCTAAGCCACTAGCAAATGCTGTCATGGCAGGCAGGACTGCATCAGGCAGCTTCAGCCATCTCACAAAGGCCTCCATGAATTCTGTCCTGAAGGAGCTGTAAGGCAACAAGGGCAGCAGTCAAAGCTCTGGAGGTGGGGAGTCCTGCCAGGCTTGGGGGTTCTGCTGCTGTTCACACCACAAAACAATCAAAGCTTGGTAAGAAGCCAACAGAAGCTGCTGCAGAAGAGGGCTAACACACACAAGCAAGCAAGCTGGATGAAGGTGAGCCTGACTGCAGTGTTCAGGGCTGCAATTTGTGCTGCAGTGTTCAGGCCTCTAAGAGCAAAAGGAAATACAGTTAGGAAGACATCCCATGCCAAACAAAAAGATCAACTTCCCAGGACCTGAAGGCAGCCACAAGACAGCTGGGGAAGAACTTTTTGAATCATAGAATCAGTAAGGTTGGAAAAGACCTCAGAGCTCAGCAAGTCCAAGCTGGCACCCAGCACCTCCTGACAACTAGACCATGGCACCAAGGGCCAAATCCAAGCCCCTCTTGAACCCCTCCAGGGATGGGGACTCCACCACCTCCCTGGGCAGCACATTCCCATGGCCAATCTCTCTTGCTGGGAAGAACTTTCTCCTCGCCTCCAGCCTGAACCTCCCCTGGCACAGCTTGAGGCTGTGTCCTTTTGTTCTGGTGCTGCTTGCCTGGGAGAAGAGACCAACCCCCAGCTGGCTCCAACCTCCCTTCAGGGAGCTGTAGAGAGCAGTGAGGTCTGCCCTCAGCCTCCTCTTCTCCACACTAAACCACCCCAGCTCCCTCAGCTGCTCCTGCTAAGAGCTGTTCTGCAGAGCACCCATGCTGGATGACATCCACAGGGGACAGTGTCAGCTGTGGTGTCCCCCCCCCAGGCCATGTCTCCCAGCCCCACCCACAGGGGCTTGTACTGCCAGGAGGAGAGGGAATGGATTGAAGCTTGAGGAGGGGAGATTGAGAGTGGAGACGAGGAAGAAGTTTTTCCAGTGAGGGTGGAGAGACACTGGAAGGGGTTGCCCAGGGAGGTTGTGGATGCATCCTCCTTGGGAGAGGTTCAAGGCCAGGCTGGATGAGGCCTTGAGCAAGGTGGGCTGGTGGGAGGTGTCCTTGCCCAGGGGAGATGTCCCTGCCCGTGGGAGGTGTCCCTGCCCGGGGGGAGGAGAGCTGGAACCAGAGAATCACTAAGGTCCCTTCCAACCCACCCCACCCCACTCTCTCATTCTCTGCTCTTCCACTCCCCAAGCCTCCCCCTCAGTCTGACCCCAGCCCCTCCCTTGCTCAGCCCATGCAGTACCTCTGCTCCTCTTCAGGGAAGAGCCATGCCAGGGCGGTGGCACACAGCGCCGCGTAGGCGAAGCTCGCCGGCTGGCCCAGCTGCCGGCCCAGCAGCTCCCCTGCTGCCTCCTCTCCAGCCACCTCAGCCCCACCGTGCTCTCCTGAAGGCCAACCTCTCTGCTCCTCCTCTGCTGCCATCTCTCACCTGCAAGCTGAAAGAGGAAACAGGAGAAGTGGGACAAAAACCCCAGCCACAGAGAGCTGCGAAGCAGGAAGCCAGGAGACAAAAGTGGCTTTGCCTTCTGTCATTGGCACACCCCTGTGACACCCTGCCCTGGGGGCACAGGGGGTGTGGGAGGAGAGGCAATGGATTGAAGCTTGAGGAGGGGAGATTGAGAGTGGAGAGGAGGAAGAAATTCTTTCCAGTGAGGGTGGGGAGGCACTGGCACAGGTTGCCCAGGGAGGCTGTGGCTGCCTCCTCCCTGGAGGTGTTCCAGGCCAGGCTGGATGAGGCCCTGAGCAAGCTGGGCTGGTGGGAGGTGTCCCTGCCCATGGAACTGGATGGTCTTTAAGGTCCCTTCCAACCTAAAGCATTCTGTGAACCTATGACCTCAGGAGTGGCTCATTTTAAAGGGAATCTATCCTCTGCCTGCCAGCTGTCATGGTCTTGCAGGAGGGGTGCCTGCCTTGCCTTCCTGCTCAGCAAGGTGTTTGAGCTGGTTCAGACCCCTCAAGGTTTGCACTCTTCACCTCCTGATGTCTAAATGCAGGCAAAGTCCTCACCTGAGGGTGGCAGTGACTGCAATTCTCCCTTCTTCCCCTGGGAGAGCTCAGCCCCCCACAGCCATGTGCCACTCAAAGGCATGGGCCTAAGGCATCCTGGAAGCACCACATCCACTAACACCAAATCCGCAGCAGCAGCCTAGCTCTGTCACTGCCCTCCCAGCCAGAGAAGGGAAGGGACAGATTATGTTTCCCTGGGATCAATCCCACTCCAGCACCAAAGTCAACATCCAGCAGCATTTACACTTATCACAGAATCAATAAGGCTGGAAAAGGCCTCAGACCTCAGCAAGTCCAAGCTGGCACCCAGCACCTCCTGACAGCTGAACCATGGCTCCAAGGGCCACACCCAAGCCCCTCTTGAACACCTCCAGGGATGGGGACTCCACCACCTCCCTGGGCAGCACATTCCAATGGCCAATCTCTCTTGCCAGGAAGAACTTTCTCCTCACCTCCAGCCTAAACCTCCCCTGGCACAGCTTCAGACTGTGTCCTCTTGTTCTGGTGCTGCCTGCCTGGGAGAAGAGACCAACCCCCACCTGGCTCCAACCTCCCTTCAGGGAGTTGGAGAGAGCAAGAAGGTCTCCCCTGAGCCTCCTCTTCTCTAGGCTAAACAATCCCAGTTCCTCAAAAGTCCCTCCCCAGCTTTCTTGCAGCCCCCTGCAGATCCTGGAAGGCCACAATGAGGTCTCCTGGGAGCCTTCTCCTCTCCAGCCTGCACAACCCCAACTCCCTCAGTCTGTGCTCACAGCAGAGCAGCTCCAGCCCTCTGCTCCTCCTCCTGGCCCTTCTCTGGACACCTTCCAGCACCTCCAGATCCTTCCTGGCACAGAGGCTCCAGACCTGGCCCCAGAGCTCCAGCTGTGGTCTCAGCAGAGTGGAGCAGAGGGGCAGAATCCCCTCCCTGGCCCTGCTGGCCACACTTCCCTTGCTGCAGCCCAGGCTCTGCTTGGCTCTCTGGGCTGCAAGTGCTCCCTGCTGGCTCCTGTTGAGCTTCTCCTCCCCCAGCACCCCCAGGTCCTTTTCTCCAGGGCTGCTCTCCAGCCAGTCCCTGCCCAGCCTAGAGCAGTGCCTGGGATTGCCCTGCCCCAGCTGCAGGACCCTGTCCTTGCTCTTGTTGAACCTCCTGAACAGAATTAGAATAGAACAGAACTTCAGAGAGGTGCCTGCAGAGAAGCACCCAGATGGGGCTGGCCAAGAAGTCCTTTAGCATGGGACAGCACAGCTGAAGTGTGGTTTAAGCATCAGTCACCATGACTGGGGGAAACCTTTGGGCATGGAGGCAGACATGCCTACAGGGCAGGAGCACCACGACCTTCACTTTTCATCCCCAGATAGGAAGCTCAAACAGCAGCAGCAATTAATCCAGCCCCAGATAAAACCCTGCCTTGCCATAAAGCCACAGGAATGGGCTACAGCCAGGTGCCAGGGAAACACATGTTGGATGCCAAAGAGAGAGCAGGGAGTGAGGGACATGGGGCTCTGGGGAAGATAACAGCTCCCAGAGCAGCAAAGCTGAGCCTGCCTGAGCCACAGAGAATCACAGAATCAATGAGGTTGGGAAAGACCTCAGAGCTCAGCAAGTCCAACCTATCACCTAGCACCTCCTGAGAGCTAAACCATGGCTCCAAGGGCCACATCCAAGCCCTTTTTGAACACCTTCAGGCCCCTCAGCATCTCTGTAGCCTCTGCTGGACTCTCTCCAGCAGTTCCCTGTCTCTCCTGAACCAGAGAGCCCACAGCTACATCCACACCTCCAGATGAGGCCTCATTAGGGCAGAGGAGAGGGGGAAAAGAACCTCCCTCATCCTGCTGGCCACCCTCTTCTTCATGCACCCCAGGACACCACTGCCCTTCGTGGCCCTGAGCTCAAACTCTGGGCTCAGGGTGACCTTATTGTCCATCAGCACCCTGAGAAGAGGAGCAGCAGAGAGCAAAGCAGCTGCCAGGGAATGCTGACTGCAAGCCAGCTGGCAGGAGTTTCCTGAGTGCCACAGGTCCCTGGGAAAGGTTTGCATGGGGGAGGCCACAGCTGTGGCAGCAATGCAGCAGCACTGCACTCCCTCACAGTGTCACTAAGGCTGGATGAGACCTCAAAGATCATCAAATCCATCCTGTCACCACAGACCTCATGACTAGACCATGGCACCAAGTGCCACATCCAATCCCCTCTTGAACACCTCCAGGGATGGGGACTCCACCACCTCCCTGGGCAGCACATCCCAATGGCCAATCTCTCTTGCTGGGAAGAATTTCTTTCTCACTTCCAGCCTAAACTTCCCCTGGCACAGCTTGAGACTGTGTCCTCTTGTTCTGGGGCTGGCTGCCTGCCTGGGAGAAGAGACCAACCCCCACCTGGCTCCAACCTCCCTTCAGGGAGTTGGAGAGAGCAAGAAGGTCTCCCCTGAGCCTCCTCTTCTCCAGGCTAAGCAACCCCAGCTCCCTCAGCCTCTCCTCCCAGGGCTGTGCTCCAGACCCCTCCCCAGCTTTCTTGCCCTTCTCTGGACACCTTCAAGTCTCTCAATGTCCTTCTTAAACTGAGGAGCCCAGAACTGGACACAGGACTCCAGGTGTGGCCTAAGCAGTGCTGAGCACAGGGCCCAAGGACTTCCCTGCTCCTGCTGGCCACACTCTTCCTGCTGCAGGCCAGGATGCCCTTGGCCTTCTTGGCCCCCTGGGCACACTGCTGGCTCATGTTTAGGCAGCTGTCACCCAGCACCCCAGATCCCTCTCTGCCTGGCAGCTCTCAGCCACTCTGCCCCCAGCCTGTAGCTCTGCCTGGGGTTGCAGTGGCCAAAGTGCAGCCCCCTCAGCAGCTCCCTGTCTCTCCTGAGCTGCTGAGCCCGAAGCTGGGCTCAGCACTCCAGCTGTGGCCTCAGCCCCGAGGAGCAGAGGGGATCCCCACCAGAAGATGACACCTGAGAGGTGATGCACCTGCCCCCAAGAAGCCTCTGCCCCTCTGCTCCAGCCCTGCAGCCTCCAGGCGCTGAGCACTTGGGGCAGGACAGAGCCCTCAGAGGCCAGGGGCGGTGCAGGGGGCAGGCGAGGAGCTGCGGCAGGGCCGGGCGCTGGCAACCTCTGCTGCGGGGGGGGTGGCCACGGCTGGCCTCACCCCCAGGGCAGAGCCAAACACCAGGCAAGAGTGTTCTGGCCCAATTCCGCAGCAGCCCCTTAGGCACAGCCTCTGCGCAGCAGCCCCTGGGCGTTTGGAGCCTCCGCTGCCGGGGCGCAGGGAGCAGCGCTGGGGGCAGGCACCGAGGGTAGCGAACCAGCCCCTGCCTTCCCCTCCCTGAGGAGAGCGGAGCCCGCCCGCCCCCTCAGCCCGCGCAGCTGCCTGCCTGCCGGCCGTCCCCAGCCCCTCTCCCCACCTCTGCCGGGCCGGCCCCCTGCCCGGCCTCACAGCGGAGCCGCCGCGCTGCCTTCCGCCGCCTCCCGCCGCCCCTTCCTGCCCTGCCCTGCCCTGCCCTGCCCTGCCCTGCTCCGCCGCTGCGCACTCTGCGTACGGCGCTGGGCTGCCCTGGGCTGCGCTACGCCACTGGCGCAGGCCGGCGCGTAGCTTGCGGAGCCGCCCTGGGCCGAGGTGGCGGCGGGGGCCGGCGGCCAGCTCAGGGCCTCCCCAGGGCCTCCCCAGGGCCTCCCCCCGGCCCCTGCGCCGGCTCGGCGGTAGGACCGTGTCCGCCACCAGATGGGTGTAGCTGCCCTTGCCTCGCTGCTCGCCTCTGTCTGCCATTCTGGGTCGTGTCCGCCCCGTTGGTGGCCTGCTCAGGGTGAAGGCCTGCCTGGGCCCAAGGCCTAGCTGGGCCCCAGCCCTTCCCCTCCCTTCAGAGCCCTCCCTTGGGACAGCTGCTCCCGCCCCGAGGGAGGGCTGCAGGCAGAGGGCTGCCCGTTTGGTGAAGATGCTGCCCCCAGGCTTCTTTGCCACCTTCCTGCAGGACAGGTTGGTGTCTGGGGGGCAAAAGAAAGGCTCCAGAGGTGCCTGGCACTTGGTGCGGTGTCACCAGGTGCGGTCCCGAAGCTGGGTGAAGAGCAGCTGGGTGATGTGTCTCGGGGTGTGCCTATGGATCACAGGCTGCTGTGGCTGGGGAGGGACCTGTAAAGCTCATCCAGGCTGGGGGTGAGGAAGAAGTTCTTCCCAGCAAGAGAGATTGGCCATGGGAATGTGCTGCCCAGGGAGGTGGTGGAGTCCCCATCCCTGGAGGTGTTTAGGAAGAGCCTGGATGGGGTGCTTGGTGCCATGGTTTGGTTGATCAGATGGTGCTGGGTGATAGGTTGGACTTGATGATCTCAAAGGTCTCTTCCAACCTGATCTATTCTACCCTCTTCTCTTCCTCTTCCCCTTCTCCTCTTCCCCTTCTCCTCTTCCCCTTCTCCTCTTCCCCTTCTCCTCTTCCCCTTCTCCTCTTCCCCTTCTCCTCTTCCCCTTCTCCTCTTCCCCTTCTCCTCTTCCCCTTCTCCTCTTCCCCTTCTCCTCTTCCCCTTCTCCTCTTCCCCTTCTCCTCTTCCCCTTCTCCTCTTCCCCTTCTCCTCTTCCCCTTCTCCTCTTCCCCTTCTCCTCTTCCCCTTCTCCTCTTCCCCTTCTCCTCTTCCCCTTCTCCTCTTCCCCTTCTCCTCTTCCCCTTCTCCTCTTCCCCTTCTCCTCTTCCCCTTCTCCTCTTCCCCTTCTCCTCTTCCCCTTCTCCTCTTCCCCTTCTCCTCTTCCCCTTCTCCTCTTCCCCTTCTCCTCTTCCCCTTCTCCTCTTCCCCTTCTCCTCTTCCCCTTCTCCTCTTCCCCTTCTCCTCTTCCCCTTCTCCTCTTCCCCTTCTCCTCTTCCCCTTCTCCTCTTCCCCTTCTCCTCTTCCCCTTCTCCTCTTCCCCTTCTCCTCTTCCCCTTCTCCTCTTCCCCTTCTCCTCTTCCCCTTCTCCTCTTCCCCTTCTCCTCTTCCCCTTCTCCTCTTCCCCTTCTCCTCTTCCCCTTCTCCTCTTCCCCTTCTCCTCTTCCCCTTCTCCTCTTCCCCTTCTCCTCTTCCCCTATTCTATTCTATTCTTCTACTCTACTCTATTCCTTATTCTATTCTATTCTATTCTATTCTATTCTTATACTCTATTCCTCTATTCCTCTACTCTACTCTATACCTACTTCCATTCCATTCCATTCCATTCCATTCCATTCCATTCCATTCCATTCCATTCCATTCCATTCCATTCCATCCCCCTGCTATCCAGCAGGGACTTCCCCAACAGGTTGCTCAGAGCCCCAACCAGCCTGACCTGTAATGTTTCCAGGAATGGGGGCATCTGCCACCTCTGGGCAACCTGGGCCAGGCTCTCCCCACCTTCAGTGTAAAGAGTTTTGAGGGTCAGGTATGTTTTGCTTCTGACAGGAGTGGGGTTACTGACACAGTTTGCTCAGGAGGCTGTCACAGAATCCTAGAATCAATAAGGCTGGAAGAGACCTCAAAGATCATCAAGTCCAACCTCTCACCCAAGACCTCCTGACTACTACACCATGGCTCCAAGTGCCACATCCAATCCCCTCTTGAACACCTCCAGGGTTGGGGACTCCACCACCTCCCTGGGCAGCCCATTCCATTTGTTCCTTTGTTGCATTGTGGTTAATTGGAGGTGTTGGGTAGCAGGTTGGAACTTAGGAGCTTAGAGGTCTCTTCCATGGGAGCTTGGCCAGGGAGACTGGCATGGGTTAAAACCATGAGCATGCCTTTTATGGTTTGGCATGGCAATACAGCTCTGATGGCCTTTTTGTTGCTGGTTCAGAGGTTTGTTTTGTCATCAAGCCTTAGCTTGGCAGGTGACTAAAAATCCTGGGGTTCTGGTGACTCCACCAACAGCCTGGGACTTGGAATGGGCTGGTTGGGGGTGGCTCTCAAAAGGCTGAAGGAACAATTTGGTGGAACTGCTGAATGCAGGCTTGGAAGGTGCTGCTACAAAGCAGCTGGAGTGGAAACTTGGATGTTCAGGGCTATTGAGCTCACTGTATGGATCCATAGGGGCTGTTTCAAAGGTGTACACTTCACTTCACTTGTGTCTTTCACTGCTGTATACTGCCTTGAGGGAGGACCTTTCCTGCTGGCTTTATTGCTTGGCCCTGCAGCCATTAAATCTAAATGGAAAGGCTGAGCCCTGGGGCTGTTGAGCCTGGAGAAGAGCAGCCCCAGAGGGGATCTAATCAATGCTAAAGGAGGGGGGGGCAAGAGGCTGGGGCCAGACTCTTGTCAGTGGTGCCCAGTGGCAGACCAAGGGGCAGTGGGCACAAACTGGAACCCAGGGGGTTCCACCTGAACAGGAGGATGTATTTCTTTCCTTTGAGTGTGGTGGAGCATTGGAACAGGCTGCCTACAGAGGTGATGGAGTCTCCATCTCTGAAGTCATTCACAACCCACCTGGATGCTGCCCTGTGCAGCCTGCTGTGGATGAACCTGCTGTGGCAGGGGGCTTGGACTGAGCCACTGAAGAGTGGCTGTCCATGGCTCCATGTCCCAGTGGAGGCCAGGGACAAGCAGAGTCCCTCAGGGATCAGTCCTGGGCCCAGGCTTGTTCAACATCTCTGTGGGTGCCATGGACAGTGGCACTGAGTGCAGCCTCAGCAGGGTTGCTGATGACACCAAGCTGTGTGGTGCAGCAGACAGCTGGAGGGAAGGGATCCATCCAGAGGGAGCTGGACAGGCTGGAGAGGTGGGCACAAGCCAACCTCAGGAGGTTCAACAAGACCAAGGGCAGGGTCCTGCAGCTGGCTGGAGGCAATCCCAGGCACAAATGCAGGCTGGGCAGGGACTGGCTGGAAAGCAGCCCTGAGGAGAGAGCCTTGGGGGTGCTGGGGGAGGAGAAGCTCACCAGGAGCTCTCAGTGTGCACTTGCAGCCCAGAAAGCCAACCAGATCCTGGGCTGCATCAGGAGAAGTGTGGCCAGCAGGGCAAGGGAGGTGATTCTCCCCCTCTGCTCAGCTCTGGGGAGACCCCACCTGGATTGGTGAGGGGCTTGGAACACAGCCCTGTGAGGAGAGGCTGAGGGAGCTGGGGCTGCTTAGCCTGGAGAGGAGAAGACTCAGGGGTGACCTTATTGCTCTCTACAACTCCCTGAAGGGAGGTTGTAGACAGGCAGAGGTTGGTCTCTTCTCCCAGGCAGCCAGCACCAGAACAAGAGGACACAGTCTCAGGCTGCGCCAGGGGAGGTTCAGGCTGGAGGTGAGGAGGAAGTTCTACAGAGAGAGAGTGATTGCCCATTGGAATGGGCTGCCTGGGGAGGTGGTGGAGTCACCATCACTGGAGGTGTTCAGGAGGAGGCTTGACAGGGTGCTTGGTTGCATGGTTTAGTTGGTTGGGTGGTGTTGGATGATAGGTTGGACGCAATGATCTTGAAGGTCTCTTCCAACCTGGTCTATTCTATTCTATCCTATCCTATCCTATCCTATCCTATCCTATCCTATCCTATCCTATCCTATCCTATCCTATCCTATTTCGCCGTCATTGAAGGTGTTCAGAAGAAGACTTGATGGGGTGCTTGGTGCCATGGGTTAGCTGTTTGGGTGGGTTGGATTGGTTGATGGGTTGGACACGATGATCTTGAAGGTCTCTTCCAACCTGGTTTGGTTTATTCTAATAAAGGTTTATTCTAATTAGATGAGGGGGGAAAAAGCCCAAAGCATTTCTTCCCCTGGGAAGTTCTTGTTCTCAGGCAGAAGCAGAGCTGTGTTTTTGCCAAACTCTGGGCAGAGGGCAGCTCCTCAGCCTCTCACTCTAATCTGTTCTATCTGCTGGGGAGACACTCTGTATATTTATACACTGGGCAAGTGGAGCACTTCAGTTTCCAGCCTTATCAAGCTCAAATATTTACCAGCAGGCTGATCCAAGGTCTGCTGAGATCCAGAGTGCTCTGGAAACTTTTAACTGAACTGGAGCAAACTTAGGTTTCCCCCTCCCCCCCCCCCCAATCCCCCACCCCCACTTTAATTTTACTTGGCTTATTGGATATTTTCTTAGCAACTCAAAGGAGAATCAAATCAAAAGGAAACAAATTACAGCCTAACAGTTTTGCTTTCCTTTCCTCCCTTCCATCACCTTGGTTGTGCAGCCTCCTGAAATCTGCTTTCTCAGCTGTGGCTCCTGGCAGTGAGGAAACTCTTGACAGGTTTTGACAACTCAGTGGCAGGGAGGAATTGAAACACAGAAGGCAGTGAGCAGTTAACATCATTAGAGTTTAATGGCCACTTTGCACATCAAAACAGCCCAGGGGAGGTGCAGCAGTTGGTGCACTGCTGTTTAGAAGGAGTGCTCTGGGCACTGTCATGTAACTGGAACCCAGGAGGTTCCACCTCAACGTGAGGAGACACTTCTGTGGGGTGAGGGTGCTGGAGGCCTGGAGCAGGCTGCCCAGAGAGGTTGTGGAGTCTCCTGCTCTGGAGCCTTTCAAGCCCCATCTGGATGTGTTCCTGTGGGACCTACTCTAGGTGATGCTGCTCTGGCAGGGGGGGTGGACTGGGTGATCTCCTGAGGTCCCTTCCAGCAGGGGGGTTGGACTTGATCATCTCCTGAGGTCCCTTCCAGCAGGGGGGTTGGACTTGATGATCTCCTGAGGTCCCTTCCAGCAGGGGGGCTGGACTGGGTGATCTCAGGTCCCTTCCAGCCCCTACCATTCTATGGGAGGAAAGAAGGAAGGTGAAAAAGGAAGGGTCCCAGAGAGCTGGACTAGGTCGGTGTTGCCAGCTGAAAACACCCAGCCCTGAGCCAGTAGCTTCAAGTGCTCCTGACCACTCCAAGCTGTGTGCTGCCATGTACCAGCCCCTACCTTCAGCAGAAGGAGCTGAAACAACAGCAGCTGGGGAGGGCAGGGAGTTCAGGAGGAGTCTGATCTATAGCCCATGGGAGGTGGAGCAGTTGGTGTATTGCTGTTTAGAAGGAGGATTCTGGGCACTGTCATCTGAAGAGGGTGAGAAGGGAGGTGGTGCAGGTAGTGAGATGTAAGGGTTTAGGTGGGAGGAATTACTTCTGCCTTAAATGACATCAGGAATTGGAGTTTCAAGAGCCCTGGAGAGTTTGCAAGCCATAAACTCAAGGTGGGAAGTGTTCAGTGTTCATTTTACCTCTTCCTCTCCCTTTCACGTGCAACTTCAGATGGCACCAACTGACACTTGGATTGGAATAGATGTTTAAGCTCATCCAGTCCAACCATTCTCTAGCTCTTCCAAGGCTGGGGCTAAACCATGGCCCTCAGCACCACACCTCTGTGGCTTTTAAGCCCCTCCAGGGAGAGGGAGTCAACCACCTCCCTGGGCAGCCTGCTCCAGTCTTAGAGAACCCTTTCAGGGAAGAAGTTTCTTCTCACGTCCAGCCTAAACCTCCCCTGGTGCAGCTTGAGGCCATTTCCTTTTGTCCTATCACTTGTAGCTAGGGAAAAGAGACCAACCCCAACTCCAGGCTCCTTTCAGGGAGTTGCAGAGAGCAATGAGGTCTCCCCTCAGCCTCCTTTTCTCCAGGCTGAGCAGCCCCAGCTCCCTCACCAGCCCTGTTCTCCAGGCTTTGTTGGTCCTTCTCTGGACCCTCTCCGGCGCCTCCCTGTCCTTGGAGCGAGAGGCTCAAAACCCACCCCAGTGCTCAAGGTGTGGCTTCACCAGCACCAATCAGGAGGTGAACAGGAGCAACAACAAAGTGACAGAGGCAAAACAACAACAGGATTAGCCTGGGATAAACCTTGTGGGGAAGCCCCCTGGGTTTTATCTCATAAATATAAATACTTGACAGCGTTTGCAGTCAGAACTGAACCACACAGTGCCCTGCTGTCCAGATGCAGCTGGGTAGTCAGCTCTGGAATTAATGGCATGAATTATTGCTTTCAAAGTCCTGGCCCTGCCTGGCACCTGCCACCCAGCTTTGCCAGCAGAAGCAGTCCCCCCGTGCCTGGCAGCAGCGCCGGTGAGGGCTCTCAGGCGATGGCAGTGATGTGGGTGTCCTTGTGGCAGGAGGTGAGCGAGTCCCTGTTACACCTCCAGTACAGCTTAGGAGTGCAGCAAAGCACCATTGACATGAGCAGCCCCAGGGTGAGCATCAGGCAGATCACCCATTTGATCAGCCCAGAGTACATGAAGGGGAGGATGAGGATGGTGAGGATCACCACCAGCAGCAGCAGCAGCACCAGTCGCTGCACGGCCAGTCTGTTGTCTGCCGGGGCTGCGTCCTCTCTGTACAAAGTGTCTTGGCTGCTCAGAGTCCAGCTGGTGTTGTCCAGCCCTAGGGCAGAGATGTGCACCTCCAGGTTGGAGTCTGGGCTTTCCAAGTGCTCCATGATGTCCTCTTTGTTCTGCAGCGAGCGGACGAGGCCCCCTGCCACGGCGGTGGCCTTCCTGCAGAGGGGGCAGGCGATGAGCCAGCCGCTCTGCTCCCGCCGCAGGATCAGCTTCAGGCAGACGGCGCAGAAGCTGTGCTGGCACTCCAGGAGCTTGGGCACCCTGTAGATGTTGTACTTGTTGAAGCAGATCAGGCAGTCCATGTCCGTGGGTGCGGGGGGTGAGCCGGAGGGGCTCGTTGCCGAGCCGCACGCCGCGGGAGGCTTGGAGCTCGTAAGGAGAGGCTTTGAGTTGGGGCAGTCTCCGTCGGCGGGCGCTGCTGGGAAGGTGTCAGGACCGCCTTGCGCCGTGCCCGCAGGACTCTCCGTTTCTTGAGTGCCTTCTGCAGTGAGTTCCAGCCTGTTCCCACCTGCAGCAGTTGCCCTGAGGGGTCCCCCGCTGCTCACCTCCGCGGGCACAGGGCCGTCCTGCCCAGCCTGGGGCAGCCCGGGGACGTTGTTTGGCTTCTCGGTGGATTTCTCCATGGTGATAAAAGCTCAGAGCAGTTCGTCCGCCCGCAGCTGAGCGGTTGCTGAGCTGCTGCCTCCTTTTATGCGCTGCTGCCCTGTTCCTGTTGCACGGGTGATTGATTAGTGACATCTTTCAGTGTGTTGTGCTTTGACAATAGGACGTTTTTACGACCTGGGGACCCGAACTAATGATTAACTCTGTGGCCAAGACGTTTTACAACGGCTGATAACGTCCCTGAGCAATTCCTGCCCGGAAACAGACCCCGTGGCAGGGCAGCCCCAGGGCCAGACACTGCCAGGGTTATTCAATTAGTGCTTTAATCATTGAAAGCAATTGAATGGGTTTCTAACTGCTGCTTTGATGGACAAGGAGAGCTTGGGAGGAATGACTGGCATATTGGGGGGTTGAATACCCTGCAGCACCAAGAAGGAGATGGTTAGGATGGAATTCTTCCCAGTGAGGGTGGGGAGACACTGGCACAGGCTGCCCAGGGAGGTTGTGGCTGCCCCCTCCCTAGAGGTGTTCAAGGCCAGGCTGGATGAGGCCTTGAGCAATCTGGTCTAGTGGAAGGTGGCCCTGCACATAGCAGGGGGTTGGAAGTAGATTGTCTTTGATTTCCCTCCCAACCCCAACCATTCCATGATTATTGAGTGCTGAATGTCCAATTATTATCAACTCTTTCATCCAAAGGAGCATCCCTCATGGGTTCTGTCCTCAGAGGGCTCCAGATGGGAACTGAGCATGACTGAGGGTCACATCAGATCCCAGAGAATGCCTGAGGGGTGCAAAGGAAGGTTGTTGTTGTGGTGGGACCACCTTCACCGTGCCAGGGTGTTCAGAGGAGAGCCTCCTGCACTCAGGGACTCCAATCAATCCCCCATGATTAGCCACCTCATCTGGAAAATAAATGCCTGGGGAAAATCCCTCACTCTCCTCTCTGTGTTTGCATTGGAGGGGTGCAACACAATGTTTTGTCAGTGAGAGTCCCACAGAGATCTTATCTGAGAGAGGGAATGTTTATCTGAAGGGTGGGGGGCAGGAAGAAGGGGCCAGGCTCTTAGTGCAGTCCTATGACAGGACAAGGAGCAGTGGCTACAAACTGGAACCCAGGAGGTTCCACCTCAACGTGAGGAGACACTTCTGTGGGGTGAGGGTGCTGGAGGCCTGGAGCAGGCTGCCCAGAGAGGTTGTGGAGTCTCCTGCTCTGGAGCCTTTCAAGCCCCATCTGGATGTGTTCCTGTGGGACCTACTCTAGGTGATGCTGCTCTGGCAGGGGACTTGATGATCTCCAGAGGTCCCTTCCAGCAGGGGGGTTGGACTTGATCATCTCCAGTGGTCCCTTCCAGCAGGGGGGCTGGACTGGGTGATCTCTTGAGGTCCCTTCCAGCAGGGGGTTGGACTTGATCATCTCCAGAGGTCCCTTCCAGCAGGGGGGCTGGACTGGGTGATCTCCTGAGGTCCCTTCCAGCAGGGGGGTTGGACTTGATCATCTCCTGAGGTCCCTTCCAGCAGGGGGGCTGGACTTGATCATCTCCTGAGGTCCCTTCCAGCAAGGGGGGTGGACTTGATCATCTCCTGAGGTCCCTTCCAGCAAGGGGGGTGGACTTGATCATCTCCTGAAGTCCCTTCCAGCAGGGGGATTTGACTTGATCATCTCCTATGGTCCCTTCCAGCAGGGGGATTTGACTTGATGATCTCCTGAGGTCCCTTCCAGCCCCTACCATTCTATGGGAGGAAAGAAGGAAGGTGAAAAAGGAAGGGTCCCAGAGAGCTGGACTAGGTTGGTGTTGCCAGCTGAAAACACCCAGCCCTGAGCCAGTAGCCTCAAGTGCCCCTGACCACTGCAAGCTGTGTGCTGCCATGTACCAGCCCCTGCCTTCAGCAGAAAGAGGTGAAACAACAGCAGCTGGGGAGGGCAGGGAGTTCAGGAAGAGTCTAATCTCATGAACTCACTGGTTGGGGGGGGTGAGGTGAGCAGACCTTGTTCTTTGCTGAGAAATAGTAGCAGGTTTGTCGTAAGCAAAGCTGCTGTGAGCCTTGGGGGCATTCCTGCTGCGTTCCTGCTGCCCTGGCATGCTGTGATGTTTGTGGAACTTTCAGGTGACCCCAGGTTTTAGGAGCCTGAAGGCCTTGCAGGTGCAGAAGTGGAGTCAGAGTGCAAGGAGCAGGCTGGCCAGCTGCTGGGCTCCTTTGGGTGTCAACAGAGGAGGATTTTCCCATGCAGTTCACAAACCTCTGGGTTGTTTTGTAAAGTTAGAAAGAGAAGGCCTGGGCAAACAGAAGACACAGCTGCCAGCTGCACAGGGCTTCAGGAAGCTTCAGCTTTTAGTTCCTGTGGCCAAAAATGGCAATGTACAGACTGAGGGATCACTGGAACAGCACAGAGCTGGCATGAAGAGGTTTGGGAACAGGCACCAAGAGGAGCAGCTCCCAACTTAAACATTAACTCAAACGTTTCAGTTTCAAACTGGGTGGGATGGAGCCTGCCCCCATGGCTGTTTGCTCTCTCTTCCAGCAGTGGGTGGGGGGTGAAAGCTGGTAGACAGGTGTGGTTGGTTGGCTTACAGATGTGTGTCAGCAGCCAGGACAACTTGCTGCAGGGGAAGGGAGGTGGAGGGCAGTGTGCTCCAGAAAGGTCCTCATGCTTCTTCTCTTGGTGGGTCAGAGGCCCCAGGGGAGGAAATGTGATAGGGTTGGGGGGGTAGGGGGGCTGCCTCAGGAGCCATGCAACCTTTACTCTGCCCTGATGAGGCCACAGGTGTGGGCTCCCCCAGTTCAAAAGGGACAAGGAAGTACTGGAGGGGGTCCAACAGAGGCTACAAGAATGATTAAGGGAATGGAACATCTCTGTGAGGAAAGACTTGCTGAGCTCTGAGGTCTTTTCCAACCTTAGGGATTCTGTGATTCTAAAGGCTGAGAGCCCTGGGGCTGTTGAGCCTGGAGAAGAGCAGCCTGAGAGGGGACCTGATGAATGGTATCTGAAGGGTGGGGGTCAAGAAGGGGCCAGTCTTACTTTCAGTGGTGCCCAGGGACAGGACAAGGGACAGCAGACACAAACTAGAACCCAGTTCCACCTTAACACTAGGAGACACTTCTTTGGGGTGAGGGTGCTGGAGGCCTGGAGCAGGCTGCCCAGAGAGGTTGTGGAGTCTCCTGCTCTGGAGCCTTTCAAGCCCCATCTGGATGTGTTCCTGTGGGACCTACTCTAGGTGATCCTGCTCTGGCAGGGGGGTTGGACTTGATCATCTCCAGAGGTCCCTTCCAACAGGGGGGTTGGACTTGATGACCTCCTGAGGTCCCTTCCAGCAGGGAGGGTGGACTTGATCATCTCCAAAGGTCCCTTCCAGCAGGGGGGTTGGACTTGATCTGCAGAGGTCCCTTCCAGCAGGGAGGTTGGACTTGATGATCTCCTGAGGTCCCTTCCAGCAGGGGGGTTAGACTTGATCATCTCCAGAGGTCCCTTCCAGCAGGGAGGTTGGACTTGATGATCTGCAGAGGTCCCTTCCAGCAGGGGGGCTGGACTTGATCATCTCCTGAGGTCCCTTCCAGCAGGGGGGTTGGACTTGATCATCTCCTGAGGTCCCTTCCAGCAGGGGGGTTGGACTTGATCATCTCCAGAGGTCCCTTCCAGCAGGGGGATTTGACTTGATCATCTCCTGAGGTCCCTTCCAGCAGGGGGGTTGGACTTGCTGATCTCCAGAGGGCCCTTCCAGCCCCTACCATTCTGTGATCCTATGGAAGGAAAGAAGGAAGGTGAAAAAGGTCCCTTCCAAGCCCTACCACTCTGATTCCCAGGCTGTGGTTTCAGCAGCACAGTTCAGGCAGGGTGTGGGCCCTCTGCCCAGGTTTTGTGCCAGTCATTTGGGGTTAGACATATCCATCCACTGATGACACTGGCCACCAAGTGTCAAAGGACTTGTCCTGATGTTGGCTGGGCTTGTCTGTGGCGTTGTGAGTGATGCAGGTGGGGTTTAACCTGATTGCCTGTGGCCCTTTCCTGCTGCTGGGGCTAATTGCTGTTTGATTAATCATTTGCAGGCAGTTTGCTCATCTCCTTTTCCCGCCTGGAGTCTGTTTGCATAGGCAAATGTGGCTCTTGGGTGGCCCTTGTTTATGGCAGGAAATGGGCAGGACATAGCAGCTGTGTCATTTGGGAGCCCAAGCCTGGCCTGGAATGGGGCTGGGAGCAGGAGGACATTCCAAACACCCAGGGAGGTGCTGGGGATGGACCCAGGTGGATGTGGGGCAGGCTGTGGATGTAGTCTACCTGGGCTTCAGCAAGGCCTTTGACACTGTCCCCAATAGCAAACTCCTGGCCTAGCTGTCAGCCCCTGGCTTGGATGGGAGCACTCTGAGCTGGGTTAGGAACTGGCTGGAGGCTGAGCCCAGAGAGTGGTGGTGAATGGTGCCACAGCCAGCTGGCAGCCAGGCACCAGTGGTGTGCCCCAAGAATCAGTGCCGGGCCCTGTGCTCTTTACCATCTTTATTGATGATCTGGAGGAGGGCACTGAGTCCATCAGCAGTGAATTTGCAGCTGACACCATGCTAGGGGCAGGAGTTGATCTGCTGGAGGGCAGGAGAGCTCTGCAGAGGGACCTTGACAGGCTGGACAGATGGGCAGAATCCAAGTGCAGGAGATTGAACACATCCAAGTGCCAGGGGCTGCACATTGGCCACAGCAACCCCAGGCAGTGCTACAGGCTGGGGGCAGAGTGGCTGAGAGCAGCCAGGCAGAAAGGGACCTGGGGGTGCTGGTTGATGGTAGGCTGAACATGAGCCTGCAGTGTGCCCAAGTGGCCAGGAGGGCCAATGGCATCCTGGCCTGCATCAGGAAGAGTGTGGCCAGCAGGAGCAGGGAGGTCATTCTGCCCTGTACTCAGCACTGGTTAGGCCACATCTCGAGTCCTGTGTCCAGTTCTGGGCCATGGATCAGATGGTGTTGGGTGATAGGTTGGACTCGATGATCCCAAAGGGCTTTTCCAACCTGGTTCATTCTATTCTATTCTACTCTATTTTATTCTACTCCTCTCCTCCCCTACTCCACTCCTCCCCTACTCCTCTCCTGTTCCACTCTACTTCTACTGTATTCTATACTACGCTATCCTATCCTATCCCAAGGACAGCAGGACATCAGCCCTTACCACCACCGTGCTGTCTGCCCCTTTGGCATCCCAGCGTTTCCCTCAGGGAACTCAGACACGAAGGTTCCCTTCATTACACAGCTAATTAATTGTCGCTCTGGGGTCTGCCCTGCCATCGGCCGTGTTCCCGTGGTGCCACCTCGCGGGTACGTGATCCGGTTCCCCACGCTCTTGGTTCCAGCTCGTTTCCTTGGTTGCAGGGTGCCGAACAGGCACATCCTGGAGTTCGGTGGAGAAGGAGGGCAGCCTCCAGCTCCTCAGGGCATCCATCCCCGGGCAGCCGTGCCGGGGCAGCGGCGGGGCTCCAGCTCCGTCTCTGCGGCCGGGGAGGAGCTCAGGCCGGCGGTGCGGAACCTGCCAGCTGGGGCGAAGCATTTCGGCTCAGCACCCGCCCCTGGCGGTGCTCGGCAGGCTCCCCAGCAGCATCCCCGCGGCTCAGCCCGCTTCCCCCAGCAGCATCCCCAGGGCTCACCCTGCTTCCCCCAGCACCATCCCCGCGGCTCACCCTGCTTCCCCCAGCACCATCCCCGCGGCTCAGCCCGCTTCCCCCAGCACCATCCCCGCGGCTCAGCCCGCCTCCCCCAGCACCATCCCCGCGGCTCGCCCTGCTTCCCCCAGCACCATCCCCGCGGCTCACCCTGCTTCCCCCAGCACCATCCCCGCGGCTCACCCTGCTTCCCCCAGCACCATCCCCGCGGCTCGCCCTGCTTCCCCCAGCACCATCCCCGCGGCTCGCCCTGCCTCCCCCAGCAGCATCCCCGCGGCTCACCCTGCCTCCCCCAGCACCATCCCCGCGGCTCAGCCCGCTTCCCCCAGCACCATCCCCGCGGCTCAGCCCGCTTCCCCCAGCACCATCCCCAGGGCTCAGCCTGCCTCCCCCAGCACCATCCCCGCGGCTCAGCCCGCTTCCCCCAGCACCATCCCCAGGGCTCAGCCTGCCTCCCCCAGCACCATCCCCGCGGCTCAGCCTGCTTCCCCCAGCACCATCCCCAGGGCTCAGCCTGCTTCCCCCAGCACCATCCCCGCGGCTCGCCCTGCCTCCCCCAGCACCATCCCCGCGGCTCAGCCCGCTTCCCCCAGCACCATCCCCAGGGCTCAGCCTGCTTCCCCCAGCACCGTCCCCGCGGCTCGCCCTGCCTCCCCCAGCACCATCCCCGCGGCTCGCCCTGCCTCCCCCAGCACCATCCCCGCGGCTCGCCCTGCCTCCCCCAGCACCATCCCCGCGGCTCAGCCTGCCTCCCCCAGCACCATCCCCGCGGCTCGCCCTGCCTCCCCCAGCACCATCCCCGCGGCTCGCCCTGCCTCCCCCAGCACCATCCCCGCGGCTCAGCCTGCCTCCCCCAGCACCATCCCCAGGGCTCAGCCTGCTTCCCCCAGCACCATCCCCGCGGCTCGCCCTGCCTCCCCTAGCACCATCCCCGCGGCTCAGCCTGCCTCCCCCAGCACCATCCCCAGGGCTCAGCCTGCTTCCCCCAGCACCATCCCCGCGGCTCGCCCTGCCTCCCCCAGCACCATCCCCGCGGCTCAGCCTGCCTCCCCCAGCACCATCCCCGCGGCTCGCCCTGCCTCCCCCAGCACCATCCCCGCGGCTCGCCCTGCCTCCCCCAGCACCATCCCCGCGGCTCGCCCTGCCTCCCCCAGCACCATCCCCGCGGCTCGCCCTGCCTCCCCCAGCACCAGCCCCGCGGCTCGCCCTGCCTCCCCCAGCACCATCCCCGCGGCTCGCCCTGCCTCCCCCAGCACCAGCCCCGCGGCTCAGCCCGCTTCCCCCAGCACCATCCCCAGCACCATCCCCGCGGCTCGCCCTGCCTCCCCCAGCACCATCCCCGCGGCTCAGCCCGCTTCCCCCAGCACCATCCCCGCGGCTCAGCCTGCCTCCCCCAGCACCATCCCCGCGGCTCAGCCCGCTTCCCCCAGCACCATCCCCAGGGCTCAGCCTGCCTCCCCCAGCACCATCCCCGCGGCTCGCCCTGCTTCCCCCAGCACCATCCCCGCGGCTCAGCCCTGCTTCCCCCAGCACCATCCCCAGGGCTCAGCCTGCCTCCCCCAGCACCATCCCCGCGGCTCAGCCTGCCTCCCCCAGCACCATCCCCGCGGCTCGCTCTGCCTCCCCCAGCACCATCCCCGCGGCTCAGCCTGCCTCCCCCAGCACCATCCCCGCGGCTCGCCCTGCCTCCCCCAGCACCATCCCTGCGGCTCGCCCTGCTTCCCCCAGCACCATCCCCAGGGCTCAGCCTGCTTCCCCCAGCACCATCCCCGCGGCTCGCCCTGCCTCCCCCAGCACCATCCCCGCGGCTCAGCCCGCTTCCCCCAGCACCATCCCCAGGGCTCACCCTGCTTCCCCCAGCACCGTCCCCGCGGCTCGCCCTGCCTCCCCCAGCACCATCCCCGCGGCTCAGCCCTGCCTCCCCCAGCACCATCCCCGCGGCTCGCCCTGCCTCCCCCAGCACCATCCCCGCGGCTCGCCCTGCCTCCCCCAGCACCATCCCCGCGGCTCGCCCTGCCTCCCCCAGCACCATCCCCGCGGCTCGCCCTGCCTCCCCCAGCAGCATCCCCAGGGCTCACCCTGCCTCCCCCAGCACCATCCCCGCGGCTCGCCCTGCTTCCCCCAGCACCATCCCCGCGGCTCACCCTGCCTCCCCCAGCACCATCCCCGCGGCTCGCCCTGCCTCCCCCAGCACCATCCCCGCGGCTCGCCCTGCCTCCCCCAGCACCATCCCCGCGGCTCGCCCTGCCTCCCCCCAGCCCTCTCTCCCTGGCCGTGCCGCGGCCGCTCCCGGGACAGGGGGCGCCGCCGGGTAGTGACGCGGGCGGCGGCGCATGCGCGCTGCCTGCCGCCGGGGATGTCCCGCAAGCCGGCGGCCCGGGCCCGGCCCGCCGCAGCCCGCAGAGCGCGGCGGCCCCGGCAGCCCCCGGCCGGGCAGGCTCCCGGCCCCGCGGCGGGCGGCGGGGGGCTCGCCAGGCAGCTGCGGGCCCTGGGCCTCAAGCTGCGGGAGGTGCCGGGCGATGGGTGAGCGCCGCCACCGGGACCCCCTGCCCGGGACCCCCTGCCCTTCCCTGCGCCTCCTCTTCCCGGGGGATCGGGGGGGAGGGTCCTGCTCCTCGGGGTGGTGAGGAGCCTGCGGCCCCCCGGGGGTGGGGGTGAGCGGGACCAGTGCCCCGCGAGAGGGAGAGCTTCTCCCCGTCGGGACCAGGGGGGCCCTGCTCTGCGGTTGTGCAAAGCCCCTGCTCCATGGCGCTGCGGGTCCTTGGCTGCTCACCTGCTGGGCTGAGGGCTCTGCTAGTCCTGGGCTTGATCCCCAGGTAGGATGAGTGCTCCTTTAGCCTCTCACCTGCTGGGCTGAGGGCTCTGCTAGTCCTGGGCTTGAACCCCAGGTAGGATGAGTGCTCCCTTGGCCTCTCACCTGCTGGGCTGAGGGCTCTGCTAGTCCCAGACTTGATCCCCAGGTAGGATGAGTGCTCCCCTGGCTGCTCACCGGCTGGGCTGAGGGCTCTGCTAGTCCTGGGCTTGAACCCCAGGTGGGATGAGTGCTCCCCTGGCTTCTCACCGGCTGGGCTGAGGGCTCTGCTAGTCCTGGGCTTCATCCCCAGGTAGGATGAGTGCTCCTTTAGCCTCTCACCTGCTGGGCTGAGGGCTCTGCTAGTCCTGGGCTTGATCCCCAGGTGGGATGAGTGCTCCCCTGGCTGCTCACCGGCTGGGCTGAGGGCTCTGCTAGTCCTGGGCTTGAACCCCAGGTGGGATGAGTGCTCCCTTGGCCTCTCACCGGCTGGGCTGAGGGCTCTGCTAGTCCCAGACTTGATCCCCAGGTGGGATGAGTGCTCCTTTGGCCTCTCATCTGCTGGGCTGAGGGCTCTGCTAGTCCTGGGCTTGATCCCCAGGTGGGATGAGTGCTCCTTTGGCCTCTCACCTGCTGGGCTGAGGGCTCTGCTAGTCCTGGGCTTGATCCCCAGGTAGGATGAGTGCTCCTTTGGCCTCTCACCTGCTGGGCTGAGGGCTCTGCTAGTCCTGGGCTTGATCCCCAGGTAGGATGAGTGCTCCTTTGGCCTCTCATCTGCTGGGCTGAGGGCTCTGCTAGTCCCAGACTTGATCCCCAGGTAGGATGAGTGCTCCTTTGGCCTCTCACCTGCTGGGCTGGGGCCTCAGCTGGTCCTGGACTTGATCCCCAGGCAGGATCCCTTGGTCTGTCATCTGCGGGCTGAGGGCTCTGCTAGTCCTGGTCCTGATCCCCAGGGGAAATTAGGGCTCCCTTGGCTTGTCCCTTGCTGATCTGAGGGCTCTGCTAGTCCTGGTCCTGTTCCCCAGGGGGAATTAGGGTTCCCTTGGCTTGTCACGTCCTGATCTGAGGGCTCTGCTAGTCCTGGTCCTGATCCCCAGGGGGAATTAGGGTTCCATTGGCTTGTCCTTTCCTGATCTGAGGGCTCTGCTAGTCCTGGTCCTGATCCCCAGAGGGGCTGAAGGCTCCACTGAGCAGAGCAGAGGAAGGTCCATAAGTTTGGGGTGGAAGGGTCATTAGATGTGTCTGCTGAGGAGCTGCTCAGCAGGTCATCCTGTTGTCCTTTGTTGCATTATGTCATTTGTCTTGCTGTCAGCTTAAGCCAGGCCTGGGGCCTGCCCTTAACCTCCCCTGTGGGAGCTGATGACATTTGCTCCAGCCCTGGTTGCTCACACCAGCCATCCTCCTCCCCACAGCAGGCACAGGTTAACTCTTTCCCTTTCTCCCATTAGTGTGGCCTCCTTCCCAGCTCACTGACTCCATGCCCCTGGCTGTTAGCTCTGCTTCAGAGCCATTCCCTTTGTGCTTTCTCTCCCTCTAGCAACTGTTTGTTCCGGGCCCTGGGCGACCAGCTGGAAGGGCACTCAAGGAACCACCTCAGGCACCGCCAGGAGACAGTGGATTACATGATCAAGCAGAGGGAGGATTTTGAGCCCTTTGTGGAGGATGATGTGCCCTTTGACAAGCATGGTAGGGGCTCTGTAGGGCACTGGTGAGAGGGCTTGCTGGAGGGCAAGAGAGAACAGGAAAGGGCTTGGGGGTGCTGGCCAGGAGCCTGCAATGGGCCCTGGCAGCCCAGAAGGCCAATGGCAGCTTGGCTGCCATTGGCCTTCTGGGCTGCCAGGGCCCATTGCTAGAGATGGAGAGAGAGGATCCTGCCCCCTCTGCTCTGTTCTGGGGAGACCTCACCTGCAGGGCTGTGTCTGGAGCCCCCAACACAAGGACCTGGACCTGCTGGAGGAAGTCCAAAGGAGGCCACAAAGATGATGAGGGAGCTGAAGAACCTCTGCTGTGGGGACAGGCTGAGATACCTGAGGAAGAGAAGGCTCCAGGGAGACCTCAGAGCTGCATTTCAATACCTGAAGGGGAGCTCCAGGCAGGCTGGGGAGGGACTTGCTCAGAAAGGGCTGTGGGGGGAGGAGAAGGGGCAGTGGTTTGAAAGTGGAGCAGGGGAGGTTTAGGTTGGACATCAGGAGGTGGTTCTGCAGAGTGAGAGGGGTGAAATACAGGAGCAGTTTGGGTCCTCCCTCCCTGGAGGTGTTCAAGGCCAGGCTGGATGAAGCCTTGAGCACCCTGCTGTGGTGGAGGGCTCCCTCCCCATCTTCAAGGCCCCTTCCAGCCCAAACCATTCTGTGATTCTATGACCTTACTGTGTGACACCTGAATGCTGTTGGCTCACTCAATGCTTGCTTGGCACTCTACCTTCTGAGCTAACCCAGAGCTCACAGCCTCACCCCCTCTTCAGGCTGTGTTGGGTGTTTCAGAGGGGTCTGTGGTCATTCCAGGCTCATTAACCCTTGCTGCTGCCAAACCCTTGCCTCAGCAGCCTGTTTCACAGCCTGTTTCACAGCTGGGCTTTCCTTTCTTGGGCTTGGGCTGGCAGATTCCCTCCTCCCCCCCTCTCCTTTTTGCAAGTATCAGGAAGGTTTCCAACCCCTTGTGAATGTTTCCTTTTCTCCCCTCTTCAGTTACCAACCTGGCAAAGCCTGGCACCTTTGCTGGCAACGATGCTATTGTGGCCTTTGCAAGGAACCATCAGCTGAATGTGGTTATTCATCAGCTTAATGCTCCACTCTGGCAGGTGAGAACCCAACCTTGCACATTTTGGCCCCAAGTTGTAGCTGCTGAAACTCAGAATCGATCATAGAAGGGGCAGGGTTGGAAGGGACCTCAAGGATCAGCCAGGTCCAAGCCCCCCCTGCCATGGGGGGGGGTGGTTCCTGATCTGTCAAAGAGGGCAGGCAGCAGCTCTGGCTGGCTGGGCACAGGGTAGAGATGTGTTTGCTCTTTGAGTCTTGGGGTGAAATGCTCCAGGTTTCAGCCAGGAGGGGAGGGAGTGAAAGAAAACCTGGAATGCCTGAGAGGTGAGCATGTGGAGGCAGAGCAGCATGGTGTGAATGGAATAGAATTAGAAGAGAATGAATTAGAATGAATTAGAATGGAATGAATTGGAATGGAATTGGAAATGGAATGGAATAGAATAGAATAGGATTAACCAGGTTGGAAAAGACCTCAGAGATCATCAAGTCCAAGCTGTCACCCAGCACCATCTGATCAACTCAACCATGGCACCAAGCACCCCATCCAATCTCTTCCTACACACCTCCAGGGATGGGGACGCCACCACCTCCCTGGGCAGCACATCCCAATGGCCAATCTCTCTTGCTGGGAAGAATTTCTTCTTAACATCCAGCCTGAACCTCCCCTGGCACAGCTTGAGACTGTGGCCTCTTGTTCTGGTGCTGCTTGCCTGGGAGAAGAGACCAACCCCCACCTGGCTCCAAGCTCCCTTCAGGGAGTTGGAGAGAGCAAGAAGGTCTCCCCTGAGCCTCCTCTTCTCCAGGCTAAGCAACCCCAGCTCCCTCAGCCTCTCCTCCCAGGGCTGTGCTCCAGACCCCTCCCCAGCTTTCTTGCCCTTCTCTGGACACCTTCCAGCAGCTCAACCTCTTTCCTAACCTGAGGAGCCCAGAACTGGACACAGGACTCCAGGTGTGGCCTAAGCAGTGCTGAGCACAGGGCACAAGGACTTCCCTGCTCCTGCTGGCCACACTCTTCCTCATGCAGGCCAGGATGCCCTTGGCCTTCTTAGCCCCCTGGGCACACTGCTGGCTCATGTTCAGCCACTGTCAACTACTACCCCCAGGTCCCTTTCTGCCTGGCTGCTCTCAGCCACTCTGCCCCCAGCCTGTAGCACTGCCTGGGGTTGCTGTGGCCAGTGTGCAGTTTGGGTTAGGTTCAGGCTGCTGAGATTACAGCATTTGTGTGCTTTGAATGATTTTACATTGCTGTGAGGGTGGGGAGACACAGTCTGCCCAGGGAGGCTGTGGCTGTCCCCTCCCTGGAGCTGTTCAAGGCCAGGCTGGATGAGGCCTTGAGCAGCCTGGGCTGGTGGGAGGTGTTCCTGCCCAGGGCAGGGGGGTTGGAACTGGCTGATCTTGAAGGTCCCTTCCAAGCCCAACCCATTCTAGGATATGTCTCTCCTGAAGGTCAGACTACACCTGGATGATTTGCTGCTAGGAATTTGAGCCAGGCTTAAGGAAACCTCTGTGGTGAGCTGAGGAGTGTGGAAGGGAAGCTGCAGCAGGGCTGTGCCTGCAGTGTGTTGGGATGAAGCTGCCTCAGTTCTGTGTGGGATCTGGAATGAGCAAGGCAAAGAGGCTGGGGAAGGGTCTGGAGAAGAGGGCTGGGGAGGAGCAGCTGAGGGAGCTGGGGGTGTTGAGCCTGGGGAAGAGGAGGCAGAGGGGAGAGCTGCTGGCTCTGTGCAGCTCCCTGGAAGGAGGTTGCAGTGAGGTGGGGCTTGGTCTGCTTTCTTCTGGTGTCAGGAGATAAACTGCAAGCAGATGGCCTGAAATTGTGCCAGGGGGGGTTTAGGTTGGGTATTAGAAGCAATCTCTTCACTGAGAGGGTTCTGAAAGCCTGGCCCAGGCTGCCCAGGGAGGTGGTTGAATGCCCATCCCTGGAGGGGTTTCAGAGCCCCAGAGGTGTGGTGCTGAGGGCCAGGGTTTAGCCCTGGGCTTGGTTGAATCCCCATCCCTGGAGGGGTTTCAGATCCCCAGAGGTGTGGTGCTGAGGGCCAGGGTTTAGCCCTGGGCTCAGCAGAGCCAGAGGCCGCTCGGACTGCCTGGCCCTGAGGACCTTTTCCAACCCTAACGATTCAGTGGCTCCAGGCGTCCTAAGTGTGGAAGAGATGAATGGAAACTCTCTTGTTGTGAACCCTGCAGGCCATCAGTGGCTCCCATGCCACAGAGGTGGTGGAGAGGTGCCTGGGTGTGTGTTCTGTGAGCTGGGGATGAGCTGAGTCCAAGACGTAAGAGGGATTGGGCAAGCCTGGGGCCCTGCCGCCAGGGCTTCTCGCCCTTGGCTTCGCTGACGTCTTCCCCAGCAGAGCTCTCAGCTCTTTGACCTCTGCCTCAGCAGGGGAGCAGAGGGGCTCTGCCCCTGCAGGCTGGTTTTACTGCATTCCTTGCAAAGCTGGGGTGCTGCAGGCTTGCAGCCAGCAGGTTGAGGCAGGGGTGAGCGGGGACAGAATTCTTCTTGCATAAGCTGGGGTAAGACCCCGAGCAGGAGCTGCCTGTGGAAGCTGCTGTGCTCACTGCTGACAAAGCAAAGGCAGGGGTTGGCTGGTAGCAGGGCTCCTGAGGAGTGGAGTGCATGCATTCTCATGGCTTGGCTTTGCTTCTGTGGAGGAGGAGGACTTGGGGGGTGCTGGGGGGTGAGAAGCTCCACATGAGCTGGCGATGTGCTCTCGCAGCCCAGACACAGCCCTGGCTTGGGCTGAGTCCCAGCAGTGTGGGCAGCAGGGGCAGGGAGGGGATTCTGCCCCTTTGCTGTGCTCTGCTGAGACCTCCCTGCAATGCTGGGGCAGCTCTGGAGTCCTCAGCACAGGCAGGGACCTGGTGAAGCAGGGCCAGAGGAGACAGCAGCAATGCTGGCAGGGCTGGAAGCCCTCTGCTGTGAGGCCAGGCTGGGAGAGTTGGGATTGTTCAGCCTGGAGAAGAGAAGGCTCCAGGGAGACCTCAGAGCTGCATGCCAGGACTTGAAGGGGGCTGCAGGAGAGCTGGAGGGGGGTGGGGGGGTACTTTTTCCAAGGGCATGGAGTGACAGGACTGAGAAGTGATGGAAGAAGCTGGATTTAGATGAGCCATGAGGAGGAAACTCTTCCCCATGAAGGTGCTGAGGCACTGGAGCAGATTGCCCAGAGAAGCTGGGGAAGCTTCAAAGCTGGAAGTGTTGAAAGCCAGGTTGGATGGAGGCTTGAGCAAGCTGGGCTGGTGGGAGGTGTCCCTGCCCATGGCAGGGGGGTTGGGACTGGCTGATCCTGAAGCTCCCTTCCAACCCCAACCCATTCTAGGATTCTGTTCACCTTTCCTTTAAAACCCACAACACACCAAAGTGACCTGGGGCAGCCTCTTGTCCCAGCTGCAGAGCAAAGCCTCCTCTGGGTAACTAACAGAGGTTCTTTTCTTCCCCTTCATGTTTGAAGGCAAAACCAAAGCATTGTCAGCTCAGAGCCACTGAAACCCAGCAGCTCCTGTGGAAAGGGTAAAGCCAGCTCTGAGCTTCCCACTCAGACCTCTTCATTCCATGCTCTGTTTGCTCTGATGCAACAGACCCAACCCTGTGGCTCTGCTTTATCTTGGAGGCAGGAGCTCTGCCACTGCTGCAGCTGCAGCTGCTCAACACTTTCTGTTTCAGGATGCTCTTCAGTGCTTTGCTTCCCAGCCCAGAGTTGCTCAGTGCTTCAGCAATGTACTGTGTGCAGTTCTGGGCCCCTCAGTTCATGAAGGACATTGAGACACTTGAATGTGTCCAGAGAAGGGCAATGAGGCTGGGGAGAGGTCTGTTGGCCACAGCAACCCCAGGCAGTGCTGCAGGCTGGGGGCAGAGTGGCTGAGAGCAGCCAGGCAGAGAGGGACCTGGGGGTAGTGGTTGACAGCAGCTGAACAGGAGCCAGCAGTATGCCCAGGGGGCCAAGAAGGCCAAGGGCATCCTGGCCTGCAGCAGGAAGAGTGTGGCCAGCAGGAGCAGGGAAGTCCTTGTGCCCTGTGCTCAGCACTGCTTAGGCCACACCTGGAGTCCTGTGTCCAGTTCTGGGCTCCTCAGGTTAGGAAAGAGGTTGAGCTGCTGGAAGGTGTCCAGAGAAGGGCAAGAAAGCTGGGGAGGGGTCTGGAGCACAGCCCTGGGAGGAGAGGCTGAGGGAGCTGGGGTTGCTTAGCCTGGAGAAGAGGAGGCTCAGGGGAGACCTTCTTGCTCTCTCCAACTCCCTGCAGGGAGCTTGGAGCTAGGTGGGGGTTGGTCTCTTCTCCCAGGCAGGCACCCAGCCCCAGAACAAGAGGACACAGTCTCAAGCTGTGCCAGGGGAGGTTCAGGCTGGATGTTAGGAAGAAATTCTTCCCAGCAAGAGAGATTGGCCATGGGAATGTGCTGCCCAGGGAGGTGGTGGAGTCCCCATCCCTGGAGGTGTTCAAGAGGGGATTGGATGTGGCACTTGGAGCCATGGTTCAGTTGTCAGGAGGTGTTGGGTGCCAGGTTGGCCTTGCTGAGCTCTGAGGTCTCTTCCAGCCTTATTGATTCTGTGGTGACAGAGCAGTGCTGAAGCTGAGTCCCAGCTCCTCAGCTGCTGTTTGCTTCCTTCCCTGTAGATCCGGGGCACGGAGCAGAGCAGCGTGAGGGAGCTGCACATTGCCTACCGTGATGGAGAGCACTATGACAGTGTGAGGAGGATCAATGATGACTCTGAAGCTCCAGCAAATCTTCAGATGGAGGTTGGTTGTGACAGGATGGTCCTGAGTCACCCTCTGGGTGAGAGATCAAACAGATGAGTGCTGCCAGGTGATTTCCTCCTGCCGAGCTTGAGGGGAGTTTGGTCCCTGTCTCATGCTGAGGCCAGGGGAGCCCCAAGGCCTTCATAATTAGTGCTGTTTGCCCTTCTGGAGACAGGCTGGGAAGTGTCTAACTCCCTGAACATCAAAGCTGAGGCTGTGCACGTCATGCAGCAGCCCCATACTCATGCACTCTGAGGTCAGAAACAAAGGGGAGGGAGGAAGGAGCTGGAAAAGCAGCGGCTGGGTGCAGCAGTCCTCTCCCTACCTCACTTGTCAGTCCATGTCAGTCCATGTCAGTCCATGTTAATCCATGTCAGTCCATGTCAGTCCCTGTCAGTCCCTGTTTCCATGTCAGTCCCTGTCAGTCCCTGTCAGTCCCTGTTTCCATGTCAGTCCATGTCAGTCCCTGTCAGTCCCTGTTTCCATGTCAGTCCATGTCAGTCCATGTCAGTCCCTGTCAGTCCCTGTTTCCATGTCAGTCCATGTCAATCCATGTCAGTCCCTGTCAGTCCCTGTTTCCATGTCCATGTCAGTCCATGTCAGTCCATGTTTCCATGTCAGTCCATGTCAATCCATGTCAGTCCATGTCAGTCCCTGTCAGTCCCTGTTTCCATGTCAGTCCATGTCAGTCCATGTCAATCCATGTCAGTCCATGTCAGTCCATGTCAATCCATGTCAGTCCATGTCAATCCATGTCAATCCATGTCAGTCCATGTTTCCATGTCAGTCCCTGTCAGTCCCTGTTTCCATGTCAGTCCATGTCAGTCCATGTCAGTCCCTGTCAGTCCCTGTTTCCATGTCAGTCCATGTCAGTCCATGTCAGTCCATGTCAATCCATGTCAGTCCCTGTTTCCATGTCAATCCATGTCAATCCATGTCAGTCCCTGTCAGTCCCTGTTTCCATGTCAGTCCCTGTCAGTCCCTGTTTCCATGTCAATCCATGTCAGTCCCTGTTTCCATGTCAATCCATGTTTCCATGTCAGTCCATGTCAATCCATGTCAGTCCCTGTTTCCATGTCAGTCCATGTTTCCATGTCAGTCCATGTCAGTCCATGTTTCCAGGCTGCCCAGGGAGGCTGTGGCTGTCCCCTCCCTAGAGCTGTTCAAGGCCAGGCTGGATGAGGCCTTGAGCAGCCTGGGCTGGTGGGAAGTGTCCCTGCCCAGGGCAGAGGGGTTGGAACTGGCTGATCTTGAAGGTCCCTTCCAAGCCCAACCCATTCTAGGATATGACTCTCCTGAAGGTCAGACTACACCTGGGTGATTTGCTGCTAGGAATTTGAGCCAGGCTTAAGGAAAGCTGTGTGGTGAGCTGAGGAGTGTGGAAGGGAAGCTGCAGCAGGGCTGTGCCTGCAGTGTGTTGGGGTGAAGCTGCCTCAGTTCTGTGTGGGATCTGGAAGGGGCAAGGCAAAGAGGCTGGGGAGGAGCAGCTGCGGGAGCTGGGGGTATTGAGCCTGGGGAAGAGGAGGCAGAGGGGAGAGCTGCTGGCTCTGTGCAGCTCCCTGAAAGGAGGTTGCAGTAAGGTGGGGCTTGGAGTGTGGCTGTGAGCAACCTGCTGGAGTGTGAGGTGTCCCTGCCCATGGCAGGGGGGGTGGGACTGGCTGAGCCTTGAAGTCCTTTCCAACCCTGCCAGTTCCATGGTTCTGTGTCCCATTCAGCCATCACTCAGCTGAGGCTGATGTGGAGTGGGGGTTTTTGATGCAGAGGCTGAAGTTGTGGCATGGTTGTGTGAGCTGCTGGGCTTGGCTTTGCCTGCAGATGCTTCCTAAGAATGACTCTGACAAGGAGGAGGAAGTGAAGGCCCCGAGGGGTGACTCTGAAGAGGAGACTGAAGGTGAACTGGAAGATGCAGTGCAAAAAGTCTGCAATGCAACAGGGTGTGCAGTAAGTGCTGAGGAAGCCTGGTTGGGCTCAAAACCTCCTTGGGACAAGGGTGGGGGGAAGGGTTCTAAACAATCCCAACCCTGGAGCCTTCCAGCACCAGGAGCACAAACCAGGATGGCTTTCATCCCAGGCCTCAGCCTTCGAGCCAGATCAACCCAGGGCTCCTAAGAATTTGGCAAGATTTGTGTGGCAGCCTCTCTGCACATCCACTTTGAGAGGAGTTCTGCAGCATTTGAAGTGATCTGAAGGCCCCAAGTGGCTCTTTCAGAGACCCTTCCCTCCAAGGGGGACATTGGAGTGGGTGCAGAGAAAAGCAATGAAGCTGGGGGAGGGCTGGTGGGGAGCAGCTGAGGGGACTGGGGGTGTTCAGCCTGGAATGATCATGGAGCAGATCCTCCTGGAGGCACTACTGGCTCAGAAGAATAGTGAAGAGGTGATTGGGAGCAGTCAGCATGGCTTTGCCAAGGGCAAATCCTGCCTGACCAACCTGGTGGCCTTCTATGAGCAGGTGACAACATCAACAGCTGAGGGGAGAGCAGCTGATGTCGTTTGCCTGGAGCTGAGCAAAGCTTTCCACACTGTCCCACACCACAGCCTGGTCTCCAAGCTGGTGACACATGGGTGTGAGGGGTGACCACTAGATGGATAAGGAACTGGCTTGATGGCTGCACCCAAAGAGTGGCTGTCCATGGCTCCATGTCCCAGGGGAGGCCAGGGACAAGCAGAGTCCCTCAGGGATCAGTCCTGGGCACCAGGCTTGTTCAACATCTCTGTGGGTGCCATGGGCAGTGGCACTGAGTGCAGCCTCAGCAGGGTTGCTGATGACACCAAGCTGTGTGGTGCAGCAGACAGCTGGAGGGAAGGGATCCATCCAGAGGGAGCTGGGCAGGCTGGAGAGGTGGGCACAAGCCAACCTCAGGAGGTTCAACAAGAGCAAGGGCAGGGTCCTGCAGCTGGCTGGAGGCAATCCCAGGCACAAATGCAGGCTGGGCAGGGACTGGCTGGAAAGCAGCCCTGAGGAGAGAGCCTTGGGGGTGCTGGGGGAGGAGAAGCTCAGCAGGAGCTCTCAGTGTGCACTTGCAGCCCAGAAAGCCAAGCAGAGCCTGGGCTGCAGCAGGAGAAGTGTGGCCAGCAGGGCAAGGGAGGTGATCCTCCCCCTCTGCTCAGCTCTGGGGAGACCCCACCTGGAGTCCTGCCTCCAGTTCTGGAGCCCCTATTGCAAGAGGGATCTGGAGGTGCTGGAAGGTGTCCAGAGAAGGGCCAGGAGGATGAGCAGAGGGCTGGAGCTGCTCTGCTGTGAGGACAGACTGAGGGAGTTGGGGCTGTTCAGTCTGGAGAAGAGAAGGCTCTGAGATGACCTCATTGTGGCCTTCCAGGATCTGCAGGGGGCTACAGGAAGGCTGGGGAGGGACTGCTCAGGATCTCAGGCAGTGATAGGACTAGGGGGAATGGAATGAAGCTGGAGGTGGGGAGATTGAGGCTGGAGGTGAGGAGGAAGTTCTTCCCCATGAGAGTGGTGAAGCCCTGGAATGGGTTGTGCAGGGAGGTGGTTGGGGCCCTGTCCCTGGAGGTGTTTAAGCCCAGGCTGGCTGAGGCTCTGGCCAGGCTGATCTAGTGTGGGGTGTCCCTGCCCATGGCAGGGGGGTTGGAACTGGCTGAGCCTTGTGGTCCCCTCCAACCCTGACTGATTCTATGATACTATGACTTTCTGGCTCTCTGCAGCTCCCTGAAAGGAGGTTGGAGCTAGGTGGGGGGTGGGCTCTTCTCCTTTGGCTGTGGTCCTGTGGGTGCTCCTGAGAGGCCTCTCTCTCCCTCTCCTGTTGCGGGCAGGACGTGGAGTTAGTAAGCCGAGTCCTGGAAGAGGAAGACTACAGTGTGGAATCTGCAGTCTTTGCCATCTTGCAAGTGAAGGAGGTGGACAGAATGGGTGAGTAGGTGGAGGCTGTGGCACCTCAGGAGGTTTCCTGGTGTGAAGGGTTAGCTGCAGGCAGCAGCTCAGTGAGGAGAGCGGAGCCTGAGGCTTGCTGTCGGCAGCGCTGCTGCCTCAGCCCTGCCCCGCTCAGGGGAGTGAGGGCAGAGTCCATCCAGCTTCCAAAACCCCACCAGGGGTTCTGGAGGAAGGAAGTGGCTGATGGGGTGAGCTTGTGTCTGAGAGAAACCTCTGCTGTTGGTAGGTGCTGAGGAGCAGCCTGCTGGCCAGAGCAGAGCTGAGGAGTGGGGAGGCAGAGTGCCGCGGAGGGAGGCCGGCAGCGGGGCCAGAGGCCTTGGAAGGCAGAGCCTGCACCCAGGGGAAGCTGAAGGCAGCAAAGGACAGCCTGGACCTGAGGAAGAGGAGCGAGCTGGCAGGAACCCAAAGGTGTGTGAGGGTGGCTTCCACACCCTGCAGCAGGGATTGCTCAACCAGCAACTGTCTTGCACTGAGGAGCCCAGAACTGGACGTGGTACAAGAAGGACATTGAGAGGCTTGAAGGTGTCCAGGGAAGTGCAACAAGGCTGGGGAGGGGTCTGGAGCACAGCCCTGGGAGGAGAGGCTGAGGGAGCTGGGGTTGCTTAGCCTGGGGAAGAGGAGGCTCAGGGGAGACCTTCTTGCTCTCTCCAACTCCCTGCAGGGAGGCTGTAGCCAGGTGGGGGGTGGACAGGCCCAGTGTGCACAAACTGGAAGCCAGGAGGTTGCATCTGAACAGGAGGAGAAAGTTGTTTGGTGTGAGGGTGCTGAGCCCTGGAGCAGGCTGCCCAGAGAGGTTGTGGAGTCTCCTTGGTGTGAAGAGCTTCCAACCCCCCCTGGGCATTGTGCTCCTGGGCAAGCTGCTGTGGCTGCCCTGCTTTAGCAGGGGGGGTGGACTGGCTGAGCTCCAGAGGTCCCCACCCTGCTGGGATTCCAGGGTTCTGTGATGGTTTCCCCATCTGGACTGGAGATGTGCTTCCAGCTCTGTGTTTTCATCTCTCAGGTGTCCAAGAAGCAGAGGAAGGAGCAGCAGCGGCTGGAGAAGAAGAAACGCCAGGAGGAGAGGCACAGACAGAAGGTCCTGGCCACCAAGAGCAACTGTGCAGACAGCAGCAGGAGGGAGACAGACCCCAGCAGCCATGTCACCCTGGTGAAGGCCATGGCAGCCCTAAACATCTGACTGAGTGTGCTCTGGGTGGCCCTGCTGAGAGCAGCAAATAAACCTGGTGGAGCCAGAGCTGCCCTGGAGCACATTGCCAGGCACCCTTTGGTGCCTGCTGATCCCCTCTGAGCTCAGGGGGACCTTCCTGCTTCTTCACTTGGGGGGTGGGGGGGTGTGAGGAGGGGAGAACAATTGCTCTGTGATCCTGCTTTGACCTCTGTGGCAGGAGGGGTGTTTGAACTCCACAGAAAGTAGAGCCTTGGATCTCTGGCTTTGGAGTTAGGGGAAGGTGAGAGATTTGCTTTGGCCTCTCTTGATGGGCTCAGGTTATGGTAGGGGTTACATCAACCTGGGGCTGGGCTGGGCTTGGAGGAGCTGGGATTTACCCTGCTGACCAATTCTTACCTCAGGAATGTGCTGTGTCCTCTCTCCTCCTTCTCTCTCCCTCTCCTCCTTCTCTCTCCCTCCTCCTTCTCTCTCTCTCCTCCTTCTCTCTCTCTCTCCTCCTTCTCTCTCTCTCTCCTCCTTCTCTCTCTCTCTCCTCCTTCTCTCTCTCTCTCCTCCTTCTCTCTCTCTCTCCTCCTTCTCTCTCCCTCTCCTCCTTCTCTCTCCCTCTCCTCCTTCTCTCTCCCTCTCCTCCTTCTCTCTCCCTCTCCTCCTTCTCTCTCCCTCTCCTCCTTCTCTCTCCCTCTCCTCCTTCTCTCTCCCTCTCCTCCTTCTCTCTCCCTCTCCTCCTTCTCTCTCCCTCTCCTCCTTCTCTCTCCCTCTCCTCCTTCTCTCTCCCTCTCCTCCTTCTCTCTCCCTCTCCTCCTTCTCTCTCCCTCTCCTCCTTCTCTCTCCCTCTCCTCCTTCTCTCTCCCTCTCCTCCTTCTCTCTCCCTCTCCTCCTTCTCTCTCCCTCTCCTCCTTCTCTCTCCCTCTCCTCCTTCTCTCTCCCTCTCCTCCTTCTCTCTCCCTCTCCTCCTTCTCTCTCCCTCTCCTCCTTCTCTCTCCCTCTCCTCCTTCTCTCTCCCTCTCCTCCTTCTCTCTCCCTCTCCTCCTTCTCTCTCCCTCTCCTCCTTCTCTCTCCCTCTCCTCCTTCTCTCTCCCTCTCCTCCTTCTCTCTCCCTCTCCTCCTTCTCTCTCCCTCTCCTCCTTCTCTCTCCCTCTCCTCCTTCTCTCTCCCTCTCCTCCTTCTCTCTCCCTCTCCTCCTTCTCTCTCCCTCTCCTCCTTCTCTCTCCCTCTCCTCCTTCTCTCTCCCTCTCCTCCTTCTCTCTCCCTCTCCTCCTTCTCTCTCCCTCTCCTCCTTCTCTCTCCCTCTCCTCCTTCTCTCTCCCTCTCCTCCTTCTCTCTCCCTCTCCTCCTTCTCTCTCCCTCTCCTCCTTCTCTCTCCCTCTCCTCCTTCTCTCTCCCTCTCCTCCTTCTCTCTCCCTCTCCTCCTTCTCTCTCCCTCTCCTCCTTCTCTCTCCCTCTCCTCCTTCTCTCTCCCTCTCCTCCTTCTCTCTCCCTCTCCTCCTTCTCTCTCCCTCTCCTCCTTCTCTCTCCCTCTCCTCCTTCTCTCTCCCTCTCCTCCTTCTCTCTCCCTCTCCTCCTTCTCTCTCCCTCTCCTCCTTCTCTCTCCCTCTCCTCCTTCTCTCTCCCTCTCCTCCTTCTCTCTCCCTCTCCTCCTTCTCTCTCCCTCTCCTCCTTCTCTCTCCCTCTCCTCCTTCTCTCTCCCTCTCCTCCTTCTCTCTCCCTCTCCTCCTTCTCTCTCCCTCTCCTCCTTCTCTCTCCCTCTCCTCTCTCCTGTCAATAAAATGAACAGGATCCCAGAATCCTTTCCAAAGCCCAGGGTCTCAGCCAGCTCTGTGTCCAGAGGGATATTCCTCCTTCCTGTCCATGTAGGAATGCTGGGCTCAGTTTAGATTTGCCCAGTGGTGCTGTTCCAGGAGGGAGAAGGGAGAAGGGGATTGCCTTGTCTGTGCCTGATTCTGACTTAGCTTGAGAGCCAGCTCCTTTGCTGGCTGTTAAGGGGAAGAAATCATCCCAGTGGACTCCTGGGACCAGAGGGCTGATTAATCCAACCTGGTGCAGCCTAATGAGCTTGTAAAACATGACAGGAGCAGCCAGGAGACTTCCACTGAGGGCTGTGATGTGAACAGCTGGAATCTCACCTCCTTTGCCATGCCCTGGGGCTTCTGGGCTTCTCCAGAGCTTCCATCCAAGCCAGGAACTTGACAGCTGTTAGCCTCAGTGAAATTGGTGTGGCCAAGGGCTGAGGAGTCCCTGGAACCAAGCTTCCAAGCAGTGGTGATGAGTGGGAAGCTTGCCTGCTCCACTCCAGCAGGCAAGGGCTTTTGCAGGGCAGGGTTTGCTCATCTCAAATTCCTCTCCCTTAAGGTCACCAAAATCCACAGCTTGAGTCCTGGGATGCTTCCCACCACAGGCCTGGGCTAAGGACTCTGGGATTAGGGCCCTCAGGGATTCAGCTTCACTCAGGGGTTTGGATTTGGCCTGAAGCACTTAGCTTGGGTGCACTTGCACAGCAGAGATCAGGAGGCACCTCCTCAGCCAGGGCAGGGGTGAGGTGGCTTGGTTGAGGGGAATGGAGGCTGCCTTGGAACAAACTCTGTGTGTTCTGGGAAGTTCCCCAAGCAGCATGGAAATAAAAAGGCCTTGTTTTGACTGACTGAGCTGCCCAGGTCTGAGTTAAAGCTTCTTCACACTGCTGCTTGCCAAGGGTAAAAGCAAAGCAGCTGTAAGTGGAGGTGTTTCACTCCAGCTTGAGGGCAAAGTTCTCCACCTTGAAGGTGCTGGAGGCCTGCTGGAGCAGGCTGCCCAGAGAGGTTGTGCAGCTTCTTCCCTGGAGACTTTCAAGCCCCACCTGGCTGTGTTCCTCTGTGACCTGCCCTGGGTGATCCTGCTCTGGCAGAGAGGGAGGGGAATGGACTCAAATGATCTCCAGAGGTCCCTCCCAAGCCCTAACATCCTGGGGGGGGGGTTCTGGGATTCTCTGTGCACTTTTGTTTCTTCTAGGGAATCCTTATGCAACATTCTTCAGGGAACTCAGCTTTGTGCAAAGAGTTTGCTTTCTGTGCAGGTCAGGGAGGTTTGTCCCTGGAGGAGGCAGGAGAGCAGGAAACAAGAGCAGAGGGAGCATGGTTACAGCTCCTGTTTGCTCTCCAGTGGAGCTCCCTGTGCTCAGTGATCTCTGGTTGCAGGGCAAGGAGCAGGGCACCTGCCTGGGATTTCAGCCCCATGAATGCTCCAGGCCTTGAGGCAGAGTGGCTGGAGACTGCCCAGCAGGGAATGCCCCTGAGGGTGCTGAAGCTGAGGCAGCTGAAGATGAGCCAGGGGGTGTCCAGGTGGCCACCAGCAGCCTGGCTTGGATCAGCACCAGTGTGGCCAGCAGGAGCAGGGAAGTGATGGCACTGGGGAGGCCACAGCTTGAGCACTGGGTTCAGTTTTGGGCTCCTCACTCCAAGAAGGACCTTGAGAGGCTGGGGCAGGGCCAGAGAAGGGCAACAGAGCTGGGGAAGGGTCTGGACAACAGGGCTGGGGAGGAGCAGCTGAGGGAGCTGGGGGTGTTGAGCCTGGAGGAGGCTGAGGGGAGAGCTGCTGGCTCTCTACAGCTCCCTGAGAGGAGGCTGGAGGCAGGTGGGGGTTGGTCTCTTCTCCCAGGGAACAAGGGCAAATGGCCTCAAGTTGCCCCAGGGGAGGTTTAGTTTGGACATTAGAGGAAAATTCTTCCCTGAGAGGATTCTCAAAGCCTGGCCCAGGCTGCCCAGGGAGGTGGTTGAATGCCCATCCCTGGAGGGGTTTCAGAGCCCCAGAGGTGTGGTGCTGAGGGCCAGGGTTTAGCCCTGGGCTTGGCTGAATCCCCATCCCTGGAGGGGCTTCAGAGCCCCAGAGGTGTGGTGCTGAGGGCCAGGGTTTAGCCCTGGGCTTGGCAGAGCCAGAGGATGGTTGGACTGGGTGAGCTTCAAGGTCTTTTCCATCCACAAGGATTCTGTGGCTCCGTGCCTGAGGGGAGGGAATCAGAGTCACTGCCCCTGCCTGTGTTAACCAGGAATGGTTTGTGCCTGTGGGGAGCCTCTTCGCAAGCACAGACCTTAAGAGGGCAGCATTGGCTTCCTCAGCTCTGTCCCTGCTCTCTCCTCCCTCATCCCAAAGCCCAGAAGATGAGTAAGAGGACAAAGGGAGTGTTGGGGAGCCACAAAGACACCAAGATCCCTCTGGGAAGCCTGAGGAGGGGCTGGAGATGTTGGTCAAAGTGAAACACCACCACAGCTGTGCTGTTAATTGCTCAAAGGTTCATTAGGAGCAGGATGGGGCTGGGATGTGGCCAAGCTGCCTGGGGGGAACTGGGGTTAGAGCTTGGTTTGAGGGTTGGGGTTGTGTTGGAGCTGGGTTAGGGGTTGGAGATGGGGTTGGGTTTGGGGTTGAGAATGGGTTAAGGTTGGAGATGGTGTTGGGGTTGGAGCTGGGTTTGGAGCTGGGGTTGGGATTGGAGTTGGAACTGGGGTTGGAGCTGGGGTTGGGGTTGGAGCTGGGGTTGGGGTTGGAGCTGGGGTTGGGTTTGGAGATGGGTTTGGGGTTGGAGCTGGGGTTGGAGCTGGGTTTGGAGTTGGGTTTGGGGTTGGAGCTGGGTTTGGGTTTGGGGTTGGAGCTGGGTTTGGAGTTGGGTCTGGGGTTGGAGTTGGGTTTGGAGTTGGGTCTGGGGTTGGAGCTGGGTTTGGAGTTGGGTTTGGGATTGGAGATGGCTTTGGAGTTGGGGTTGGAGCTGGGTTTGGAGTTGGGTTTGGGGTTGGAGCTGGGTTTGGAGTTGGGGTTGGGGTTGGAGCTGGGTTTGGAGTTGGGTTTGGGGTTGGAGATGGCTTTGGAGTTGGGGTTGGAGCTGGGTTTGGGTTTGGAGTTGGGGTTGGGGTTGGAGCTGGGTTTGGAGTTGGGGTTGGAGTTGGAGATGGCTTTGGGTTTGGAGTTGGGGTTGGAGCTGGAGATGGCTTTGGGTTTGGAGTTGGGGTTGGAGCTGGGGTTGAGATTGGGATTGGGTTGGGTTTGGAGCTGGGGTTGGGTATGATTTGGGTTGGGTGGGGCTGGGGTTGGATATGATTTGGGTTGGGTGGGACTGGGGTTGGGTATGATTTGGGTTGGGTGGGGCTGGGGTTGGGTATGATTTGGGTTGGGTGGGGCTGGGGTTGGAGCTGGGGTGGGTATGATTTGGGTTGGGGGGGGCTGGGGTTGGGTATGATTTGGGTTGGGTGGGGCTGCGGGTGGAGCTGGGGTTGAGTTTGGGGTTGGGTTGGGTTTGGAGCTGGGGTTGGGATTGGGGTTGGGTTTGGTTTGGGGGTTGGGGTTGAGATTGGGATTGGATCTGGGGTTGAGACTGGGATTGGGTTTGGGTTGGAGCTGGGGTTGAGACTGGGGTTTGGTTTGGAGCTGGGGTTGGGTTTGGTTTGGGATTGGAGCTGGGGTTGAGACTGGGTTGGAACTGGGGCTGGGTTTGGTTTGGAGTTGGGGTTGAGATTGGGGTTTGGTTTGGGGTTGAGATTGGTCTTGGATCTGGGGTTGAGATTGGGATTGGGGTTGGGTTTAGGTTGGAGCTGGGGTTGAGACTGGGGTTTGGAGCTGGAGTTGGAGCTGGGGTTGGGTTTGGTTTGGAGTTGGGTTTGGGTCGGGGTTGGAGCTGGAGTTGAGAGCAGGGCTGGGATTTAGTTTGGGGTTGGAGTTGGAGTTGAGGTTGGGATTGAAGTTGTAGCTGGGGTTGAGATCAGGGTTGGGGTTTGGTTTGGAGCTGGGGTTGGGGTTGGAGTTAGGGCTGGGGTTGAGCAGCCTCTTGCTGCTTCTGTTGCTCGCTTTGACCCCCTGAGGTTCAGCACCTGGCTGCTAAAACCTCCTGGCAAACCTTTTTGGAGGACATGAGCCACAAAAAAAGGCAAAACTGGCTGGGTATAAACTTCAGAACCCCCCCAGCTGTGACCCCCCCAGCTGTGACCCCCCTCCCCCAGGCTGCTTCTTACCCATCCCCAAACCACCACCACCTCCAGGAGCTGCCTTGGGAAGGATCTTTATTTGCTTGCAGGGATTCCCTGGGGTTGCATCCTGGGGAGTAGCTTTCCCTCGGGCACCAGCTGCAGGGGGAAGGTCTTTTGGGTGCCTCAGGGTTAGGCTGTGCCCCCGTTTGACCAAGGAGAAGGCAAAATCCCCTTCCCCCCCGCCCCAATTCCCACCCCCTCGGGCCGGTGTGGCGCCTAGCAGCGCGGAGCCTTGCCCTTGCAGCGGGAGTTGGGGTAGTGCTTGTAGGAGGTGCGGTAGGTGCTGACTACCCTCTGGAAGCACTCTGCTGCCCTCTTGTCGCACTCACAGCTCTGCTTTTGGCACCAGTTCCCGGATTCTGGAAGGAAATTGGGGGAGGGTGGGGTCAGGTGAAGGGTGGGAGGGGCTGGGCTGGGGGCTCTTGGGCCATCCCCGCGGTGTACGCAGCCCACAGGTGGATTTGGAGGTGTCTTGGGTGGCCCTCCTCTTGCCCCTGGCCCTCCTCTGCACTCCTCTGCTCTCCTCTTGCCCCTGGCCCTCCTCTGCACTCCTCTGCTCTCCTCTTGCCCCTGGCCCTCCTCTGCTCTCCTCTTGCCCCTGGCCCTCCCCTGCTCTCCTCTGCTCTCCTCTTGTCCCTGGCCCTCCTCTGCTCTCCTCTGCCCTCCTCTTGCCCCTGGCCCTCCTCTGCCCTCCTCTGCCCTCCTCTGCCCTCCTCTGCCCTCCTCTGCCCTCCTCTTGCTCCTGGCCCTCCTCTGCCCTCCTCTGCTCTCCTCTTGCCCCTGGCCCTCCTCTGCTCTCCTCTTGCCCCTGGCCCTCCTCTGCCCTCCTCTTGCCCCTGGCCCTCCTCTGCCCTCCTCTTGCCCCTGGCCCTCCTCTGCCCTCCTCTTGTCCTTGGCCCTCCTCTGCCCTCCTCTTGCCCCTGGCCCTCCTCTGCCCTCCTCTGCTCTCCTCTTGCCCCTGGCCCTCCTCTGCCCTCCTCTTGCCCCTGGCCCTCCTCTGCTCTCCTCTTGCCCCTGGCCCTCCTCTGCCCTCCTCTGCTCTCCTCTTGCCCCTGGCCCTCCTCTGCCCTCCTCTTGCCCCTGGCCCTCCTCTGCCCTCCTCTTGCCCCTGGCCCTCCTCTGCCCTCCTCTTGCCCCTGGCCCTCCTCTCCCCTGCTCTACCTTGCTCCCTGCCCCTGTGAGTGCACAGATGGCTATCTGTGGATCTCTGCAGGGCAGGGCTTTGCTGTGGTGCACTCACCCTGCAGGGGCAGTGCCTGCTCTGTGGAAGCCAGGGGAGCAGTGCCAGGTGCCCATCCAAGGTGGGGAGGGTCCCCTCAGGCCTTTAGCGCCGAGGGGCATAGCTCCTCCTTGGGCAGGGCTCCTCCTTGGGCAGCTCTCCAGGCTCTGAGCTCCCCCCCGCTGCTGGCTACTAAGTGCCTGCCCTCACCACGGAGCCATTGAGCTGCTTGGCTTGGCAGAGCCCTCTGAGCTCACCCAGTCCAACCATCACCCCCTGGCCAGTAGCCCATGGCCCCAAATGCCTCAGCCACACATTCCCTGACCCCCTGCAGGGATGTCACTCCACCAGCACCCCCCTGAGCAGCCTGCTCCAGCCGACCTCCCCCTCCCCTCTTCCTGCCGCTTCTGCTCCTCTCCACCCCTGCCCCAGGCGGTGGGGTCCGAGCCGGGCTGGCTGAGGAGAGGAAGCCCTCCCCGAGGCCACTCTGTCCCTTACTGCAGGTTATCTTCCTGCCGCTGATGGAGTAGTTGTAGGTGGCCAGCTTGGCGTTGCAGCGAGCGGCAGAGAGCTTCCTGTAGCAGCAGTCGTGGGCATGGCAGCACCTGGGGAGGGGAGAGAGGAGAGGAGAGGGAAGAGAAGAGAATTAACCAGATTGAAAGAGACCTCTGAGATCGAGTCCAACCTCTCACACAGCACCATCTGACCAACTCAACCATGGCACCAAGTGCCTCAGCCAGGCTCTTCCTAAACACCTCCAGGGATGGGGACTCCACCACCTCCCTGGGCAGCACATTCCCATGGCCAATCTCTCTTGCTGTGGAGAACTTTCTCCTCACCTCCAGCCTAAACCTCCCCTGGCACAGCTTGAGACTGTGGCCTCTTGTTCTGGGGCTGGGTGCCTACCTGGCAGAAGAGACCAACCCCCACCTGGCTCCATCCTCCCTGCAGGGAGTTGTAGAGAGCAAGAAGGTCTCCCCTGACCTCCTCTTCTCCAGGCTAAGCAACCCCAGCTCCCTCAGCCTCTCCTCCCAGGGCTGTGCTCCAGACCCCTCCCCAGCTTTCTTGCCCTTCTCTGGACACCTTCCAGCAGCTCAACCTCTTTCCTAACCTGAGGAGCCCAGAACTGGACACAGGACTCCAGGTGTGGCCTAAGCAGTGCTGAGCACAGGGCACAAGGACTTCCCTGCTCCTGCTGGCCACACTGCTCCTGCTGCAGGCCAGGATGCCCTTGGCCTTCTTGGCCCCCTGGGCACACTGCTGGCTCATGTTCTGCCTACTATCAACCAGCAAAGCACCTTCCTAACCTCCAGCCTAAACCTCCCCTGGCACAGCTTCAGACTGTGTCCTCTTGTTCTGCTGCTGGGTGCCTGCCTGGGAGAAGAGCACAACCCCCACCTGGCTCCAAGCTCCCTCAGGGAGCGGCAGGGAGCAAGGAGCTCTCCCCTTCACACCGCAAGGACAGGAGGGGGAGCACTGGGGCCCATGGCAGGGTGGTGAACACCCAGTGGGTCCCCAGGCCTGCTGAGGAGCCTCTCCCATGGGTGCTGGGTGTAGGGGCTGTGTGCTCTCCTCGGTGTTGCCCACGCTGCAGGAGGCAGGGAGGGGGACTCACAGCACAGCCCTCGGAGCCCTCTCCCTGCTCCCTGCTGCTGCTGCTCACAGTCTCACAGTCTCACAGTCTCACAGTATAACTTAGGTTGGAAAGGACCTGGAGGATCATACAGTCCAACCTATCAACACTGACCCCATGACCAGACCATGGCACCAAGTGCCACATCCAGTCCCCTCTTGAACACCTCCAGGGATGGGGACTCCACCACCTCCCTGGGCAGCACATCCCAATGACGAACGACTTGCTCAGTGAAGAACTTCCTCCTCACCTCCAGTCTAAACCTCCCCTGGCACAGCTTGAGACTGTGTCCTCTTGTTCTGGGGCTGATGCTGCAGCCTTGCAGGACACCTCATGGCTGCTTTGTCAGCCCAGGAGCTGGCTGGCCCCAGCCCAAGTGCTGCTGGGGTGCCCAAGCACTGTTCCCCTCAGCTCCTGCCACTCAGCAGCTCCTTAACTCAAGGGATGAGGACCAGCAAGGAGTTTTACTTCCCCCCAACCCCACCTATTGCTACCTCAGCTCCCAGGAGCTGCACCCAGGGGGGGTGGGGGATGTGAGAAGGGCTGGGGGGGCACCCTGTGGGCCTTCTCCAGGCCCTCACTTACCAGTCAGTCTTGTCCACTGGCTGCTTGGACCCCCCCAGGCCGCAGTAGCAGCCGTAGCCGTTGTAGGCCAGCGGCGACTTCCCTGTCAGGTGCTTGATCATGGAGCCAAACTGGATCACGTTGCAGCTGGTCAGGACCAGCCCTGTGACTGCAGGGGGGGATGGGGAGGGCTTAGGGACAGGGCAGGCACCCATCCCACCCTGCTGGGGCAAAAAGGAGCACCTGCCCCTTCCCCCCAGAAGGGTAGGATAGGGTAGGATAGGACAGGATAGGGTAGGGTAGGGTAGGGTAGGGTAGGGTAGGGTAGGGTAGGGTAGGGTAGGATGGAATGGAATTGGAATGGAATGGAATAGGATAGGATAGGGTAGGGTATGATGGAATGGAATGGAATTGGAATGGGGAGAGGAGAGGAAGGAGAGGAGAGGATGGAGTGGGAATAGGGTAGGATAGGAGAGAAGAGGATAGGGTAGGATAGGATAGGATGGAATGGAATTGGAATGGAATGGGGGTAGGATAGGGTAGGATAGGAGAGGAGAAGATAGGGTAGGATGGAATGGAATGGAATTGGAATGGAATGGGGGTAGGATAGGGTAGGATAGGATGGAATGGAATTGGAATGGAATAGGATAGGGTAGGGTAGGATAGGATAGGGTAGGGTAGGACAGGGTAGGATGGAATGGAATGGGAATGGAATGGAATTTGAATGGAATAGGAATAGTGTGGAATGGAATGGAATGGAATGGAATGGAATAGAATAGAATAGAATAGAATAGAATAGAATAGAATAGAATAGAACAGAATAGAATTAACCAGGTTGGAAAAGACCTTTGAGATCATCAAGTCCAACCTATCACCCTGCACCACCTGATCAACTAAACCATGGCACCAAGCAGCCCATCCAGGCTCTTCCTAAACACCTCCAGGGATGGGGACTCCACCACCTCCCTGGGCAGATGATGTTTGTGGAGAGGACATTGCAAGCATTGGGCTTCCCCCCAGTGCCTCATGGAATTGTCAGGGGTGGAAGGGAGCTCAAGGCTCAGCCAGCTCCAACCCCCTGCCATGGGCAGGGACACCTCACACCGCAGCAGGTTGCTCACAGCCACATCCAGCCTGGCTGCAAACACCTCCAGGCAGGAGGCTGCCACCACCTCCCTGGGCAACCTGTGCCAGGCTCTCACCACCCTCCTGGGGAACAACTTCTTCCTCACAGCCAATCTCAATCTCCCCATCTCTAGTTCTGCTCCATCCCCCCCAGTCCCAGGGATGTGGTGGAGTCCCCATCCCTGGAGGTGTTCAAGGGGGGATTGGATGTGGCTCTTGGAGCCATGGTTTAGCTGTCAGGAGGTGTTGGGTGCCAGGTTGGACTTGCTGAGCTCTGAGGTCTTTTCCAACCTTACTGACTCTCTGATTCTCTCTCTCCCTGACACCCTCCAGAGTCACAGAATCCTGGAATCAGAGAACCAATCAGGTTGGCAAAGACCTCAGAGCTCAGCAAGTCCAACCTCTAAGTCCCTCCCCAGCTTTCTTGGAGCTGCCTTCAGATCCTGGAAGGCCACAATGAGGTCTCCTGGGAGCCTTCTCCTCTCCAGCCTGCACAACCCCAGCTCCCTCAGGCTGTCCCCACAGGAGGGCAGCTCCAGCCCTCTGCTCAGCCTGCTGGCAGCAAGGGTGAGAGCTGCCCCCGGGGGCAGGGAGCGGTACTCACACAAGAGGAGCAGCAAGAAGATCTTCATGGCTGCTGCTGGTGGTGGTGGTGGTGGCAGCTGCAGTGCTGAGGTGAGCCCCGGGTGCTCTGCTCACCCCTTTTTAAGGCTCTCCCTGCCTGCCTGCCTGCCGGGGCCCCTCCTGTGCAGAGCCCAAAGTGGGCAAATATTGACAGTCCTGCCCGGAGCTGCTGCGCTGTGGGCACGGAAGGAGGCCCTGCCCGAGGGATGCCCTGCACCTGGGGGCAGCCTGGCGGTGCAGACCCCCTGCCTGGCCCCTGTTGCAATGCCAGGAGGAGCCAGCATTGTCCTCTTGTCTTGGTTACAAGGGCAGCGGGCTGGGACGAGCTGGCACCTTCTTATCTGCCTTCCAATCTGCCTCTTTCTTGTCTTGGTTACCAGAGGGCAGGGAGCTGGGACAATTAGGCACTCCCTGAGCTGCAACTCCTGCTGCCTGGAGCAGAGCCTGCCCTGGAAAGGACCAGAATCTCCTGACAGAGAGTTGGGGCCAAAATGGAAAAACACTGACCCAAGTCACCCACTCAGGACCCTAAGTGAGAGCCTTGGAGCCCTCTGGGCTCACAGGGGGAAGGGTGACCTGCTGCTGGGGTCAGGTTTGGGCTCCTCACTCCAGGAAGGACATGGAGAGGTTGGAGCAGGTCCAGAGAGGGCCAAAAAGCTGGGGAAGGGTCTGGAGAAGAGGGTTGGGGAGGAGCAGCTGAGGGAGCTGGGGGGGTTGAGCCTGGGGAAGAGGAGGCTGAGGGGAGAGCTGCTGGCTCTGTGCTGTAAGGAAGTTGGAGGCAGGTGGGGGTTGATCCCTTCATCCCTACTGCTAAGCAATAAGACAAGAGGAAGTGGCCTCAGCCTGAACCAGGAGAGGTTTAAGTTGGGTATTGGAAGAAACTTCTTCACTGAGAAGGTTCTCAAAGACTGACAAAGGCTGCCCAGGGTGGAGTCCTCATCCCTGGAGGGGCTTCAGAGCCCCAGAGGTGTGGTGCTGAGGGCCAGGGTTTAGCCCTGGGCTTGGCAGAGTCAGAGAATGGTTGGAGTGGATGAGCTTAAAGGTCTTTTCCAACCCAAACTATTCTGTGATCCCTGATTCTGTCTCCCCCTCAGCTGGGAGCACTCTTAGGGTAGAGTAGAGTAGAGTAGAGTAGAGTAGAGTAGAGTAGAGTAGAGTAGAGTAGAATAGAATAGAATAGAATAGACCAGACCAGACCAGGTTGGAAAAGACCTCAGAGATCAAGTCCAACCTCTCACCCAGCACCATCTGATCAACTGAACCATGGCACCAAGTGCCTCATCCAGGCTCTTCCTAAACACCTCCAGGGATGGGGACTCCACCACCTCCCTGGGCAGCACATCCCAGTGGCCAATCTCTCTCTCTGGGAAGAATTTCTCCTCACCTCCAGCCTAAACCTCCCCTGGCACAGCTTGAGACTGTGGCCTCTTGTTCAGGGGCTGGCTGCCTGCCTGGGAGAAGAGACCAACCCCCACCTGGCTCCAACCTCCCTTCAGGGAGTTGGAGAGAGCAAGAAGGTCTCCCCTGAGCCTCCTCTTCTCCAGGCTAAGCAACCCCAGCTCCCTCAGCCCCTCCTCACAGGGCTGTGCTCCAGACCCCTCCCCAGCTTTCTTGCCCTTCTCTGGACACCTTCCAGCAGCTCAACCTCTTTCCTAACCTGAGGAGGAGCATCTGAAACAGGGAGACCTGAATCAAGCAGGGAGACCTGAAAGAGGGAGGTCTGGAACAGGGAGGCCTGAATCCAAAAGGGAGACCTGAATCAAACAGGGAGACCTGCAACAGGAAGAGCAGGTTTCAGCTCATCCTGGCCTGCAACCTGCCTGTCTGATCAACCCTCTCCCACCTCAGGGAGAGTCTGAGCCATGATTTATGCCTTGCAAACAGCAGCTCTTTGTTCCTGGTCGGCCCCAGGACTGACTGCTGCTAGCTGAGGAGGGTGGCAAAGGTTTCTGCCTGGTTGAAGGCAGATTTCCTGGTGCTGCTGGCTTTGGCTTTGGGGCAAACCAAGGTTGGAATTGCAGTGCCAGTGCCCAGAGCACAAGTCCTCTTGGAAAGAAAGTGTCTCCTGGCTGCTGCTGTGGCCAGATTCCCTTGCTCAGCCCCACAGGATAGGGGGATTGCAGCACTGACATCTCCCCAGGGGTCAGCAGCACTGACATCTCCCTGGGGTCAGCAGCACTGACATCTCCCTGGGGTCAGCAGCAGTGACATCTCCAAGGGGTCAGCAGCACTGACATCTCCCAGAGGTCAGCAGCACTGACATCTCCCAGGGGTCAGCAGCAGTGACATCTCCCAGGGGTCAGCAGCAGTGACATCTCCAAGGGGTCAGCAGCAGTGACATCTCCCCTGGGGTCAGCAGCAGTGACATCTCCAAGGGGTCAGCAGCAGTGACATCTCCCCTGGGGTCATCAGCACTGACATCTCCCCAGGGGTCAGCAGCAGTGACATCTCCCTGGGGTCAGCAGCACTGACATCTCCCCAGGGGTCAGCAGCACTGACATCTCCCAGGGGTCAGCAGCACTGACATCTCCCCAGGGGTCAGCAGCACTGACATCTCCCAGGGGTCAGCAGCAGTGACATCTCCCCAGTGGTCAGCAGCACTGACATCTCCCCAGGGGTCAGCAGCACTGACATCTCCCCAGGGGTCAGCAGCACTGACATCTCCCAGGGGTCAGCAGCAGTGACATCTCCAAGGGGTCAGCAGCACTGACATCTCCCAGAGGTCAGCAGCAGTGACATCTCCCCAGGGGTCAGCAGCAGTGACATCTCCCCAGGGGTCAGCAGCACTGACATCTCCCCAGGGGTCAGCAGCAGTGACATCTCCAAGGGGTCAGCAGCAGTGACATCTCCAAGGGGTCAGCAGCACTGACATCTCCCCAGAGGTCAGCAGCAGTGACATCTCCAAGGGGTCAGCAGCACTGACATCTCCCCAGAGGTCAGCAGCAGTGACATCTCCAAGGGGTCAGCAGCACTGACATCTCCCAGGGGTCAGCAGCACTGACATCTCCCAGGGGTCAGCAGCAGTGACATCTCCCAGAGGTCAGCAGCACTGACATCTCCCAGGGGTCAGCAGCAGTGACATCTCCCAGGGGTCAGCAGCAGTGACATCTCCAAGGGGTCAGCAGCAGTGACATCTCCCCTGGGGTCAGCAGCAGTGACATCTCCAAGGGGTCAGCAGCAGTGACATCTCCCCTGGGGTCAGCAGCACTGACATCTCCCCAGGGGTCAGCAGCAGTGACATCTCCCCTGGGGTCAGCAGCACTGACATCTCCCAGGGGTCAGCAGCACTGACATCTCCCTGGGGTCAGCAGCACTGACATCTCCCCAGGGGTCAGCAGCAGTGAGACCTCCCTGGGCTCAGCCCTGCTGAGCTGCTGTGCAGGACAGAGCACCACTGCTGTGGGGATGTTGCAGCGGGCAGGGGGGGAGCAGCCACCGCCTGAGCTGCCTGCTCCTAGGGGGCTGCTGCAGAATTGGGCCAGAACATTCTTGTCTGGTGAGAGAGAGGTTTGGCTCTGCCCTGGGGGTGAGGCCAGCCGTGGCCACCCCCCCGCAGCAGAGGTTGCCAGCGCCCGGCCCTGCCGCAGCTCCTCGCCTGCCCCCTGCACCGCCCCTGGCCTCTGAGGGCTCTGTCCTGCCCCAAGTGCTCAGCGCCTGGAGGCTGCAGGGCTGGAGCAGAGGGGCAGAGGCTTCTTGGGGGGAGGTGCATCACCTCTCAGGTGTCATCTTCTGGTGGGGATCCCCTCTGCTCCTCGGGGCTGAGGCCACAGCTGGAGTGCTGAGCCCAGCTTTGAACTCAGCAGCTCAGGAGAGACAGGGAGCTGCTGAGGGGGCTGCACTTTGGCCACTGCAACCCCAGGCAGAGCTACAGGCTGGGGGCAGAGTGGCTGAGAGCTGCCAGGCAGAGAGGGACCTGGGGGTGCTGATTGACAGCTGCCTGAACAGGAGCCAGCAGTGTGCCCAGGGGGCCAAGAAGGCCAAGGGCATCCTGGCCTGCAGCAGGAAGAGTGTGGCCAGCAGGAGCAGGGAAGTCCTTGTGCCCTGTGCTCAGCACTGCTTAGGCCACACCTGGAGTCCTGTGTCCAGTTCTGGGCTCCTCAGGTTAGGAAAGAGGTTGAGCTGCTGGAAGGTGTCCAGAGAAGGGCAAGAAAGCTGGGGAGGGGTCTGGAGCACAGCCCTGGGAGGAGAGGCTGAGGGAGCTGGGGTTGCTTAGCCTGGAGAAGAGGAGGCTCAGGGGTGACCTCATTGCTCTCTCCAACTCCCTGAAGGGAGCTTGGAGCCAGGTGGGGGTTGGTCTCTTCTCTATAGCAAGCAGCCCCAGAACAGGAGGCCACAGTCTCAAGCTGTGCCAGGGGAGGTTTAGGCTGGAGGTGAGGAGAAAGCTCTTCACAGAGTCATTCACCATTGGAATGTGCTGCCCAGGGAGGTGGTGGAGTCCCCATCCCTGGAGGTGTTCCAGAGGGGATTGGATGTGGCACTTGGTGCCATGGTCTAGTCATGAGGTCTGTGGTGACAGGATGGACTTGGTGATCTTTGAGGTCTCTTCCAACCTTAGTGATACTGTGAGGGAGTGCAGTGCTGCTGCATTGCTGCCACAGCTGTGGCCTCCCCCATGCAAACCTTTCCCAGGGACCTGTGGCACTCAGGAAACTCCTGCCAGCTGGGTTGCAGTCAGCATTCCCTGGCAGCTGCTTTGCTCTCTGCTGCTCCTCTTCTCAGGGTGCTGATGGACAATAAGGTCACCCTGAGCCCAGAGTTTGAGCTCAGGGCCACGAAGGGCAGTGGTGTCCTGGGGTGCATGAAGAAGAGGGTGGCCAGCAGGATGAGGGAGGTTCTTTTCCCCCTCTCCTCTGCCCTAGTGAGGCCTCATCTGGAGGTGTGGGTGTAGCTGTGGGCTCTCTGGTTCAGGAGAGACAGGGAACTGCTGGAGAGAGTCCAGCAGAGGCTACAGAGATGCTGAGGGGCCTGGAGCAGCTCTGTGAAGAGCAAAGGCTGAGAGCTCCTGGGGCTGAGAGCCTGGAGAAGAGCAGCCCCAGAGGGGAGCTGAGCAATGGAGCTGTGGGGAGCAAGAGGCTGGGGCCAGACTCTGCTCAGTGGTGCCCAGGGACAGCACAAGGGGCAGAGGGCACAAACTGGAAGCCAGGAGCTTCCATCTGAACAGGAGGAGAAAGTTGTTTGGTGTGAGGGTGCTGAGCCCTGCAGCAGGCTGCCCAGAGAGGTTGTGGAGTCTCCTGGTGTGGAGAGCTTCCAACCCCCCCTGGGGCATTGTGCTGCTGGGTGAGCTGCTGTGGCTGCCCTGCTGGAGCAGGGGGTTGGACTGGCTGAGCTCCAGAGGTCCCTTCCACCTCCTAGCACGCTGAGATTCGCTGGTTTCCTCGGGAGCTAAGAGGTCATCCTCCCCCTGCTGCCTGCGGCGGGGGATGGCTGGCGGCGGCTGGGCTCAGACCATCACACCGAGGAGCGAAGTTTCGCAACCCTCTGCTTTTATTTCCCGGCGGCAGCAGCAGCAGAATCTGCGGTGAAGCCAAACAAAAAAAAACCCAAAACACCCCCTAAAAATTAATAACAGTTAGAAAAACTGCTCGGAGGGAGCCGGGAGGCTGCGTGGGAAGCCGAGCCGCTGGTTTCCATTGCGCCCTCGGCAGCGCAGGTGTCTTCCCTTCCCTTCCCTTCCCTTCCCTTCCCTTCCCTTCCCTTCCCTTCCCTTCCCTTCCCTTCCCTTCCCTTCCCTTCCCTTCCCTTCCCTTCCCTTCCCTTCCCTTCCCTTCCCTTCCCTTCCCTTCCCTTCCCTTCCCTTCCCTTCCCTTCCCTTCCCTTCCCTTCCCTTCCCTTCCCTTCCCTTCCCTTCCCTTCCCTTCCCTTCCCTTCCCTTCCCTTCCCTTCCCTTCCCTTCCCTTCCCTTCCCTTCCCTTCCCCCCTTGTTTTTCTCGGCTGAAAGGTTGCATCTGCGCCGCTCGCCCTCCCCGCAGCCGGTGGCCGCTGACTCACCCTCCCCGGAGGGTTGCTCTCCTCCCGCCCCAAGCCAAAAAAAACCCACCAAGGGCCCCAAGGAGGAGCCCCCGCCAGGGGTTGGGAAACGCTGCGGGCCTCCGGCCGCCCCTTCGCTTATCAGCCCCGGAGGTGGATTCAGCACCGCCCGGCCCGGCCCCGGCACTTGCGGCGAGGCTGCGGCAGCCCCCGGCCGCGCAGGCGGCAGAGCCGAGCCGCCCGCTCGCATCTGCAGGCTGCCCGCTGGCACCAGGACCCCGATCCTGCGGGGAGCGCAGACAAAGCACCCCTCAGACCTTCTCGTCGAGGTCCCCAGGGTGCTGCCCCCCCAAAAAACAAGAGGGCAGTGCAAAGGAGGGAGGCGGTGTGGGGAGAGCCATCCCGAGCCGAGGCCGCAGGCAACTCACTGCAGCTGGGGATCCCGGGCGGGGAGGCTGAGAGGGGCTGGATGGGTCCCACAGGGCAGCGCCGAGCGGCCAGCCTGGCGTAGCAGCAGGAGCGGAGCAGGCAGCACCTGTGGTGAGAGGGAGAGCCTGGCCTCATCCCCCGGGGGGGCCCCGGCTGCTTCTAACCTACCTGAAAGTGGCTCTGCGTGCGGGGAGAGAAAAGCCACCGCCGGCTGCATCCCTCCTGCTGCTCCGAGCCCCCCGGGAGCTGCTCTTTCCAGCCCCCTCCCCCACACCCAGCTGCTGCTTTGTCTCCCCACACAGCCCCTGCCCACATCCTGGAGCCCCTGCCCGTGTTCTGGAGCCCCTGCCCATGTCCTGGAGGCCCTGCCCACGTCCTGGAGCCCCTGCCCACATCCTGGAGCCCCTGCCCGTGTCCTGGAGCCCCTGCCCATGTCCTGGAGCCCCTGCCCACGTCCTGGAGGCCCTGCCCACGTCCTGGGCCCCCTGCCCACGTCCTGGACCCCCTGCCCATGTCCTGGAGCCCCTGCCCACGTCCTGGAGCCCCTGCCCACATCCTGGAGCCCCTGCGCCGGTCCTGGCTTCGGGCTGGGAGCTGTCCCCATCCTCCGGTGCCACTCAGCTGGCTTCAGCTGCTCCTCACCGGCACAACCCTCCTGCCCCCAGGGCTGCGATTAGGGCGGGGGGAACACCCCCTTGCTTTCCCACCACCACCCCTACCCCTTCCCTAAAACCTGTTCCCTTCCCGCTGCTGCCCTTTGCCTTGTCCTGCATCTGTGCAGAGCTTCAGAGGATGCTGCTGGGGCTGCTCAAAGCCATGAGCTTATCCCTCCCAGGGCCAGCATTAGCCCTCCCCAGGGCCAGCATTAGCCCTCCCCAGGGCCCCCATTAGCCCTCCCGGGGGTTGGTATTGGCTGTACCTGTCCAGGGAAGCCCTGGCTGTGCCTTTGCCCCGTCCTGAGTAGCAGCTCTGGGCTGTCAGGTTTCCTACAGTGCTTCCCTCCAGTCCCGGGGCAATGGCACTTGGGTGCTTCCCACGAGCTGAGAGCACACCTGGGGTGACCAGAAAAAGGCTTTGTGGGGGGCAGGTTCTGTTTGTAATGAGGCCTGGGCAACCAGCAGGGAGAAACAGGCTTTGCTGGGGGAGCTGGGGATGCTCAGAGGGGTTTGGGGGTGCTCCCTATGTGGCCCCACAGCTTGGCTCCCAGGGGGATGCTCAGAGGGGTTTGGGGGTGCTCCCTATGTGGGATCACAGCTTGGCCCTCAGGGGGATGCTCAGAGGGGTTTGGGGGTGCTCCCTATGTGGCCCCACAGCTTGGCTCCCAGGGGGATGCTCAGAGGGGTCTGGGGGTGCTCCCTATGTGGCCCCACAGCTTGGCTCCCAGGAGGATGCTGAGAGGGCTCTGGGGGTGTTCCCTATGTTGGTGTGGGGCCACAGCTCGGCCCCCAGGCCGTGGGGATGGGGATTGGTTGCACTTACTGCAGGCAAACAGCATCCCCAGCACCAGCAGCACCTTCATCTTCCTCTCAGCAGAGCCTGGGAGGAGGAGGAGAGGCCAGGCTGAGCCCCACAGCAGGGCTGGCTGACAGGGGCTGCCATGCAAGCCTCCTCCCTCTGAAAACAAGTCAGGGCACCCCAAAAGCTGGAGGGAGGAAGGCAGCCAAAGGCCTCTTGCATCTGTGTCAGAGCCCCAGGATCCTCGTGGTTGGAAGGGACCTTTAAGGCCATCAGAGCCAACCCTTCAGCCCAGCCGTGCCAGGGCACCACTGAGCAGTGCCCCTCAGCACCACATCCAGCTCTGACACCCCCCCAGCGATGGGGGCTGCACCACTGCCCTGGGCAGCCTGGGCCAGGCCTTGAGGGGAGGAGATCATCCCTCATGGCCAAGCTAAACCTCTCCTGGCACAGCCTGAGGCCATCTCCTCTCCTCCTGCTGACAAATGCTGCTGCCTCCTGGCCAGAAGCAAACCCTTCCTGAAGCTGTCCCCCCTCCCTCCAGCATCTCCCACCTCCCATCCCACCCTCCCAGCATCTCCCACCTCCCATCCCACCTCCTCAGCATCTCCCACCTCCCATCCCTCCCCCCAGCATCTCCCACCTCCCATCCCTCCCCCCAGCATCTCCCACCTCCCATCCCTCCCCCTCAGCATCTCCCACCTCCCATCCCTTCCTCCAGCATCTCCCACCTCCCATCCCTCCCTCCAGCATCTCCCACCTCCCATCCCTTCCTCCAGCATCTCCCACCTCCCATCCCACCCCTTCAGCATCTCCCACCTCCCATCCCACCCCTTCAGCATCTCCCACCTCCCATCCCTCCCCTTCAGCATCTCCCACCTCTCATCCCTCCCCCCAGCATCTCCCACCTCCCATCCCTCCCCCCAGCATCTCCCACCTCCCATCCCTCCCCTCAGCATCTCCCACCTCCCATCCCACCCCTTCAGCATCTCCCACCTCCCATCCCACCCCTTCAGCATCTCCCACCTCCCATCCCTCCCCCCAGCATCTCCCACCTCCCATCCCTCCCCCCAGCATCTCCCACCTCCCATCCCTCCCCTCAGCATCTCCCACCTCCCATCCCACCCCTTCAGCATCTCCCACCTCCCATCCCTCCCCTCAGCATCTCCCACCTCCCATCCCACCTCCTCAGCATCTCCCACCTCCCATCCCTCCCCCCAGCATCTCCCACCTCCCATCCCTCCCCCCAGCATCTCCCACCTCCCATCCCTCCCCCTCAGCATCTCCCACCTCCCATCCCTCCCCTCAGCATCTCCCACCTCCCATCCCTTCCCCTCAGCATCTCCCACCTCCCATCCCTCCCCCCAGCATCTCCCACCTCCCATCCCACCCTCCCAGCATCTCCCACCTCCCATCCCACCTCCTCAGCATCTCCCACCTCCCATCCCTCCCCCCAGCATCTCCCACCTCCCATCCCTCCCCCCAGCATCTCCCACCTCCCATCCCTCCCCCTCAGCATCTCCCACCTCCCATCCCTTCCTCCAGCATCTCCCACCTCCCATCCCACCCCTTCAGCATCTCCCACCTCCCATCCCTCCCCTTCAGCATCTCCCACCTCTCATCCCTCCCCCTCAGCATCTCCCACCTCCCATCCCTCCCCCCAGCATCTCCCACCTCCCATCCCTCCCCTCAGCATCTCCCACCTCCCATCCCACCCCTTCAGCATCTCCCACCTCCCATCCCACCCCTTCAGCATCTCCCACCTCCCATCCCTCCCCCCAGCATCTCCCACCTCCCATCCCTCCCCCCAGCATCTCCCACCTCCCATCCCTCCCCCCAGCATCTCCCACCTCCCATCCCTTCCCCTCAGCATCTCCCACCTCCCATCCCTCCCCTCAGCATCTCCCACCTCCCATCCCTCCCCCCAGCATCTCCCACCTCCCATCCCACCCCTCCCAGCATCTCCCACCTCCCACCCCTCCCTCCAGCATCTCCCACCTCCCATCCCACCCCTCCCAGCATCTCCCACCTCCCATCCCACCCCTTCCAACACCTCCCACCTCCCATCCCTTCCCCTCAGCATCTCCCACCTCCCATCCCTCCCCTCAGCATCTCCCACCTCCCATCCCACCTCCTCAGCAGCTCCCACCTCCCATCCCACCCCCCAGCATCTCCCACCTCCCTTCCCACCCCCCAGCATTTCCCACCTCCCATCCCTCCCCCCAGCATCTCCCACCTCCCATCCCACCCCTCCCAGCATCTCCCACCTCCCATCCCACCCCCCAGCATTTCCCACCTCCCATCCCTCCCCCTCAGCATCTCCCACCTCCCATCCCACCCCTCCCAGCATCTCCCACCTCCCACCCCACCACTTTTGGCACTTCCCAGCAGCAGAGCTGCCACTTCCCAGCTGCTTTTGGGCTTTCTTTGGCTTGCTCCAGGCTGATGGATCTGCCTCTTTCTCTCCTGGCACGGGAAGCAAGCAGCAAGCAGCCCTCCTGCTCCCTCCTCCCCCTGCAGTGGGACCAGGGTGGGAGCTGCTCACCGTGGGGGGGGATTTGCTCCAGCTCTGCTTCCTTGCTGCCAGGGGAGAGGCTGCCCTCTGTGTCCAGCCTCTGCAGGCTCCGAAGTGGAAGCACTGAAGCAATTCCTCTGTCCCAAACCCACTCGGTGCTACGCCCCTTCCCTCCCTGGCCAAGGCCACAGCCCCCTCCCAGCCCTCTCCCCCCGGGCCCCGAGTGACGCAGGGGCCGAGCCGGAGCTCCTCTGTGCTTCGGGGGAGGAGGACTTCGAGCGTGTGCAGGCCAGGCTTGAAGCAGGGCAGCGAAACAAGTCGGGGCTGTGCAGCCTGGAGGAGAGAAGGCTCCAGGGAGAGCCTCGCAGCAGCCTTACAGTACCTGAAGAAGGCTGCAGGAGAGCTGGGGAGAGACTTTGGACAAGGGCTGAAGGCTCCAGGGAGACCTTGGAGCAGCCTTCCAGTACCTGAAGGGGATGCAGGAGAGCTGGGGAGAGGCTTTGGACAAGGGCTGAAGGCTCCAGGGAGAGCCTCACAGCAGCCTGCCAGCACCTGAAGGAGGCTGCAGGAGAGCTGGGGAGAGACTCTTCCTAAGGGCTTGCAGGGGTAGGATGAGAGGGAATGGAGTGAAGCTGGGGAGGGGAGACTGAGGCTGGAGATGAGGAAGAAATTCCTTAGGGTGAGGGTGGGGAGACTCTGGAACAGGCTGCCCAGGGAGGCTGTAGCTGCCTCCTCCCTGGAGGTGTTCAAGGCCAGGCTGGATGAAGCCTTGAGCAAGCTGGGCTGGTGGGAGGTGTCCCTGCCCATGGCAGGGGGGTGGGAACTGGATGGACTTTAAGGTCCCTTCCATGCCAAACCATTCTATGAACCCCTTAACTGATGAGGAGCTCTCTCTCTGGCCAGCAGCAGCTCACAGAGGCCTGGGCTGGTTTGAGCAGCTGGTTTATTTTCACACTGATTACATTTCCACCAGCACTGAGGTGGAGGAGGCTGCAGGGCTGCCCCATGCAGGAGGAGGCTGCAGGGCTGCCCCATGCAGGAGGAGGCTGCAGGGCTGCCCCATGCAGGAGGAGGCTGCAGGGCTGTTCCATGCAGGAGGAGGCTGCAGGGCTGTTCCATGCAGGAGGAGGCTGCAAGGCTGCTCCATGCAGGAGGAGGCTGCAGGGCTGTTCCATGCAGGAGGAGGCTGCAGGGCTGTTCCATGCAGGAGGAGGCTGCAGGGCTGCCCCATGCAGGAGGAGGCTGCAGGGCTGCCCCATGCAGGAGGAGGCTGCAGGGCTGCCCCATGCAGGAGGAGGCTGCAGGGCTGCTCCATGCAGGAGGAGGCTGCAAGGCTGCTCCATGCAGGAGGAGGCTGCAGGGCTGCCCCATGCAGGAGGAGGCTGCAGGAGGAGGCTGCAGGGCTGCTCCAAGCCCCAGCCACACAGCCCAGCTCCCATCAGTAGCACTTGTTCCTGTTGTGGAAGAGGTGCCTCCACTTGTAGCTCCTGCTGGTCCCCTTCAGGCAGAGTGCCAGGCTGAGGTCACACTCACAGGAGTGGTGGCTGCACCAGGACTCTTCATCTGCAGGCAGAAGGCAGCCCAGGGTCAGCTTTGGCTTTGGGGAGGGTAGGGATCAGACAGAGCACAGCTCCTGGGCCAGGCTCCTGGTTACAGTCACAGAGCTGTCAGGGCTGGAAGGGAGCTCAAGGCTCAGCCAGCTCCAACCCCCCTGCCATGGGCAGGGACACCTCACACCGCAGCAGGTTGCTCACAGCCACATCCAGCCTGGCTGCAAACACCTCCAGCCAGGAGGCTTCCACCACCTCCCTGGGCAACCTGTGCCAGGCTCTCACCACCCTCCTGGGGAACAACTTCTTCCTCACATCCAATCTCAATCTCCCCACTTCTAGTTTTGCTCCATCCCCCCCCAGTCCTATCCCTCCCTGACACCCTCAAAAGTCCCTCCCCAGCTTTCTTGGAGCCCCCTGCAGATCCTGGAAGGCCACAATGAGGTCTCCTGGGAGCCTTCTCCTCTCCAGCCTGCACAATTCCAACTCCCTCAGTCTGTGCTCACAGCTCCAGCCCTCTGCTGTGCTGTTAGACTTAGCCAAAGCAAAGCAATGCAGCCAAGGTCAGAAAGGAGCCAGCAGAAGCACAAAGTTAGTGCTCCCCAGAGTGAGGAAGCAGCAACAAAGGAGAGAAAAGTTAGTGTACACATCACAGACTCACAGAGCTGTCAGGGCTGGAAGGGAGCTCAAGGCTCAGCCAGCTCCAACCCCCCTGCCATGGGCAGGGACACCTCACACCACAGCAGGTTGCTCACAGCCACCTCCAGCCTGGCTGCAAACACCTCCAGGCAGGAGGCTTCCACCACCTCCCTGGGCAGCCTGTGCCAGGCTCTCACCACCCTCCTGGGGAACAACTTCTTCCTCACAGCCAATCTCAATCTCCCCACTTCTAGTTCTGCTCCATCCCCCCCAGTCCTATCCCTCCCTGACACCCTCAGAAGTCCCTCCCCAGCTTTCCCTGCAGATCCTGACACCCAACTCCATGCCTATGATCTCTCCAGAGGGATTGCTTAGAGCTCATCCTCATTTTCCCCTCTCTTTATGTGTTTGGTTTACACCCAGTGGGGATTTGATTCACATCCTACCACCCCCTGCTCAGGATGGGGACACACACACACACACACACACATGTTAAAGGCACAGCCCAAAAACTCCCCCAGCTCTCACTTACTGCAGGTGGGGTGGCCCCCAAGCCAGCTGAAGCTGTAGGTCTGTGCCATGGCATTGCAGTGGTACCATCTGCAGGAGGCTGCTGTAGCACTGATCATGCAGCTGGCAGCACCTGAGGGGCAGAGAGAGAGGTTGGGGGGGGGTGGGTTGGGTTTTAACCCCTCTCCCTCCCTCCCCCCCCCCCCCATATTTGGAGAGCCTGCAGAAGAGGAGGCTCAGGGGAGACCTTCTTGCTCTCTCCAGCTCCCTGCAGGGAGGTTGGAGCGGGGGGGGGGGGGGTTGGTCTCTTCTCCCCAGGCAGGCAGCACCAGAACAAGAGGACACAGTCTCAAGCTGTGTCAGGGGAGGTTCAGGCTGGAGGGGAGGAGAAAATTTCTTCCAGAGAGAGTCATAGAATCACAGAATCAGCTAGGAAAGAGGTTGAGCTGCTGGGAGGTGTCCAGAGAAGGGCAAGAAAGCTGGGGAGGGGTCTGGAGCACAGCCCTGGGAGGAGAGGCTGAGGGAGCTGGGGTTGCTTAGCCTGGAGAAGAGGAGGCTCAGGGGAGACCTTCTTGCTCTCTGCAACTCCCTGCAGGGAGCTTGGAGCCAGCTGGGGGTTGGTCTCTTCTCCCCAGGCAGCCAGCCCCAGAATAAGAGGACACAGTCTCAAGCTGTGCCAGGGGAGGTTCAGGCTGAAGGTGAGGAGAAAGTTCTTTTGGCCATTGGGATGTGCTGCCCAGGGTGGTGGTGGAATCCCCAGCCCTGGAGGTGTTCCAGAAGGGCTTGGATGTGGCACTTGGAGCCATGGTTCAGCTGTCAGGAGGTGCTGGGTGCCAGCTTGGACTTGCTGAGCTCTGAGGTCTTTGCCAACCTCATTGATTCTGTGATTGTATGAAGGGAGTGTGCAGGCAGAGAGCCCTGGAGCTGTTTAGCCTGGAGAAGAGAAGGCTGAGAGGAGGCCTGGGGAAGGTGGATGGGGATCTGGAGGGTGGGTGTCAAGAGGAAGGGGCCAGGCTGTTCTTTCCAGGGGTCCCTGTGAGAAGACGAAGGGAACCAGACCCAAAGGGGAGCTCAGGAAGTTCCATCTCAACACAAGGAAGAAACTGAGAGGGGCTGAGAGCCCCTGGGGCTGCTGAGCCTGGAGCAGAGCAGCCCCAGAGGGGAGCTGAGCAATGCTCAGCAAGAGCTAAAGGCTGGGGGGCAAGGGGCTGGGGCCAGGCTCTGCTCAGTGGTGCCCAGGGGCAGCCCAAGGAGCACAAACTGGCACCCAGGAGGTTCCACCTGAACAGGAGGAGAAAGTTGTTTGGTGTGAAGGTGCTGAGCCCTGGAGCAGGCTGCCCAGGGAGGTTGTGGAGTCTCCTGGTGTGGAGGCACTCAAGAGCCACCTGGATGCATTCCTGTGTGAGCTGCCCTGGTGGTCTCCAGGGGTCCCTTCCAACCCCTGTGTGCTGGGGAGGAGATTTCAGCCCACTGCAGCCAACCATTCCGGGGTTGTGAGGTGGGCACCTACCTGTCTGTGGCATCCAGGGGTGTCCCCCCTGCCCCCCAGGCCACAGTAGCAGCCATAGGAGGAGTAATGCAGCAGAGCATTCTTCCCTGTGGCTTTTTTGATCATCTTGTACAGCTGCAGGACTCCTCCATCAGCTGGGGGCCAAGCCTGGAGGGAAAAAGCAGGGCAGATAAAGCAAGTCCTGCTGGCTGCAGGCTCCTGGGAGCAGGGGGAGGCTTTCCTGAGGCCAGCAGGGATGGAGGGGGGAAGCTTCTCCTCCCTTTCCTCCTGTACCCAGAAGAGAGGGGAGAGGAGATCCCATGCTGGGAAGCAGGAGGAGAAGGCAGGCTGGCTGGGATGCCAGCCCAGAGGCTGCCCAGCTCCCCACTGGCATCCCCACACCCCTCCAGCCCCCAGATGGGCACCAGGCAGCTGCCTGTGAGCCTTGGGAGCGAGCAGATGCAGAGCTCCTGCCAGCTGAGGGCAGGGGGAGGTGGTGATGGGGAAGGGGGAGGTGGTGATGGGGAAGGGGGAGGTGGTGATGGGGAAGGGGGAGGTGGTGATGGGGAAGGGGGGAAGCAACCCCCAGCCCAGCCCTGCTGGCCAGGGATGCACCCTGCAGGAGGGCCTGGGAAGGGTGTGGGTGAGGACACTTACCCAGAGCAAGCAGCAGAGTGAAGGCCTAGGAGAGAGTTCATCCTTCTGGGCAGCCCTGGGGGGGGGAGGAAACCAAACCATTTACCCCTTCCACCCCACCCCTTGCTGCTGTGCCTCCCTCCCAGGCCTGGGGGGCAGAGCTGCTCCCCACCTCCAGGGGCTGGGGCAGGATGGAGAGGGGCAAAGTGTGCTGAGGGGTGGGGAGTGAAAGGCATCAGGTGGCAGAAGGGTGGAGGAAAAGCAAGGTGAAGGGAAAGGAAGAGCAGCTGGAGGAAGGAGCAGCCCCTGAGGGGCTCTGCCTCTGGGCTGGCATCCCAGCCAGCCTGCCTCCTCCTCCTGCTTCCCAGCAGGGATCTCCTCTCCCCACAGCTTCTGGGGTACAGGAGGAAAGGGAGGAGAAGCTTCCCCTCCATCCCTGCTCACCTCAGGAAAGCCTCCCCCTGCTCTCAGGAGCCTGCAGCCAGCAGGACTTGCTTTATATAGGCTCTGCTGCCTGCTGGGGGAGGTGTGTTTCACCCACAAGCTGCTGACTGGGCTCTTCTGCTGAAGTCCAAGTGCCATCCTTCCTCTTCACAGGAAGGCAAGAAGTACCCCCCAGCACCCTGGCACCGTGCCCCCAGGCCTGGGGGCTGGGGCTGGGTGGGGTGAGCTGGGCAGGCAGCAGCATTTCCACCCCGAGGAGGAAGCTCACACTCTGCCCCCAGCTGAGAAGCCTCAGGGCCAGAGTGGTGCCCTGGGGGAGGTGGAATCATAGAATCAGCCAGGTTGGGAGATGAGCTCAGAGCTCAGCAAGGCCAAGCTGGCAGCCAGCACCTCCTGACAGCTCAACCATGGCTCCAAGTGCCACAGCCAAGCCCCTCTGGAACACCTCCAGGCACAGGGACTCCACCACCTCCCTGGGCAGCACATCTCAATGGCCAACCTCTCTGTCAGTGAAGAACTTTCTCCTCACCTCCAGCCTAAACCTCCCCTGGCACAGCTTGAGACTGTGGCCTCTTGTTCTGGTGCTGGGTGCCTGGGAGAAGAGACCAACCCCCACCTGGCTACAACCCTCCCTTCAGGGAGTTGCAGAGAGCAAGAAGGTCTCCCCTGAGCCTCCTCTTCTCCAGGCTAAGCAACCCCAGCTCCCTCAGCCTCTCCTCCCAGGGCTGTGCTCCAGACCCCTCCCCCAGCTTTCTTGCCCTTCTCTGGACACCTTCCAGCAGCTCAACCTCTTTCCTAACCTGAGGAGCCCAGAGCTGGACACAGGACTCAAACAAAACCCTGAGTCAGCTTCTGCATCCCAGCAGCAGCCTGCCAGGACCTGAAGGGGGGCTACAGGAAGGCTGCAGGGGAGACTGTCTGCAAGGGCCTGCAGGGACAGGATGAGGAGCAGTGGTTTGAAATGAGGGCAGAGCAGATTGAGATTGGATGTGAGGAACAAGTTCTGCACCAGGAGGCTGCTGGAACACTGCAACAGGGCTGCCCCAGGAGGGAGCTGAGGTCCCATCCCTGGAGATACTCAAGGTGAGGCTCAACAGAGCTGAGGGCAACCTGATCCAGGGGAGGATGTCCCTGCTGACTGCAGGGGGGGTGTGGGGCTGGATGCCCTTTGGAGGTCCCTTCCAGCCCCAACCATTCTCTGCTTGTGTGAGGCAGGCAGATTGGAGCTTTTCAAGGGCCTGCAGGGGCTGGGAGATGGTCCCTTGGCCATGCTGGGAAGGTGACTCAAGGTCAGTTTTGGGTTCCTTCAGAGGAAGTTCCTCACACTGAGGGCAGTGAAACACTGGCACAGGTTGCCCAGAGAGGTGCTGGCAGCCTCATCCCTGGAGACATTGAAGGTCAAAAGCAGATGTGGCCCTGAGCACACTGTGGATCCTCTCTGTGGCCTCCCCCCAGCAGCTCTGGGGACAGCAGAGCTGGAGGCAGGATTGGAGGTGAGGTCTGAGCAGAGCAGAGCCCAGGGGCAGAATCCCCTCTGCTGCCCTGCTGCCCACCCTGCTCTGGCTGCAGCCAGCACACAGCTGCCTGCTGGGCTGCAGGAGGGCTCTGCTGGCTGCTGGGGAGCTGCTCAGCACCCAGCACCCCCAAGCCTCTTCCTTGGGGGCTGCTCTCCAGAAAGCTGCCCACAGATGCCACCATTACAGACAAATCACCCCAGAGAATCCTCCTGGACACCTTTTATTGAGTCATCTTTGCTGGGAAACGAAATGAGAAGAGAAAGAGAGGAGGAGGGAGGAAGGACAGCAGAGGGGGCAGCTGCTGTGCCTCTGTGGGCGCCAGGGGGGGGGAAGTCCATCCCGGGCCTCTCCTCACCCCAGGGCACCTGCAAGGGAGCCTCGGTGGCTCCAGGTCCCTTCAGCCCCCCCAGCAGGCTGTAGCCAGGGGTAAAACCAGTTCCCCAACCTGGGAAGCTGGGCTCAGCTTTGCCTCCCTCAGCACTGCAGTTTGCTTCCTCTGCACCTCAGCTTGAAGTAGAAGCGGGGGTAGGAGCTGTTTGTAGGACCCCCAGGGCGCTGGCAAAGCAGGATGCCACCTCCTTGTCACACAGGCAGGTCTCTCTCCTGCACCAGCTCTTGCTCTTTACCTGTGTGTGGGGGGCAAACACAACGCTCTCTGGTGGCCCTGCTGGCTGCCAGGGGTGATGGAGTCCCCTCAGGGCACCCCAATGCCCAGGGGAAGTGCACAGGCAGGCTCCAGGCTGCCCGTGCCCCTCACAGTGCCCACTGGTTTACCATGCCCTGTGTGCCCCCCAGGCTGGGCAGCAGGCTGGGGTTTGTCCCCAGGGGGATGCCCTCCTGTGTGCCTTGCTCTGGGGCTGGGCTGCTGTGGGGGAGCAGGGCTGGTTCCCCACCTCTCTGGGACCCGGTGCCTGAAAGGGGTTTAGGAGGGGGAGGGAATCTTCACAAGGGCTTGGGGTAGGGCAAGAGGGAATGGATTGGAGCTGGGAGAGGGGGAGACTGAGACTGGAGTCTGGGGAGACTGAGACTGGAAATTGGGGGGAGACTGAGGTTGGAGATCAGGGGAGGTTGAGACTGGAGACTTGGGAGGTTGAGACTGGAGATTGGGGAGGCTGAGGTTGGAGTCTGGAGAGACTGAGACTGGAGACTGGGGAGGTTGAGACTGGAGATTGGGGAGACTGAGACTGGAGTCTGGGGAGGCTGAGACTGGAGACTGGGGGAGGTTGAGACTGGAGACTGGGGAGGTTGAGACTGGAGATTGGGGGAGGCTGAGGTTGGAGTCTGGAGAGACTGAGACTGGAGACTGGGGAGGTTGAGACTGGAGATTGGGGGAGGTTGAGACTGGAGATTGGGGCAGGAAAGCTTTACAGAGTGAGTGTGGGCAGACACTGGCAGAGGCTGCCCAGGGAGGTTGTGGCTGTCCCCTCTCTGGAGGTGTTCAGGGCCAGGCTGGATGAGGCCCTGAGCAGCCTGGGCTGGTGGGAGGTGTGCCTGCCCCTGGCAGGGGGTTGGAGCTGGCTGATCTCGAAGGTCCCTTCCAAACCCAACCCGCTCTGCTCTCCCGGGTACTCACTGCAGGCGATGTCCTCCGTCGGTGGTGCTGAAGTGGTAGGGGGTGATGAGGGGGCTGCAGCTGCCCTCCCTCAGCCTCCTGTAGCAGCAGTCGTGTGCCTGGCAGCAGCTGGGGGAAGGACCACATCAAAGTGCTGCCCTGCAGGCCACCCTCGGCTGAAGGAAGCCTCAGCTTGCAGGGGGGTGATCAGGCAGCGGCGAGGTGCGGCTGGGGGCACGGCCCCAACCCCCCCCCCCCAGCTCAGAGGCTGCTGGTGAGGAGGTTTTAGGGGGTGGGGCGGGGGGGGGGGAGATGCTCTTCAGGTCCTCACCGGTCCGGTGGGGTCCAGCGGTGGTGCCTCTGCCCCCGATGCCGCAGAAGCAGCCGTACCAGCTGTAGGACCAGAGGGCGCTTCGCCCCGGGTGCTCGCCCGGATCATCCGCTCCAGCTCCAGAACGCTGCTGCGGGCGGGCAGCAGCCCTGACCGAGGGACAGAGGGACGGGAGGGACAGAGGGACAGAGGGCCAGGCTGACTGCGGTGCCCCTGCGTTAAATCAGTCTGGGGCTTGCTGGAAGCAGATTCTGCTTCCCCCACCCCCAAACCCCTCCCCAGGCTGCTGTGTGCTGTGTGCAGCCTCCCAGCTCCCAGCACCACAGCCACAGAACCACAGAGCTGTCAGGGCTGGAAGGGGAGCTCCAGGCTCAGCCAGCTCCAACCCCCTGCCACGGGCAGGGACACCTCACACCACAGCAGGTTGCTCACAGCCACCTCCAGCCTGGCTGCAAACACCTCCAGGCAGGAGGCTTCCACCACCTCCCTGGGCAACCTGTGCCCAGGCTCTCACCGACCCTCATGGGGAACAACTTCTTCCTCACATCCAATCTGAATCCCCCCACTTCTAGTTCTGCTCCATCCCCCCCCAGTCCTATCCCTCCCTGACACCCTCAAAAGGTCCCTCCCCAGCTTTCTTGGAGCCCCCTGCAGATCCCTGGAAGGCCACAATGAGGTCTCCTGGGAGCCTTCTCCTCTCCAGCCCACATGGGTATGGAGGGGGCAGGCTGCAGCTCCTGCTTGAAACAGCTCCAGCAGGGACTTTTCCCAGAGCCAGGTGACTGCAGGCACAAGCTAGGGCATATTGCATATCCCATGTCTCATATCCCCTATCCCCTACCCCCTACCCCATTATCCCCTATCCCTTACCCCATATCCCCTGTCCCCTACCCCCCTATCCCCTATCCCCTACCCCCCTACCCCCTACCCCATATCCCATATCCCATATCCCCCTACCCCATATTCCTTATCCCCTATCCCCTATCCCCTACCCCATATCCCCTATCCCATATCCCATATCCCCCTACCCCATATCCCCTACCCCCATATTCCTTATCCCCTACCCCCTATCCCCTATCCCATATCCCCTACCCTTATCCCATATCCCCTATCCCCTACCCCCTACCCCATATCCCATATCCCCTATCCCCTACCCCATATCCCCTATCCCCATCCCCTATCCCCTATCCCCTACGCCCATATCCCATATCCCCTACCCCCATATTCCCTATCCCCTACCCCATATCCCCTACCCCATATTCCCTACCCCCTTATCCCCTACCCTATATCCCCCTATCCCCCTACCCCATCTCCCCTATCCCATATCCCCTATCCCCTACCCCCATATCCCCTATCCCCTATCCCCTACCCCATATCCCCTATCCTCTATCCCCTATCCCCTATCCCCTATCCCCTATCCCCTACCCTTATCCCATATCCCCTATCCCCTACCCCCTACCCCATATCCCCTATCCCCTACCCCCTACCCCCATATCCCCTATCCCCTATCCCCTACCCCATATCCCATATCCCCTACCCCATATTCCCTACCCCTTATCCCCTACCCCTATATCCCCTATCCCCTACCCCATCTCCCCTATCCCATATTCCCTATCCCCTATTCCAAAGCCAGGTGACTGCAGGCACAAACCAGAGCATATCCCACATCCCCTATCCCCTATCCCCTATCCCCTATCCCCTATCCCACATCCCACATCCCCTATCCCCTATCCCCTTTCCCCTATCCCATCTCCCATCAGATTGGATGCTAGGAAGAAGTTTTTTCCCCATGAGGAAGGGAACCCCCTCAAAATAAAGCCCTCATCCCAGTCCACCCCCCCCCCTGCCAGAGCAGGAGCACCAGGAGCAGGTCACCCAGGAGCACAGCCAGCTGGGGGCTGGAATGCCTCCAGAGGCTCTCTGGGCAGCCTGCCCCCAGCCTGGCAGCTGATGTCACTGCTTGCTGGCAGTGCCACCTTGCCAGGCTCAGCCCCAGGAGAGCAGCTTCCCAACAGGCTGCCAGGGCCTCTGGGCTTCAAAGCCCTGGGTCTGAGCAGCCCCAGAGCTTCCCTGGCATGCAGAGCACTGCCCCCTGAAACACCGGAGGGGAAGCAGCCAGGTCGAAACCAAGCCCCCAGGCCACGCACAAAAGACTCGGGGGGGGTGAGGTCCTTTCTTCCCCTGCCAGAGGAGCTCCCAAGCCAACCTGGGGCACTTACCACAAGCCAAGAGCACGGCAAAGAGGAGATTCCTCATCCTCAGGCTGCTCCTGGAGGAGGAAAGCAGAGTGATGTGCCAGCAGCAGCGCCCCGGGGCCACGGCCGAGGCTGCTCCTGTGCCCAGCCAGCAGCAGAGGGAGAGGCATCAGTGCCCCTGGGGGTGCCCAGCAGCGTGGGGGGGCACGCAGCTGACTCCTGGTGGGGGCCCCAGGCTGGGGCTGGGGGATCCAGGGCTCGGCAGGGAGGTCAGAGGGAGGCTGATGGAGAAGCTCTCCCTCTCCTGCGTGTCCCCAGCACCCCTGGAGCCAGCTGCTGGAAGCAGAGGGCAGCAGCAGCCCCTCCCCCTCCTTACCCCAGCTGGACCTGGCAGCTCCCAGACCACTGGCTGAGTGGGGTGGCTTTATGTGTTGGGGGAGGTCCAACCCTCCCTGCCCAGCCTGATGGGTGCAATTTGTCAGCCAGCAGCTCCTGCTCCTCAGCCCAGGGCCTCCTCCTCAGCACCTGGAGTTCCCTTCACCATCTCCCTCCTGCTCCTCAGCCCAGGGCTCCATCCTCCTCCTCCTCAGCACCTGCAGTTCCCTTCACCATCTCCCTCCTGCTCCTCAGCCCAGGGCTCCATCCTCCTCCTCCTCAGCACCTGCAGTTCCCCTCCTCCATTCTCCTCCTGCTCCTCAGCCCAGGGCTCCATCCTCCTCCTCAGCACCTGGAGTTCCCTCCTCCATCTCCCTCCTGCTCCTCAGCCCAGGGCTCCATCCTCCTCCTCCTCAGCACCTGCAGTTCCCTCCTCCATCTCCCTCCTGCTCCTCCTCAGCCCAGGGCTCCATCCTCCTCCTCCTCAGCACCTGCAGTTTCCCTCCTCCATCCTCCTCCTGCTCCTCCTGAGCCCAGGGCTCCATCCTCCTCCTCAGCACCTGGAGTTCCCTTCACCATCCCCCCTCCTGCTCCTCCTCAGCCCAGGGCTCTGTCCTTCTCCTCCTCAGCACCTGGAGTTCCCTCCTCCATCTCCTCCTGCTCCTCCTCAGCCCAGGGCTCCATCCTCCTCCTCCTCAGCACCTGGAGTTCCCTCCTCCATCCCCCTCCTGCTCCTCCTCAGCCCAGGGCTCCATCCTCCTCCTCCTCAGCACCTGGAGTTCCCTTCACCATCTCCCTCCTGCTCCTCAGCCCAGGGCTCCATCCTCCTCCTCCTCAGCACCTGCAGTTCCCTCCTCCATCCTCCTCCTGCTCCTGAGCCCAGGGCTCCATCCTCCTCCTCCTCAGCACCTGGAGTTCCCTCCTTCATGCCCCTCCTGCTCCTTGCCCCTGGCATGAAGCTGGCAGCACCTGGGGGTCATGCAGCTTCTGGATGATGCCAGGCAAGGTCTTGCCCTGAATTTGTTGGCTGAAAGGTCAAGACCAAAGGGATTTGTGGGCAGCAGGTGCCCAGCTGGCACTGCAGAGGTTGTTGGATCCTTGTTGCAGCCACAGAGGTGGCATTTGGGCCCCACAGAGGTGGCACTTGGGGCCCCACAGAGGTGGCACTTGGGCATCACAGAGGTGGCACTTGGGCACCACAGAGGTGGCACTTGGCATCACAGAGAGGCACCTGGGCATCATAGAGGTGGCACGTGGGGCTTGAGTGGGTCCCTCAGAGGTGGTTTCCCTTGGGGATTTCCCTACACTATTCCTTCCCTTCCCTTCCCTTCCCTTCCCTTCCCTTCCCTTCCCTTCCCTTCCCTTCCCTTCCCTTCCCTTCCCTTCCCTTCCCTTCCCTTCCCTTCCCTTCCCTTCCCTTCCCTTCCCTTCCTTCCCTTCCCTTCCCTTCCCTTCCCTTCCCTTCCCTTCCCTTCCCTTCCCTTCCCTTCCCTTCCCTTCCCTTCCCTTCCCCTTCCCTTCCCTTCCCTCCCCTTCTCTCCCCCTCCCCAAATCCACCTCTGCACCCCACCCTCTGCCCACTCCAAGCTGCAAGGGGGGAGGCAAAAGGTTGGATTCTGGGGGGGGTCTCAGGAGCCTCCAGGGGCAGGTGGGGAACAGGGGTGGTGAGATCACTTTCCCCCCACCCCCCCATCAGCCTTTCTCCCGACTTGGAATTGCTTAGGGGAGCAGAGTTTATTAAATCAGCGGGGCTGAGAGGTTGACAGAGAGACCCGAGGGAGGCAGAGCAGCAGGGCAGATAAGGAACAAAAGCTGTTATCTGCCGGGCGATAGCGCAGGGCGGAGGGCAAGCAGGAGGACAAAGGAGCTCTATCAGCCCCCTGGAAGGGGATCAGCCGCGACCCAGGCTGCTGGGAAAGGGAATGCAGCAGGGGACGAGGGAGGAGGGGGGTAAGGGAACTGAGCTCTGGGGAGGCTGAACCCACTGCAGCGCTGGGGAGTTTGGCTGAACCTGCGTGAAAGGCAGAGCCTGGGGCTCCAAAGGAAGGCTGCAAGCCTGGGGATCCAAGCTGCTGTCCAGAGAAGGGCAAGGAGGCTAGGGGAGGGGTCTGGAGCACAGCCCTGTGAGGAGAGGCTGAGGGAGCTGGGGTTGCTTAGCCGGGAGGAGGAGGAGACTCAGGGGAGACCTTCTTGCTCTCATCCAACTCCCTGCAGGGAGGTTGGAGCCAGGTGGGGGTTGGTCTCTTCTCTCAGGCAGGCACCCAGCCCCGCAGAACAAGAGGACACAGTCTCAAGCTGTGGCAGTGGAGGTTTAGGCTGGATGTTAGGAAGAAATTCTTCCCAGCAAGAGAGATTAGCCATGGGAATGTGCTGCCCAGCGGAGGTGGTGGAGTCCCCATCCCTGGAGGTGTTTAGGAAGAGCCTGGCTGAGGCACTTGGAGCCATGGTTGGAGCTGTCAGGAAGTGCTGGGTGAGAGGTTGGACTTGCTGAGCTCAAAGCTCTGTCCCAGCCTGGTTCATTCTGTCTTCTGTATCCCCCCTGCCACAGGCAGGGACATACCTCCTGCAAGCCCCCAGCCAAGGCCATCATCCAAACCCTGGCTTTCAACACTCTCAGCCTTGCAGCCAGCACAACTTCTCTGGGCAACCTCCTTCAGTGCCTCCCCCACCCTCATGGGGAGGAATTTCTTCCTCCTGTCTGACCTAAATCCAACTCCTTCCACTTTGAAGCAATCACCTCTCACCCTGTCACCCCATGCCTTCTCTCCTCTCCTCTCCTCTCCTCTCCTCTCCTCTCCTCTCCTCTCCTCTCCTCTCCTCTCCTCTCCTCTCGCCTCTCCTCTCCTCCTCCTCTCCTCTCCTCTCCTCTCCTCCTCCTCTCCCTCTCCTCTCCTCTCCTCTCCTCTCCTCTCCTCTCCTCTCCTCTCCTCTCCTCTCCTCTCCTCTCCTCTCCTCTCCTCTCCTCTCCTCTCCTCTCCTCTCCTCTCCTCTCCTCTCCTCTCTCCCCTCTCCCTCTTTTCTCCTTTTTTTCCCTTCCCTTCCCTTCCCTTCCCTTCCCTTCCCCTTCCCTTCCCTTCCCTTCCCTTCCCTTCCCTTCCCTTCCCTTCCCTTCCCTTCCCTTCCCTTCCCTTCCCTTCCCTTCCCTTCCCCTTCCCTTCCCCTTCCCTTCCCTTCCCTTCCCTTCCCCTTCCCTTCCCTTCCCTTCCCTTCCCTTCCCCAGGTGGCTTTAACCAAATCCCCTTCATTTTAAGCCCTCCCTTTCTGCAGGGGATCTCGGGAGAGCAACCCCACACAGAGCTAAACTCTCTTGCCACCAAGCCCAGGGGCTTGCAAACCCAGCCCTGGAAGTCAGGAGCCATGGAACTAGGGATTTTTTTTTCCCAGCCTTCCAGAGGGAGCAAAGAGAAGGATCCTCTCAAACAGCTGTTTGTTGGGGGCCCTCTTGAAGTGCAAATGTGCCCAGGGCTTTGATCTGCAAATGGTGCCTCGGGTGTGACTTTGCTGAACACCCCGTGGATGGGAGCAGCTGATAGGCAACGATCTTCCTCCCTCTTTAGTCAGGGGTGGGGCCTTGATCTTCTCCCAGCTGCGGGGCAGATCCTTTATCTGCAGTCATTCATTGCCTCTGGGAGGCAGCTGGCAGCGGGAGGAGCATCTGGTTAAAGAAGAGTGGCTTTAAAAGGGGGATCGGGAGGGAGGGATGGAAATGTCAGCAGTTGGGTGGTGTGTTTCCCAGCAGGAAAACTCGTGGGGGGATCCTTTATAGCCTGGGGTGGGATCAGGGAGGCTCCCTGTCAGCTGCAGCTCTTCCCCGACACGGGCTTAGGAAGTCCTCCAGAGCAGCTTTGTTAGGTCCCTGGGTGACCTTGGGCATGACGTGTAGTTTGTCTTGAAGGGCTGTCAGAGACATCGGTGAGGTCAGCGGCTGCTCAGGGCTGGAAGCTGTGCGGTCACACCAGGACCACACTCACCATGGAGTCATGGAATCAGTAAGGCTGGAAAGACCTCAGAGCTCAGCGAGTCCAGGCTGGCACCCAGCACCTCCTGACAGCTCAACCATGGCTCCAAGTGTCACGGTATCACCAAGGTTGGAAGAGACCTCGAGGATCATCGATTCCAACCTGTCACACAGACCCTCATGACTAGACCATGGCTCCAAGTGCCACATCCAATCCCCTCTTGAACACCTCCAGGGATGGGGACTCCACCACCTCCCTGGGCAGCACATCCCAATGGCCAATCTCTCTCTCTGGGAAGAACTTTCCTCCTCACCTCCAGCCTAAACAGGGACAGAGTAATTTGCCATTGGAATGTGCTGCCCAGGGAGGTGGTGGAGTCCCCATCCCTGGAGGTGTTCAAGAGGGGCTTGGATGTGGCACTTGGTGCCATGGTGTAGCTGTCAGGAGGTGTT
>NW_027142419.1:30290-66675 GCF_026170545.1 Melanerpes formicivorus | reverse complement strand
CTGGGGAGGGACTTTTGAGGGTGTCAGGGAGGGATAGGAGTGGGGGGGATGGAGCAGAACTAGAAGTGGGGAGACTGAGATTGGCTGTGAGGAAGAAGTTGTTCCCCAGGAGGGTGGTGAGAGCCTGGCACAGGCTGCCCAGGGAGGTGGTGGAAGCCTCCTGCCTGGAGGTGTTTGCAGCCAGGCTGGAGGTGGCTGTGAGCAACCTGCTGTGGTGTGAGGTGTCCCTGCCCATGGCAGGGGGGTTGGAGCTGGCTGAGACTTGAGCTCCCTTCCACCCCTAATGGCTGTTCAGCCTGGAGCAGAGAAGGCTCCATGGAGACCTCAGAGCAGCCTTCCAGCACCTGAAATCCACTTCAGGAGAGCTGGGGAGGGACTTGTGGCACAGGCATGGGGTGACAGGGTGAGAGGTGATGGCTTCAAAGTGGAAGGAGTTGGATTTAGGTCAGACAGGAGGAAGAAATTCCTCCTCATGAGGGTGGGGAGGCACTGGAAGAGGTTGCCCAGAGAAGTTGTGCTGGCTGCAAGGCTGAGAGTGCTGAAAGCCAGGTTGGATGAGGCCTTGGCTGGGGGCTAGCAGGAGGTGTCCCTGCCTGTGGCAGGGGGGTTACAGAAGACAGAATGAACCAGGCTGGGACAGAGCTTTGAGCTCAGCAAGTCCAACCTCTCACCCAACACCTCCTGACAACTCAACCATGGCTCCAAGGGCCACAGCCAAGCCCAGGGGCCCCAGGATGATCTTTCATCCCAAACCATTTGGTGATTCTATGAACCCCTGTGGCAGAGCACAACCCCAGGGCCAAGTCAGACATCAGTGGCCAAGGGCAGAACATCCTCAGGGGCTGTTCCCTTTCTGGCTTGGTTTGGGGGTGGTGAGCAGCAGCCAGGTCCAGTTTCATCACTGCTGGAGCAAGCAAAGTTGAGCCTGTGTTGGTTGTAACTCCCCCCTGCCAGGCCCTGCTGTGCAAACCACAGGAAGGGAGAGGTGTGTGACCCTCTCCCACTTCCCCAGAGCAATGCTGTGAGGCTGTGGCCTGGGGGGTTGGCAGCTTTGGGGCTGCAGGAGTCCTGCTGGAGCCTGAGTGCTCTGAGCACAGCTTGAGCTGGGGAGCACACAGCCCAGCACAGGTTGGAAGATGACCTTCAGGGTCCTCAGGTCCCAGCTGTTGAGCCAGCACTGCCAGGCCCACCCCTGAACAGTGTCCCTCAGGTTTCATCCTCAGTGGAGGTTGATGCCCACCTCTGGCTCAGCAGCTTTTGCTCACTGAGGTCTTAGCATTGAATCAGAGAGTCATAAGATCAATAAGGTTGGCAAAGGGCTCAGAGCTCAGCAAGTCCAACCTCTCACCCAGCACCATCTGATCAACTCAACCATGGCACCAAGTGCCTCAGCCAGGCTCTTCCTAAACACCTCCAGTGCTGGAGACTCCACCACCTCCCTGGGCAGCACATCCCAATGGCCAATCTCTCTCTCTGGGAAGAACTTTCTCCTCACCTCCAGCCTAAACAGGGACAGAGTAATTGGCCATTGGGATGTGCTGCCCAAGGAGGTGGTGGAGTCCCCATCCCTGGAGGTGTTCAAAAGAGCCTTGGATGTGGCCCTTGGAGCCATGGTTTAGTTGTCAGGAGGTGTTGGGGTGACAGCTTGGACTTGCTGAGCTCTGAGGTCTTTGCCAACCTTATTGATTCTGTGATTCTATGACTCTCTCTGGGAAGAACTTTCTCCTCACCCTCCAGCCTAAACCTCCCCTGGCACAGCTTGAGACTGTGTCCTCTTGTGCTGGTGCTGGCTGCCTGCCTGGGAGAAGAGCCCAACCCCCCACTGGCTCCAACCTCCCTTCAGGGAGTTGGAGAGAGCAAGAAGGTCTCCCCTGAGCCTCCTCTTCTCCAGGCTAAGCAACCCCAGCTCCCTCAGCCTCTCCTCCCAGGGCTGTGCTCCAGACCCCTCCCCAGCTTTCTTGCCCTTCTCTGGACACCTTCCAGCAGCTCAACCTCTTTCCTAACCTGAGGAGCCCAGAACTGGACACAGGACTCCAGGTGTGGCCTAAGCAGTGCTGAGCACAGGGGCAGCAGACTTGGCAGTGCTGGGTTGATGGTTGGGCTTGGGGAGCTTAAAGGCCTTTCCCAGCCTCAACAGTCCTGTGATCTGAGCTTTGTTGCTCCTTTGCCTCCTTGCCCTTCTGAGGAAGCTGTAGAGAGCATTATTCAAAGGGCATCAGAGATGCCTTACCCCAAAGGCCACCACAGGGCCTTCAGCTGTCACTGCAGGAACAGCCTAAAGGCCACCTCTGGGCTCTGAGCTTCACTCACTTCCCATTTGCAGGGAGTTGCTAGCTTGAGGGGGAAAAACAAAGCCCCAAACAACTCATTTCTGTTTTTTCCATGAGACACTTGAAGCTGGGAAGGCATGACCCTGGGGCAGCTTGAACCAACTGCTGCCAGCACTGATAAATGCTCAGCCCCCCCCAGCACCTCCACCCCAACCATCCCTGCTGCGTGGGCTTGCTGCTGACACTGCCCAGGCTGGTGACTGCTTTTAGCTGCTCTGCATCACAGGGGTGGCAGCTGTGGGCAGCTGTGCTCTTGAGAAACCCTCTGGCCACTTCCCTGTAGCAGGATCCTGGCATGGCTCAGGTTGGAAGGGACCTCAGAAGGGCAAGAAAGCTGGGGAGGGGTCTGGAGCACAGCCCTGGGAGGACAGGCTGAGGGAGCTGGGGTTGCTTAGCCTGGAGAAGAGGAGGCTCAGGGGAGACCTTCTTGAAGGGAGGTTGGAGCCAGGTGAGGGTTGGTCTCTTCTCCCAGGCAGGCACCCAGCCCCACAACAAGAGGCCACAGTCTCAAGCTGTGCCAGGGGAGGTTTAGGCTGGAGGTGAGGAGAAAGTTCTTCCCAGAAAGAGTCATAGAATCATAGAATCAATCAGGTTGGTGAAGACCTCAGAGATCATCAAGTCCAACCTGTCACCCAACATCTCCTGACCACTAAACCATGAACACCTCCAGGGCTGGGGGACTCCACCACTTCCCTGGGCAGCACATCCCAATGGCCAATTACTCTGTCCCTGGAGGTGTTCAAGAGGGGCTTGGATGTGGCACTTGGTGCCATGGTTGAGTTGATCAGATGGTGTTGGGTGACAGCTTGGACTTGCTGATCTCTGAGGTCTTTCCCAACCCTATTGATGCTATGATTCCATGGTGAGTGTGATCCTGGTGTGACTGCACAGCTTCCACCCCTGAGCAGCCACTGACCTCACTGATTTCTCTGACAGCCCTTTAAAACAAACTACACATCATGCCCAAGGTCATCCAGGGACCTTGGATGTGGCACCTGGAGCCATGGTTCAGTTGTCAGGAGGCGTTGGGTGGTAGGTTGGGCTTGATGACCTCTGAGGTCTTTCCCAACCTTATTGATTCTATGATCATCTCCTCCAAACCCCCTGCCACGGGCAGGGACACCTCTCAACCAGATTTGGCTGCTCAAGGCCTCATTCAGCCTGGCCTTGAACACCTCCAGGGAGGGGGCAGCCACAACCTCCTTGTGCAGCCTGTGTATTTCTGTGCCTAAACCTGTGGTTAGGTTATCACTGTGCTAGAACAGGTTGGGAAAGGCCCTTCAAGATCATCCAGTTCCCAGCTGGACTTGGGACAGGGTTTAGTTAGGAGGTGGTGGGTGAGAGGTTGGACTTGCTGAGCTCTGAGGTCTTTTCCAACCATATTGATTCTGTGATTCTATGATGCTGTGCTGCTATGATTCTGTGATTCCTTGATGCTGTGATGCTGTGATGCTATGATGCTGTGATTCTGTGATGCTGTGATGCTGTGATTCTATGATGCTGTGATTCTATGATGCTGTGGTGGTATTATGCTGTGATTCTATGATGCTGTGATGCTGTGATGCTGTGATGCTATGATGCTGTGATGCTATGATTCTGTGATTCTATGATGCTGTGGTGGTATTATGCTGTGATTCTATGATGCTATGATGCTGTGATTCTATGATGCTGTGATTCTATGATGCTGTGATTCTATGATGCTGTGATGCTGTGATTCTATGATGCTGTGATTCTATGATGCTGTGCTGCTATGATTCTGTGATTCTATGATGCTGTGGTGGTATTATGCTGTGATTCTATGATGCTGTGCTGCTATGATTCTGTGATTCTATGATGCTGTGGTGGTATTATGCTGTGATTCTATGATGCTGTGCTGCTATGATTCCGTGATGCTGTGATGCTGTGGTGCTATGATGCTGTGATTCTATGATGCTGTGATGCTATGATTCTGTGATTCCTTGATGCTGTGATGCTATGATGCTGTGATTCTGTGATGCTGTGATGCTGTGATGCTGTGATGCTATGATGCTGTGATTCTGTGATGCTGTGATGCTGTGATGCTGTGATGCTATGATGCTGTGATGCTGTGATGCTGTGATGCTGTGATTCTGTGATGCTGTGATGCTGTGATGCTGTGATGCTGTGATTCTGTGATGCTATGATTCTGTGATTCTTGATGCTGTGATGCTACGGTTCTGTGATGCTGTGATGCTATGATGCTGTGATTCTATGATGCTGTGCTGCTATGATTCTGTGATGCTGTGATTCTATGATGCTGTGCTGCTATGATTCTGTGATGCTGTGATTCTATGATGCTGTGCTGCTATGATTCTGTGATTCTTGATGCTGTGATTCTATGATGCTGTGGTGCTATGATTCTGTGATGCTGTGATTCTATGATGCTGTGCTGCTATGATTCTGTGATGCTGTGATTCTATGATGCTGTGCTGCTATGATTCTGTGATTCCTTGATGCTGTGATTCTATGATGCTGTGGTGCTATGATTCTGTGATGCTGTGCTGCTATGATTCTGTGATGCTATGATTCTGTGATTCCTTGATGCTGTGATTCTATGATGCTGTGGTGCTATGATTCTGTGATGCTGTGATGCTATGATTCTGTGATTCCTTGATGCTGTGATGCTATGATGCCTGTGATCCTGTGATGCTGTGATCCTGTGATGCTGTGATTCTGTGATGCTATGATTCTGTGATGCTGTGATTCCTTGTTGCTATGCTGCTGTGTCCCTCTCCTGCCCTGCCCACAGGTGCCTTGGGAAGCAATGGCCACAGCAGCCCTTCTGACCTCGGCAGCGGCTGGGCTCAGCTCCCCCCGGGGCACAGCAGCCCCTTCCTCCTGGGCAAACGCCGGCACCATGCACGTCGCCAGGCCAAAGTCTGCCAAGGGCCGCAGGAGGCCGAGCTTCAGCTGCTCCCAGAGCCCGGGGGCCTGTCCTTGCCAAGCGCCGGGACCGTCCCCACCGGCAGCGGCCGGCCGGGGCTCGGCGAACGGCCGCAGAGCCTTGGCCGCGGCCCCGGCGGTGCCGGCCGGCAGGGTGGCTCCCGGGGAGGTGCCCAGCGCTGCTGCAGCAAGTGCCCCTGAGGAGCTGCTCTTCCCTCAACAGGTACAGGGTGCTCCCCTCCATCGGCTGCAGGGCGGCCGCGGAGGCGCTGGCCGAGGGCACCGGCCGGCTGAGCCTGCGGGAGGGGCAGGAGGATGCTCCCCGAGGCAGAGCTGCTGCCGGAGAGCTGGGGCCTGCCGCTGCCCCGGCGGAGGGGGACGGCCCCGGTGTGGAGAGCTCACACGTCCAGCGCCCTCCCGAGAAGCCAGGGAGGCAAACAAAGCAAGAGAGCCCTCCGAGGTTGACTTCAGGCGTGGAAGAGTCGGAGCTGCTGCTGGCGGTTCGCTCTCCCTCCGGCCGGAGATTCCAGCACCGTTTCAAGCCCAGCGACAGCCTCCAGACCGTCCTGGCCGTGGCAGAGCAGAGAACAGCGGCCAGATACAAACACTGCAGGCTGGAAACGATGGAGGTGCCCCGGAGGAGCTTCTCTGACCTGAGCAGGTCCCTCCAGGAGTGTGGGATCCTCCACAAGTCCGTGCTCTGCATCCGACTGACGGAGCAGCACGACCCGGGGCTGTAGGGGCAGAGGCACCAGCTCTGCTGAGGGAGTTACTGAGCTTCTGCTGCTTGACCTCTGATGCCTCTTGGGCTTCTTCTTCACCTCACCACCTCCCTCAGAGTCCCCTTGAAGCAGACCTGTCTGTATGTTGAGAGAGTATCTCAGGTGAAGCTCCCTGCTCTGTATCCAGCACCTTGTTCCCATGTGCCAGCACAGACTGCTGCCTGAGTGCCACCAGCCCTGGGCCTCTGGGCCCTTTTGAGACCTGCTGCTGTTCTTCCTGGGAGACTGAGGGTTCTGGGATCTTCTGTGTGTTCCAGGGAGGTGAACCACTTCCCAAAGTGAGGCTGGGTGCTTCTGCACCTCTTGGGGAAGGTGGAAGTGGTTTACCTCTGGAGGAGCATCTTCAGCAGGTTGTCATCCTCATAATCTCCTTCTTGAGAGTGACTGAAGAGGAGCTCAACCCCCCAAAAAAGCAGCTGGAGATAACAGGAGTGACATGTGGGTGATCTTTGTGAGGTATTCAACTGCTGCACTGATGGACATGATGACCAGAGGCCAGCAACCTGCCCTTGAGCCCAGCAACAGCGGCAGCTTGGGGTGCAGCAAGCAGTGTGTGGCCAAGAGGGAGGCTCTCCTGCCCCTCTGCTCCACCCTGCTGAGGTCCCATCTGGAGTCCTCAGCCCAGATCTGGGCTCCCCAGTCGAAGGAGGCCAGGGACCTGCTGGGGAGGGTACAGCAAAGGCCTGCAAAGCTCAGCAGGAAGTGTGTGCTGTGCTTCACTCAGTGGTTCCCCTTCTGCCCCCTGCGCTGCTGTGCTGCAGCTCAGTGTCTGCACAGCAATAAAACCTGTCAGGCTGAAACCTGAGGGTGATTTCTGGGGAGGTTTAGCCATCACCACCTCCCTTCCTGAGGAAGAAATGTTGCTTTTGGGGTGGGAAAGACCCCAGGGACTGCCCAAAGCAGCCAGCTGCAGCCCTGTTCAACACAAGGGCACAGCAAGGGAGGAAGTGATTTGGATCAGTGAGAGCCTGCTGCCAGCAGAGACCAGGTGACCACCACAGGGCTTTGGGAGCATGCAGAAGCTGATCTTGAACCAAGATCAGAAGGGGAACAGCAACTCTGAGCCCAGCAGACAGCACTGGTGCTGCTGGAGGGTATTCACTGTCTCCAGATCAGCCTGGTCCTCCCACCAGCTCCCCCAGGCAACAGCACCTCCAGGGATGCTCATGCTGATGACTTCCTTTCCCCCAAGCCCCAGCAAGGCTTGCTCTAGGCCAGCACAAGGAGGACACCTCAGATCTTCCCTGCTTCTCTTCTGACCCAGTGCCATGGTAGAGACCCAGGGGAGCTCTGCAAGTCCTGCACAAGAGGCAGTGTTCATCTGACTCAGTGATCCGGGCCAGCTCTGGGCTCCCAGTTCAGGAGAGACAGGGAACTGCTGGAGAGAGTCCAGCAGAGGCTCCAAAGCTGCTGAGGGGCCTGGAGCAGCTCTGTGAGGAGCAAAGGGCTGAGAGCCCCAGGAGTGTTGAGCCTGGAGAAGAGCAGCCCCAGAGGGGAGCTGAGCAATGCTCAGCAAGAGCTAAAGGAGCTGTGGGGAGCAAGAGGCTGGGGCCTGACTCTGCTCACTGGTGCCCATGGACAGGCCAAGGGGCACTGGGCACAAACTGGAGCCCAGGAAGTTCCATGGGAAGATGAGGAGAAAGCTGTTTGGTGTGAGGGTGCTGAGCCCTGGAGCAGGCTGCCCAGAGAGGTTGTGGAGTCTCCTGGTGTGGAGAGCTTCCAACCCCCCCTGGGCATTGTGCTGCTGGGTGAGCTGCTGGGGGTGCCCTGCTGGAGGGGGAGGGGAGAGAGAGGGAGGAGGGGAGAGAGAGGGAGGAGGGGAGAGAGAGGGAGGAGAGGGGAGAGAGAGGGAGGAGGGGAGAGAGAGGGAGGAGGGGAGAGAGAGGGAGGAGGGGAGAGAGAGAGGGAGGAGGGGAGAGAGAGGGAGGAGGGGATTAACCCGGTTGGAAAAGACCTTTGAGATCATCAAGCCCAAGCTGTCACCCAGCACCATCTGATCAACCAAACCATGGCTCCAAGTGCCACATCCAATCCCCTCTTGAACACCTCCAGGGCTGGGGACTCCACCACCTCCCTGGGCAGCACATCCCAAGGGCCAACCTCTCTTGCTGGGAAGAACTTTCTCCTCCCCTCCAGCCTAAACCTCCCCTGGGGACAGCTTGAGACTGTGTCCCCTTGTCGTGGGTGCCTGGGAGAAGAGACCAACCCTTACCTGGCTCCAACCTTCTCCAGAGGCCCCTTCCCAACCCCCCTCAGCACGCTGGGAGCAGGCAGCAGCAGCAGCAGGGAGGGAAGAAGGGGGAGCAGAGGCCACGTTCAGGATGTGTTCTTTATTCCCATTAAACAGTCCATCAGAAACAGCACACAGGGAGGAGGAGGAGCAGCAGCAGCAGCCTGGGGTGGTTTGCCTGGGGTTGGGACCTCAGTGGTTTGCTTCTGCTGTTTTGTTTGAGCTTGGTTTGGGGTTTTTCCTCTTTCTCCCTGCCACTCCCCAAACCCCAAACCCCTCTGCTGTCCCCTCCCCCTCCCCCCCCCCCCCAAAAACCAAGCCAGGTGACTGCACCACCTCTTGCCCCTCTCCCCCCCACCCCACTCCAGCACTCACACTTCCCCCCCCTCCCCCTTCCTACCCCCCTCCCCCTTCCTACCCCCCCTCCCTTCTTTAAATAGCTTCCCAACTGAATAAAAATAGATACAAGCCCAGAATACAAAAAGAAGGTTTTTTTTTTTTCCACTTTCACTTTTTTTTTTGTCTTTTTTCCCCCCCTATTTTTTGGTTAATTTTTTTGTCCTTTTCTGTGTTTGTTGTTTGTTTTGTTTGTTTGTTTTTTTTCACCAAAGCCTTTATACAAATTGATAAAAGGGTGCACACACAAAAAAAAGTCTTGCTGTGGGGTTTCCCCCTCCTCCCCTCCCCCCCAGCATTCTTTTAGGTACATTTTTAAATGAAGCTCTTTAATTATGAATTAATTAATTGGGGTTTCAAACCCCCCTCCCCCCCCCCCCAATCCCCACCCCCCTTTCCTTTTTACTTGGTAAAAGGATTCACTTCTCCTGCCCCAAGGGACAGGACCTGATGATGATGATGGCCAAAACTGCCCTGACAAAAGCCACAACTCTGTCCCCAATTTTGCTGAGGGCTGCTCCTTTGTGTCCCTCTCTCTTGAAAGCTTCCTCTCCCCTCCCAAGCTCCTGGCTGCCAAGCTCGGCAGGGACCCGCACAGGCCTCTGGCTCGGCACAGGGGCGAGCCCAGCGCAGCCAAGAGGCTGGGGGGAGGAAGGATGGAGCCTTCCTGCCAGGGCTGGAGCAGGGAGGATGGATCCTTCCTGACCAGCCTGCAACAGGAAGCATGGATCCCTCCTGACCAGCCTGGAAGAAGGAGGATGGATCCCCCCTGACCAGCCTGCAACAGGAAGGATAGATCCCTCCTGACCAGCCTGGAAGAAGGATGGATCCTTCCTGTCAGTTCTGGAGCAGGGAGGATGGATCCTTCCTGACAAGCCTGGAAGAGGAAGGATGGATCCCTCCCGCCAGGCTAGGGACAAGAAGGATGGATCCCTCCTGCCAGTCCTGGACCAGGGAGGATGGATCCCTCCTGACCAGCCTGGAAGAAGGAGGATGGATCCCTCCTGCCAGACTAGGGACAAGAAGGATGGATCCCTCCTGCCAGTCCTGGACCAGGGAGGATGGATCCCTCCTGACCAGCCTGGAAGAAGGAGGATGGATCCCTCCTGTCAGTTCTGGAGCAGGCAGAATGGATCCTTCCTGACAAGCCTGGAAAAGGAAGGATGGATCCCTCCTGCCAGGCTAGGGACAAGACGGATGGATCCTTCCTGCCAGTCCTAGACCAGGAAGAATGGATCCCTCCTGACCAGCCTGGAAGAGGAAGGATGGATCCCTCCTGCCAGGCTAGGGACAAGAAGGATGGATCCTTCCTGCCAGTCCTGGAGCAGGGAGCATGGATCCTTCCTCCTCCTGCTGCAAGGGGCAAGGAACTACAAGGAGCAGCTTTGCCTGTGCAGGTTGGCTGAGCAATGTGAACTTAACCCACGCTGTACCAGGTCAGTCTGGGTGTAGTCCAGCTGGCTTTTTGGTCAGGATGAGCTCTCATGATCATTATTATGGGTTGGTTTGGTGTGTATGTGTTTTCTTCCTCTTCCTGATGGGTGAAGCCCAGCAGGTCTGCACATTATTCACACAGAGCTTCACAGCAGCAGCTTAGAACTGGCACCACCTGGCTAAGGGAGATCAGCATCACCCTCCCCCTTAACTCCAGCAGCCAGGAGGTGAATTCAGCACACACAATTCCTTAGTACAGTTCCCTTCAGCCTGCCCTCCCCACCCACCCCACCCTTCCCCTTGCCAAGCCTCAATGCTTCAGAGCAGCTCCTACAGCCCTGCCACCACCTTCAGCAGAGAAGCACAGCAACAAAAGCAGCAAGCAATGCCCAGCAGAAGCAAGGTGGCACCTGGGTGCCTACTGGGGACATCCCTGGGACAATCTCTCTAAGGGAAAGCAGGGAAAATCCATCAGGAAGCCAGAAAAGTGAGGCTCAAGGAGCTGAGAAGGATTAAGTTTGGAGAAGCTGAGGATGGAGCCCCAAACCAGCTGCTGTGGTTGGGGTTTTGGGGTTGGTCTCCTCCCCCCCCCTTATCTCTGCTGAATTTTAACTGAGGAGGTTAAAGCTGAACCTTCCTCCAGTTCAAGGCAATAAACCTTTTGATTGTTGCTTTGTTTGGGTGGGTTAAAACTTCAGCTGAGCTGAGGCCCAGCTCCTGGAGAGTGGCACCCAAGGCCCAGCACCCAGAGAGCAGCTCCTGAGGCTCAGCTCCCAGAGAGCAGCAGCCGAGGCTCAGCTCCCAGAGAGCAGCTCCCAGAGAGCAGCTCCCAGAGAGCAGCTCCCAGAGAGCAGCACCCGAGGCTCAGCTCCCAGAGAGCAGCTCCCGAGGCCCAGCTCCTAGAGCAGCACTGAGGCTCAGCTCCCAGAGAGCAGCTCCTGAGGCTCAGCTCCCAGAGAGCAGCTCCCAGAGAGCAGCTCCCGAGGCTCAGCTCCCAGAGAGCAGCTCCCAGAGAGCAGCACCCGAGGCTCAGCTCCCAGAGAGCAGCACCCAGAGAGCAGCTCCCAAGGCTCAGCTCCCAGAGAGCAGCTCCCGAGGCTCAGCTCCCAGAGAGCAGCACCCAGAGAGCAGCTCCCAAGGCTCAGCTCCCAGAGAGCAGCTCCCGAGGCTCAGCTCCCAGAGAGCAGCTCCCGAGGCTCAGCTCCCAGAGAGCAGCTCCCGAGGCTCAGCTCCCAGAGAGCAGCTCCCGAGGCTCAGCTCCCAGAGAGCAGCACCCAGAGAGCAGCTCCCGAGGCTCAGCTCCCAGAGAGCAGCTCCTGAGGCTCAGCTCCCAGAGAGCAGCTCCCAGAGAGCAGCTCCTGAGGCTCAGCTCCCAGAGAGCAGCTCCTGAGGCTCAGCTCCCAGAGAGCAGCACCCAGAGAGCAGCTCCTGAGGCTCAGCTCCCAGAGAGCAGCTCCCGAGGCTCAGCTCCCAGAGAGCAGCTCCCGAGGCTCAGCTCCTAGAGCAGCTCCTGAGGCTCAGCTCCCAGAGAGCAGCTCCCGAGGCTCAGCTCCCAGGGAGCAGCACCCGAGGCCCAGCTCCTAGAGCAGCACTGAGGCTCAGCTCCTAGAGCAGCACTGAGGCTCAGCTCCCAGAGAGCAGCTGCCGAGGCTCAGCTCCCAGAGAGCAGCTCCCGAGGCCCAGCTCCTGGAGCAGCACTGAGGCTCAGCTCCTAGAGCAGCACTGAGGCCCAGCTCCTAGAGCAGCACTGAGGCTCAGCTCCTAGAGCAGCACTGAGGCTCAGCTCCCAGAGAGCAGCACTGAGGCTCAGCTCCCAGAGAGCAGCTCCCGAGGCTCAGCTCCCAGAGAGCAGCTCCCGAGGCTCAGCTCCCAGAGAGCAGCAACCAAGGCTCAGCTCCCAGAGAGCAGCAGCCAAGGCTCAGCTCCCAGAGAGCAGCAGCCGTGGCTCAGCTCCCAGAGAGCAGCAACCAAGGCTCAGCTCCCAGAGAGCAGCAGCCAAGGCTCAGCTCCCAGAGAGCAGCTCCCGAGGCTCAGCTCCCAGAGAGCAGCTCCCGAGGCTCAGCTCCTAGAGCAGCACTGAGGCTCAGCTCCCAGAGAGCAGCTCCCGAGGCCCAGCTCCTGGAGCAGCACCTGAAGCCCTTTCCCCACATTCAGTGGAGAAGCACAACAACAAAAGCAGCAGCAATCAATGCCCAGCAGAAGCAAGGTGGCACCTGGGTGGCTACTGGAGCCACCCCAGGGAAAGCAGGGAAGTCCATCAGGAAGCCAGAAAAGCGAGGCTTCAAGAGCCACAGGGAAGGATTAAGTCTGGACAAGCTGAGGACTGAGCCCCAAACCCAGCTGCTGTGCTTGGGCTTGGTTTGTTTCCACCCCCCTCCCCCCTTCCACTTCTCTCTGCTGAATTTTATCTGAGGAGATTAATGCTGAACCTTCCTCCAATTCCAGGCAATAAACCTTTTTGTTTGTTGCTTTAAAAGTTCAGATGATTAACCTCTTGCCCTTTTGGGGGGCTGGGGTTTTTTTTGGGGGGGCTGGGGTTTTTTTTTGGGGGGGGGGGGGGAGGCAAGTGCCTGGAATCCAGGAGCAAAAGAAAGAGAAGATTTGTTTCCCCCCCTCCCCTCCCTTCCCCTCCCCTCCCTTTCCCTTCCTCCCTCCCCTGACTTTTTTAAGGCTAAACTAAGAAATGTCCAAAGCTTCTGTAAACATCTCCTCTTCTTTTCCCCCTCCCTCCTTCCCCCCTCCCCCTCAACTTGTTGCACAATTTGAAGAGTTTCCCCAACTGCAATTTGGAAATGAGGTAATTTTGGTGTGCTCAAAGAAAAGGTCCTTCTGGTGGGGGGGGAGTGGGGGGAAGAGGTCGGTGGGGGGGAGAGGAACTTAGCTTGAGCGGCGTTGGCCAATCTGAACACTGATCCAATTGGGATGGGAGAGCTTCCCCAGCAGGCTCCACACCACTTGCCAGCAGCTGGGCTTCAGTTAGTGATCTTCTCAATTTCATCCAAGTCATCAGTATCCAATTTGTTGATCTTTTTGTCTGGGGGGAGGGGAAAGGAAAAGAAACACCACAAAGGGAGGGATGAGAGGCTCAGCGTCAGGCAGCGGTGAGCAGCTGCAGCCCAGAGAGCCAAGCAGAGCCTGGGCTGCAGCAAGAGAAGTGTGGCCAGCAGGGCCAGGGAGGGGATTCTGCCCCTCTGCTCCACTCTGCTGAGACCACAGCTGCAGCTCTGGGGCCAGGTCTGGAGCCTCTGTGCCAGGAAGGGGCTGGAGGGGCTGGAAGGTGTCCAGAGCAGGGCCACGAGGGTGAGCAGAGGGCTGGAGCTGCTCTGCTGTGAGGACAGACTGAGGGAGTTGGGGTTGTGCAGGCTGGAGAGGAGAAGGCTCCCAGGAGACCTCATTGTAGCCTTCTGAAGGGGGCTCCAAGAAAGCTGGGGAGGGACTTTTGAGGGTGTCAGGGAGGGATAGGACTGGGGGGGATGGAGCAAAACTAGAAGTGGGGAGATTGAGATTGGATGTGAGGAAGAAATTCTTCCCCATGAGGGTGGTGAGGTCTTCAAAGAGACCTAATTGTGGCCTTCCAGGATCTGAAGGGGGCTACAAGAAAGCTGGGGAGGGACTAAGGGAGCTGGGGTTGCTTAGCCTGGAGAAGAGGAGGCTCAGGGGAGACCTTCTTGCTCTCTCCAACTCCCTGAAGGGAGGTTGGAGCCAGGTGGGGGTTGGGCTCTTCTCCCAGGCAGCCAGCACCAGAACAAGAGGACACAGTCTCAAGCTGTGCCAGGGGAGGTTTAGGCTGGAGGTGAGGAAGAAGTTCTTCCCAGCAAGAGAGGTTGGCCTGGGGAATGTGCTGCCCAGGGAGGTGGTGGAGTCCCCATCCCTGGAGGTGCTCAAGAAAGGCTTGGATGTGGCACTTGGAGCCATGGTTTAGCTGTCAGGAGGTGTTGGGTGAGAGGCTGGACTTGATGATCTCTGAGGTCTTTTCCAACCTTACTGATTCTATGATTCTATGACTTTTGAGGGTGTCAGGGAGGGATAGGACTGGGGGGGATGGAGCAAAACTAGAAGTGGGGAGATTGAGATTGGCTGTGAGGAAGAAGTTGTTGCCCAGGAGGGTGGTGAGAGCCTGGCCCAGGTTGCCCAGGGAGGTGGTGGAAGCCTCCTGCCTGGAGGTGTTTGCAGCCAGGCTGGATGTGGCTGTGAGCAACCTCCTGCGGCGTGAGGTGTCCCTGGCTGGGGCAGGGGAGGTTGGAACTGGCTGAGCCTTGGGGTGCCTTCCAAGGCTGTCAGTTGTGTGTCTGTGAGGGTACATACTGAAATGCTCCTGGATTCTGTTGAGGATGTTCATGCTGTGCTTGCTGTCCACCATGTTGATGGCCAGGCCCCGCTTGCCGAAGCGCCCGGTGCGGCCGATCCGGTGCAGGTAGGTCTCGTTGTCTGGGTTGCCGTCCTTGTCCACAGGGAGGTCAAAATTGATCACCACAGAGACCTGCTCCACATCAATCCCTGCAGAGGAGAAAGCCATCCAGTCAAACACACCACTGCACCTGAGCCGGGAGCTGCCTGCCCCCAGCCTGCAGCCTGCTCCCCCCGCGGTCAGGTCACCCAGCGGGGCAGCTCCCAGCGGTGCTCAGAGCTGCCAGGGGGCTGCCTCCATGTGCAGCAGAGGCTCCTTGCAGGGCACTCTGAAGGAGTTCCACCACAGCACCCCACTGAAACAGCCAGTGGGAAAGCAGCCTGGAAATGCTTTAGCCCCAACAGGATGCTCACAAGCCAGCAATGGGCCCAAGAAGGGATCAGTGCTGGGCCCCAGCCTGTTCAATATCTTTATCGATGATCTTCAATATCTTTATCGATGGAGGAGGGGATTGAGTCCATCAGCAGTGAATGAGCAGCTGACAGCAAGCTGGGGGCAGGAGTTGAGCTGTTAGAGGGTAGCAGAGCTCTGCAGAGGGACCTTGGCAGGCTGGGCAGACGGGCAGAGGCCAAGGGCAGGAGATTGAACACATCCAAGTGCCAGGGGCTGCACTTTGGCCACAGCAACCCCAGGCAGTGCTGCAGGCTGGGGGCAGAGTGGCTGAGAGCAGCCAGGCAGAGAGGGACCTAGGGGTAGTGGTTGACAGCAGCTGAACAGGAGCCAGCAGTGTGCCCAGGGGGCCAAGAAGGCCAAGGGCATCCTGGCCTGCAGCAGGAAGAGTGTGGCCAGCAGGAGCAGGGAAGTCCTTGTGCCCTGTGCTCAGCACTGCTTAGGCCACACCTGGAGTCCTGTGTCCAGGTCTGGGCTCCTCAGGTTAGGAAAGAGGTTGAGCTGCTGGAAGGTGTCCAGAGAAGGGCAACAGAGCTGGGGAGGGGTCTGGAGCACAGCCCTGGGAGGAGAGGCTGAGGGAGCTGGGGTTGCTTAGCCTGGAGAAGAGGAGGCTCAGGGGAGACCTTCTTGCTCTCTCCAACTCCCTGAAGGGAGGCTGGCGCCAGGAAGGGGTTGGTCTCTTCTGCCAGGCAGGCACCCAGCCCCAGAACAAGAGGACAGAGCCTCAAGCTGTGCCAAGGGAGGTTCAGGCTGGATGTTAGGAAGAAATTCTTCCCATCAAGATTGTGGCCAGCAGGTCAAGGGAGTTTTCTCCTCCCCCTCTACTGTGCCCTACCGAGGCCATATCTTGGGAGTTCTGTGTCCAGTCTGAGAAGGGCAGGGACTTGCTGGCACAGGAAAGAGCTACAAAGATGCTGAGGGCTCTGAACATCTCTGTGATGAGGAAAGGCTGAGAGAGTTGAGGCCTTCCAGTCTGCAAGAGAGCAGCCTGAGGAGGGATCTCAGCAGTGCTGACCAATACTTCAAGGGTGGGTGTCAGGAGGATGGGACCAGTGGTGCCCAGTGACAGGGCAAGGGGCAGTGGGCATGACCTTGACCATAAGAAGTTCCATGAGGAGGAGCTCCTTTAATTCAGGGGTGGTGGAGCCCTGGAGCAGGCTGCCCAGGGAAGTGGTGGTGCCTCCATTCCTGGAGACATTGCAAACCCCTCTGGGACATGTTCCTCTTTAGGTGACCCTGCCTTGGCAGGAGGGTTGGACTCAACCTCCAGAGGTCCCTTTCCAACCCCTACTGCTCTGTGCTTCAGTTCCCTCCTTTGCAAACTCCTCCTCTCCAAAGCTTTTTACCCTTCCTCCCCCCCTCCTCCAAGTGCTGTCTTAACTGCTCTAGGAGGTCCAATTGCACCACAAACTCCTGCTGGAGTTCAGGACTTCCCCATAATTCAGCACTTCCCCATAATTCAGCACCCTGTTTACTTCAAACCCTGAGGGTCAGAGGTCCCAGCCAGACTTGGATGCCAGGAGCCCTCCCAGGATGGACTTTTCCACCTCGAGCTGCCTGCGAGCAACCCTTTCTTTACCACAGGCACCTCTCTGTGCCCAGAGGTCCAGGAATTGCTTGAAGGGCTCTGATTTATCCAGGATGGAATGGCTGAGGAGGTGAACTCCTTCCAAAGGCAGGCAGGCAGGCAGGCAGCAGGCTGCTCCTGCCCCTCCCCAGCCCCTACCTCTGGCGCAGACGTTGGTGGTCACCAGCACCTTCTCCTTGCCCTCTCGGAAGCGCTCGATGACAGCGGCTCTCTGCTCCACCATCATCTCCCCACTGAGCAGAGCCACCTGATGGCCTTCCTTGGAGAGCTCTGCTGCCAGCCAGCTCGCTGTCTTCCGAGTCTGCAACACAAAGTGGGGGCCCAGCTCCGGCAGGCAGCTTGGAGACAGCAGGAAGCAGCTCCCCCCCGGCCCCGAGCCAGTGCTGTGCGCTCGGCAGCCCAGAACCCAGCCCTGGGCTGAGCCCCAGCAGTGTGGGCAGCAGGCCTTGAGCACAGCCCTGTGAGGAGAGGCTGAGGGAGCTGGGGTTGTTTAGCCTGGAGAAGAGGAGGCTCAGGGGTGACCTCATTGCCCTCTACAACTACCTGAGGGGTGGTTGTGGCCGGGAAGGGGTTGGTCTCTTCTCCCAGGCAACCAGCACCAGAACAAGGGGACACAGCCTCAAGCTGCACCAGGGGAGGTTTAGACTCGAGGTGAGGAGGAAGTTCTTCACCCAGTGAGTCATTTGTCATTGGAATGTGCTGCCCAGGGAGGTGGTTGAGTCACCATCCCTGGAGGTGTTCAAGAGGGCATTGGATGTGGCACTTGGAGCCATGGTCTGGTCACGGGGTCTGTGTTGATAGGTTGGACTCGATGATCCAGGAGGTCCTTTCCAACCTAAGTTATACTGTGATACTGTGGCACAGAGGGGATTCTGCCCCTCTGCTCTGCTGAGATCCCACCTGCAGTTCTGGGGCTAGCTCTGGAACCCCAAACACAAGGAGGATGTGGACCTGTTATGGTGGGTCCAAAAGAGACCATGAAGATGAGCCAGGGGGCTGGAGCACCGCTGCAGGAGCCAGCAGGGCCAGGGAGGGGATTCTGCCCCTCTGCTCCACTCTGCTGAGACCTCAGCTGGAGCTCTGGGGCCAGTTTTGGAGCCTCTGTGCCAGGAAGGATCTGGAGGGGCTGGAAGGTGTCCAGAGAAGGGCCAGGAGGATGAGCAGAGGGCTGGAGCTGCTCTGCTGTGGGGACAGACTGAGGGAGTTGGGGTTGTGCAGGCTGGAGAGGAGAAGGCTCTGGGGAGACCTTAGAGCAGCCTTCCAGGAGGCTGCAGGATAGCTGGGGAGGGACTTTTGACCAAGGCCTGTAGTGATAGGTTGGAATTGATGATCTCTGAGGTCTCTTCCAACCTTGGTGATCCTGTGACAGGATGAGGGATGCTAGCTTCAAACTGGCAGAAGCTGGATTTAGATGAGACATGAGGAAGAAATTCTTCCCCATGAGGGTTCTGAGGCACTGGAACAGGTTGCCCAGAGAAGCTGTGGAGGCTCCAAGCCTGGAAGTGGTGAAAGCCAGGTTGGATGAGGCCCTGAGCAGCCTGCTCTAGTGCAAAGTGTTCCTGCCTGTGTCAGCAGGGTTGAAATCAGATGATCTTTCAGGTCCCTTCCAACCCAAACCATCCTCTGGCTGGCTGATTCTGGGCTTGACTGGAAGCTCTGTGGCTACTCAGTTTCTCTCCCTCCAAAGCACACAGCTCTGAGTGCTGTGCTCAGCCCTGCTCCTTCACACCCTCTGCTCCTCCTGCACACCCTCTGCTCCTCCACCACACCCTCTGCTCCTCCTGCACACCCTCTGCTCCTCCTGCACACCCTCTGCTCCTTCTTCACACCCTCTGCTCCTCCTGCACACCCTCTGCTCCTCCTGCACACCCTCTGCTCCTTCTTCACACCCTCTGCTCCTCCTTCACACCCTCTGCTCCTCCTTCACACCCTCTGCTCCTCCTCCACACCCTCTGCTCCTCCTCCACACCCTCTGCTCCTCCTCCACACCCTCTGCTCCTCCTCCACACCCTCTGCTCCTCCACCACACCCTCTGCTCCTCCTTCACACCCTCTGCTCCCAGCTCTCTTAGCAGAAAGAGGAGAGGGAGCCTCAGCCCCCCCATCCAGGAGCCCACCCTCAAAGGCCAGGTTTTGATTCATGCTCTGCTCCTCAGCTTCCACTCTGAGGGATCACATCTAGAGGCTGAAAAACTCCCAAGCAGCATCAAGTAAACAAAACCTCTCAGCTTGGAAATGTCAGGCTCAGAGCTGAGCCTGGTTGTGAAACCCAGCAGAGGCTCCAAGTGGGTTTGAATTCAGCAGTTTGCCACCAGGATGTTTTTCCTCTGCTGAGCTCCAGCTTAGGTCTGATTAGGATCACATCTTGAGCAGAGAGAGCCAGAAGAGACTCCAAACAGAGGGTTTTTCCTCCTGCCTGGGCCAAGCTTCGGTGCTGTCAGCACTGGTTTGGAACTGAGAGTTAATGTGGTGGCTTCCAGACACCAAATGAAAGGCTCAGGGGGATCCCAGAGGAGGTCTCCCTAGCTACAGAGTCCCAGGGGCATCAGCTGGGGAACTCCAAGACTTCCCCAGCCCTCTCTCTCTGAGCTCTTCTCAGCCATTTGCCATCCTTGGGAGTTGGTTCTGGGTTTTCTTTCCAGTAGCCCTCAACAATGATTTGTTCTGCAAACCTGCACTGCTCTGATCTTCCTTTGGGGGAAATGAAGACTAAAACCAACCTGAATGGCCAAGGCCAGAGAAACAAACCTGCTCTGGCTGCCATGGCTCTCAAGCTCTCACTGAATGGCTTGGGATGGAAGGGACCTTAGAGATCATCTGTTCCAACCTCCCTCCTATGGGCAGGGACACCTCTCCACCAGACTCAGCGGCTCAAGGCCTCATCCAAGCTGGCCTTGAACAGCCCCAGGCAGGGAAGTTGTAGCCAGGTGGGGGTAGGTCTCTGTGAGGAGAGGCTGAGGGAGCTGGGGTTGCTTAGCCTGGAGAAGAGGAGGCTCAGGGGAGACCTTCTTGCTCTCTCCAACTCCCTGCAGGGAGCTTGGAGCCAGGAGGGGGTTGGGCTCTTCTGCCAGGCAGGCAGCCAGCCCCAGAACAAGAGGACACAGTCTCAAGCTGTGCCAGGGGAGGTTCAGGCTGGAGGTGAGAAGAAAGTTCTTCTCAGCAAGAGAGATTGGCCATTGGGATGTGCTGCCCAGGGAGGTGGTGGAGTCCCCATCCCTGGAGGTGTTCAAGAGGGGCTTGGATGTGGCACTTGGTGCCATGGTTTAGTAGTCAGGAGGTGTTGGGTGGTAGATTGGACTTGAGGATCAGAGAGGAGAGAGAAAAGCAGAGAGGAGAGAGAAAAGCAGAGAGGAGAGAGAAAAGCAGAGAGGAGAGAGAAAAGCAGAGAGGAGAGAGAAAAGCAGAGAGGAGAGAGAAAAGCAGAGAGGAGAGAGAAAAGCAGAGAGGAGAGAGAAAAGCAGAGAGGAGAGAGAAAAGCAGAGAGGAGAGAGAAAAGCAGAGAGGAGAGAGAAAAGCAGAGAGGAGAGAGAAAAGCAGAGAGGAGAGAGAAAAGCAGAGAGGAGAGAGAAAAGCAGAGAGGAGAGAGAAAAGCAGAGAGGAGAGAGAAAAGCAGAGAGGAGAGAGAAAAGCAGAGAGGAGAGAGAAAAGCAGAGAGGAGAGAGAAAAGCAGAGAGGAGAGAGAAAAGCAGAGAGGAGAGAGAAAAGCAGAGAGGAGAGAGAAAAGCAGAGAGGAGAGAGAAAAGCAGAGAGGAGAGAGAAAAGCAGAGAGGAGAGAGAAAAGCAGAGAGGAGAGAGAAAAGCAGAGAGGAGAGAGAAAAGCAGAGAGGAGAGAGAAAAGCAGAGAGGAGAGAGAAAAGCAGAGAGGAGAGAGAAAAGCAGAGAGGAGAGAGAAAAGCAGAGAGGAGAGAGAAAAGCAGAGAGGAGAGAGAAAAGCAGAGAGGAGAAAGGAGAGAGGGCTCCCAGGAGACCTAATTGTGGCCTTCCAGGATCTGCAGGGGGCTCCAAGCAAGCTAGGGAGGGACTTTTGAGGGTGTCAGGGAGGGATAGGACTGGGGGGGATGGAGCAGAACTAGAAGTGGGGAGATTGAGATTGGATGTGAGGAAGAAGTTGTTCCCCAGGAGGGTGGTGAGAGCCTGGCACAGGCTGCCCAGGGAGGTGGTGGAAGCCTCCTGCCTGGAGGTGTTTGCAGCCAGGCTGGATGTGGCTGTGAGCAACCTGCTGCAGTGTGAGGTGTCCCTGCCCATGGCAGGGGGTTGGAGCTGGCTAAGCCTTGAGCTCCCCTCCACCCCTGAGAGCTCTGTGATTGCAAAGCTCCCCAGAAGGGACTCACGTGGCAGAAGATCATGGCCTGGGCGATGGTGATGGCGCCGTAGATGTTACAGAGAGCCTGGAACTTCTCATCTCTGTTGTTGCAAAGCACATAGTACTGCTTGATGGTGTCCAGAGTCTCCTCCTCTCGCTTCAGTTTGATGATGTTTGGGTCTGGAACGACCTTCTGAGCAAATTTCCACACAGAGTCCTCGAATGTGGCTGAGAACAGAAGCATCTGGCAGTCCCTGGGGAGCATCCTGCAAGAGGGAGCACAAGGGGCAGGGTTCCTGTGGCTCTTCCTGATGGGACTGGACATAGAACCAAAGAGTTCTTTGGCTTGGAAAAGACCTCTGAGATCATAGAATCAACCAGGTTGGACAAGAGCTCAGAGCTCAGCAAGTCCAAGCTGGCACCCAGCACCTCCTGACAGCCAAACCAGGGCTCCAAGTGCCACATCCAATCCCCTCTTGAACACCTCCAGGGATGGGGACTCCACCACCTCCCTGGGCAGCACATCCCAATGGCCAATTACTCTGTGAAGAACTTTCTCCTCACCTCCTGCCTGAACCTCCCCTGGCACAGCTGGAGGCTGTGTCCTCTTGTCCTGGTGCTGGCTGCCTGCCTGGGAGAAGAGCCCAACCCCCACCTGGCTCCAACCTCCCTTGAGGTAGTTATCATAGAATCAATAAGGTTGGAAGAGGCCTCAGAGATCACCAAGTCCAACCTGTCACCCAACACCTCCTGACTACTAAACCATGGCACCAAGTACCACATCCAAATCTCACTAGCTGTGGACAGCAAGAAGGTCTCCCCTGAGCCTCCTCTTCTGCAGGCTAAGCAACCCCAGCTCCCTCAGCCTCTCCTCCCAGGGCTGTGCTCCAGACCCCTCCCCAGCTTTCTTGCCCTTCTCTGGACACCTTCCAGCAGCTCAACCTCTTTCCTAACCTGAGAAGCCCAGAGCTGGACACAGGACTCAAGTCCAGCCTTTAACCTATGAGCAAAGCAGAATGATAACCCCAGAACCACTTCTTTTGGTGGCTGGAAGGCTTAATGCTCATCTTACACCACCTGCTTGTTCCCTCCTGGAGCAGAGGGATCCAAGTCCTGAATCCTGACAGATGAATCAAGCCAGGGCCAGGGCTTAATCTTGGTGCTTTAGCAGGGAAGACTCCAGTCTAGAATCGAGCCCTGTCCTCCCTCCATGGCAGAACAACACAGCTCCAAGGAACCACAACCCCCCTGGGGCAGTGAGGACGAGAGGAAAGGGCCACAGGTTGTGCCAGGGGAGGGCTAGCTTGGACATGACTAACAATTTCTTTGCTGCAAGATCAGAGCTGAATGTATCAGCTTAATCTTGGTGCTTTAGCTGTGAAGACACCAGTCCAGAATCCAGCCTTGCCCAGGTCCAAAGAACCAGAACCCCCCTGGGGCTGCAAGGACAAGAGGAAAGGGCCACAGGTTGTGCCAGGGGAGGGTTAGGTTGGACAGAAGGAACAATTTCTTTGCTGCAAGATCAGAGCTGAATGTATCAGCTTAATCTTGGTTCTGTTTCAGAAGACTCCAGTCTAGAAGCCAGCCCTGCTCTCCCTCCATGGCAGAACATCACAGATCCAAGGAACCAGAACCCCCCTGGGGCAGTGAGGACGAGAAGAAAGGGCCACAGGTTGTGCCAGGGGAGGCTTAGCTTTGACAGGAGGAACAATTTCTTTGCTGCAAGATCAGAGCTGAATGTATCAGCTTAATCTTGGTTCTGTTTCAGAAGACTCCAGTCTAGAAGCCAGCCCTGCTCTCCCTCCATGGCAGAACCATCACAGATCCAAGGAACCAGAACCCCCCTGGGGCAGCGAGGACGAGGGGAAAGGGCCACAGGTTGTGCCAGGGGAGGTTTAGGCTGTACATGAGGAACCATTTCTTTGCTGCAAGAGTGGTGAGGCACTGGAACAGGCTGCCCAGGGAGGTGGTGGAGTCCCCAGCCCTGGAGGGGCTGAAGAAAGCAGCAGATGTGGCACTGGGGCTGCAGTGGCCCCGGAGGTGCTGGGGACCGGATGGCCGCGGGGGCCTCGTCCAAGCTCCCTGCTCGGGGGGAGCCCTTACCTCTGAATGCGGATGCTCTGGTCCTGGTGGCCCTGGGTGGCTATCATCACATCAGCCTCATCCAGGACAAAGACTTTGATCTTCTTGGGGTCTATGAATTTCAGCTTGGAACACCAGTCCAGCACCGTGCCGGGCGTGCCGATCACGATCTGCTCCGAGATCTTCTGCCCTCGCTCCACTGCCGAGCCAGAAGGCAAGAAGGGGTCAGGAGATGGCAGCACTGCCAGCCACAGCAGCCTGCAGCAGCCTGCTGCAGCACCCAGCTGCTCTGTGCCACCACACACAGACTGTGCCTGGCCTGCTTTCAGGCCAGGCAGATCCTCTCTTGCCTCCCACTGGGGCAGAAAAATGGATAGGGGAGGGCAGGGGAGGGAGGGCAGGGGAGGGCAGGGGAGAATTAGCCAGGTTGGAAAAGACCTTTGAGATCATCAAGTCCAACCTCTCACCCAGCACCATCTGATCATGGCACCAAGTGCCCCAGCCAGGCTCTCTCCTTTGTAGCTCTCTGTAAAACACTTAACTGCTTTTCCATTTAAACTTTCCCTCACTTCTGCAATCCATCTGTGTGAGTCCCACACCTGGAGTCCTGTGTCCAGCTCTGGGCTCCTCAGGTTAGGAAGGAGGTTGAGCTGCTGGAAGGTGTCCAGAGAAGGGCAAGAAAGCTGGGGAGGGGTCTGGAGCACAGCCCTGGGAGGAGAGGCTGAGGGAGCTGGGGTTGCTTGGCCTGGAGAAGAGGAGGCTCAGGGGAGACCTTCTTGCTCTCTACAGCTCCCTGAAGGGAGGTTGGAGCCAGCTGGGGGTTGGTCTCTTCTCCCAGGCAGGCACCCAGCACCAGAACAAGAGGACACAGTCTCAAGCTGTGCCAGGGGAGGTTTAGGCTGGAGGTGAGGAGAAAGTTCTTCCCAGAACCATTGGGATGTGCTGCCCAGGGAGGTGGTGGAGTTCCCATCCCTGGAGGTGTTTAAGAGGAGCCTGGCTGAGGCACTTGGGGCCATGGTTTAGCTGTCAGGAGGTGTTGGGTGACAGCTTGGACTTGCTGAGCTCTGAGCTCTTTTCCAACCTTGTTGACTCTGATTCTGTGAGTGTGATCCAAGAGGAATTGGCCATGGGAATGTGCTGCCCAGGGAGGTGGTGGAGTCCCCATCCCTGGAGGTGTTCAGGAAGAGCCTGGCTGAGGCACTTGGTGCCATGGTTGAGTTGATCAGATGGTGCTGGGTGAGAGGTTGGACTTGATGATCTCTGAGGTCTTTTCCAACCTGGTTCATTCTATTCCATTCCTTCCCTTATTCCACCCTATAGAGGCCTTGAGATACTCCCCCCCGACTCCCAGGCAGGGCAGCATCTCTCATGGGAGGAGGGAGAGAAGGAAAAGGAAGTGAGAGGCTTGGCAGGTAGACTCACGGGGTGCAGGACACTATGGGTGTGAAACAGGCTATGTGCTGTGTCCTGGGCACTCCTGACACCAGAGGTGTAGCTCATGAGGCAGCAGCAGGAGGCTCCCAGCCTGAGCTGCCCCAGGGGCTCAGCCAGGGGCTGCTGCTGCAGCTGCTGCCCTCAGCTCACTCACACTTATTGCCTCGGACGGCGTAGGCCAGCTTCAGCTCCGGGTAGAACTTCCCCATCTGCTCGATCACCTTTCCTGTCTGCAGAGCCAGCTCATAGGTGGGGGAAAGGCACAAACACTGGAGGGACAGAAGGACAACCTGCTGGAGGTGGCAGGGCCCTGGGCACCAGCAGCACACTGCCTGAGGGAGGTCTTGCTGGCTGAGGTTTGCCTGCCGCCGCAGCCCGGCGCGGGGTCTGAGAGCAGGGCAGGGAGCTGCTGGCTGCTGCAGCCAGCTCTGCTTCCCAGCCCCCCCTCTGCCAGGGGACAGCAGTGACAAGGGACCCAGTGCCCACAGCTAGGCTAAGGGCTAGGAATGGCCTTTGTCCAAGGGCAGAATCCCCCCCTTGGGAGCACTGCTCAGCTGTCTCCTAAGGAGCTCGGCTTCCAGAGCTCTTCCTGGGCTGCCCAGGGAGGTGCTGGCATCCCAGAGGGCTGACAAAAGGCCTGGCTGTGGTGCTGAGGGACAGGGGTGTGGGGGGGGACCTGGCAGGGATGGGGTAACAGTGGGACTGGACCAGCTTGGAGGTCTTACTCACCCCCTAGAGCCATTGCTCTGTGACTCCTTGGGAGTTTCTGCTCTCCTGCCAGAGAGCTTTTCTCTTGCAGCCCCCAGTCCCACTTGCCCAGCCCCCCAGCCCCACTTGCTCAGCCCCCAGTGCCACCTGCCCAGCCCCCTTCAGCCCCCAGCCCCACTTGCTCAGCCCCCAGTCCCACTTGCCCAGCCCCCAGTCCCACTTTCCCAGCCCCCAGCCCCACTTTCCCAGCCCCCTTCAGCCCCCAGCTTTGCCCTGATTCAATTCCTCCCACAGTGGCCTCCCCCTGGCCCAACCCTCCACAGAGCAAAGGCATCCTGGGGTGATGCTAGGGAGGGACTGGCAGGAGCAAGCTGAAGCTCCTGAAGGTCTTTCCCAGCCTAGAGAGGCTCTGCCCCTCTCCTGCCTTTTGCCCTGGGGCAGATCCCCACAGCCCCTGCTCAGCACTGCACAGAAGGGGCAGCCCAGGGGGAGGTTCATTCAGCTATGACCTGGCTGCCAAAGGTCTCAGCCTCTCCACTGCCCACCCCCAGAGGAGCCCCAGAGCAGAAGCATCACCTGTGGGTACTTGTTCCCAGGTTCCACTCGGCTGAGCATGGCCAGGACAAAGGCAGCTGTCTTGCCAGTACCAGACTGAGACTGGGCAATCAGGTTCTGGGGGCTGCAGAACACACAGGAGGCATCAGCTCAGCAGCTGGAGCCCCCAGGCAACCTCAGCATGGCCTGGAAGGATGGCCAGAACCCAAGAGAGGAGCAGCTTAAACACCTTCCAGCTTCACCTCTGCTCTGGGCTGCTGCCCAGCTGTGCCCCACAAGGCAGCAGGGCTGTGCCTGCCCCCTGCCAGCACCTCCTGGTGTGGAGAGCTGCAGGGAAGCTGCTGCTGCCTGCCAGGACTTAGCCACTCTTGCACATCTCCCCCTGGTGCCTGCACAGGCTGCAGCTCAGGGGGGCAGAGGAAAAGCAGCCCCAGCAGGCAGCACCCTGCTCCCACCTCCCAGGGCAGCCCCAGGGCTTCTTCACTGCCTGGGGAGCTGGGGTTGGCCCTGGGGACAGCACATCCTGGCCAGCCCCAGGAAGAGGACAACTCCCAGGCTGCTGCCACACAGTTGGGGACCACAGAAACACTCTGGCATGGGAACTCCTTCATCACAGCCTGGGCAGCTCCCCCATCACCACTCACACACTGCACTGGGCTGGAAGAGACCCTCAAAGGTCACCTTGGCCAAGCCCCCTGCAGGCAGCAGGGACAGCCCCAGCTAGAGCAGGCTGCCCAGGGACACATCAAGACCTTGGATGTCTGCAGGGATGGAGCCTCAAGCACCTCCCTGGGCAGCCTGTGCCAGTGCCTGCCCACCCTCACTGTGCAGAGCTTCCTCCTGGTGTCCAACCCAGCCCTGCCCTGCTCCAGTTTCAAACCACTGCCCCTGATCCCATCCCCACAGCCCCTTCTGAGCAGTCCCTCCCCAGCCTGCCTGGAGCTCCCCTGCAGATATTGCAATGCAGCTCTGAGGTCTCCCTGGAGCCTTCTCCTCCAACCCTCTCAGCCTGTCCTCACCAGAGAGCTTCTCTCTGACTGTCCTTGCAGCCTGCCCCTGGGCCTGCTCCAGCAGGTCCATGTCTCTCCTATGTTGGCTGTCTCATAGCTGGATACCTTCCTCCCTTCCAGAGCTCAGAGCACACCAAAGCCTCCCCTCCAGAGCTCAGAGCAGAGCACAGCCTCCCCTCCAGAGCTCAGGGCACAGCACAGCCTCCCCTCCAGAGCTCAGGGCACACCAAAGCCTCCCCTCCAGAGCTCAGGGCACAGCACAGCCTCCCCTCCAGAGCTCAGGGCACAGCACAGCCTCCCCTCCAGAGCTCAGGGCACAGCACAGCCTCCCCTCCAGAGCTCAGGGCACAGCACAGCCTCCCCTCCAGAGCTCAGAGCACAGCACAGCCTCCCCTCCAGAGCTCAGGGCACAGCACAGCCTCCCCTCCAGAGCTCAGAGCACAGCACAGCCTCCCCTCCAGAGCTCAGAGCACAGCACAGCCTCCCCTCCAGAGCTCAGAGCACAGCACAGCCTCCCCTCCAGAGCTCAGGGCACACCAAAGCCTCCCCTCCAGAGCTCAGGGCACACCAAAGCCTCCCCTCCAGAGCTCAGGGCACAGCACAGCCTCCCCTCCAGAGCTCAGGGCACACCAAAGCCTCCCCTCCAGAGCTCAGGGCACACCAAAGCCTCCCCTCCAGAGCTCAGGGCACAGCACAGCCTCCCCTCCAGAGCTCAGGGCACAGCACAGCCTCCCCTCCAGAGCTCAGGGCACACCAAAGCCTCCCCTCCAGAGCTCAGGGCACACCAAAGCCTCCCCTCCAGAGCTCAGGGCACAGCACAGCCTCCCCTCCAGAGCTCAGGGCACAGCACAGCCTCCCCTCCAGAGCTCAGGGCACAGCACAGCCTCCCCTCCAGAGCTCAGGGCACAGCACAGCCTCCCCTCCAGAGCTCAGGGCACAGCACAGCCTCCCCTCCAGAGCTCAGAGCACACCAAAGCCTCCCCTCCAGAGCTCAGAGCACAGCACAGCCTCCCCTCCAGAGCTCAGGGCACAGCACAGCCTCCCCTCCAGAGCTCAGAGCACACCAAAGCCTCCCCTCCAGAGCTCAGAGCACACCAAAGCCTCCCCTCCAGAGCTCAGGGCACAGCACAGCCTCCCCTCCAGAGCTCAGAGCACACCAAAGCCTCCCCTCCAGAGCTCAGAGCACACCAAAGCCTCCCCTCCAGAGCTCAGGGCACAGCACAGCCTCCCCTCCAGAGCTCAGAGCACAGCACAGCCTCCCCTCCAGAGCTCAGAGCACAGCACAGCCTGCAGCTGTGGTAGCAGGGGGCAGGGAGCAGGGGGCAGGAGCAGGGGGAAGGGAGCAGGAGCAGGGGGCAGGGAGCAGGGGGCAGGGAGCAGGGGGCAGGGAGCAGGGGGAAGGGAGCAGGGGGAAGGGAGCAGGGGGAAGGGAGCAGGGGGAAGGGAGCAGGGGGAAGGGAGCAGGGGGAAGGGAGCAGGGGGAAGGGAGCAGGGGGAAGGGAGCAGGGGGAAGGGGGCAGGGGGAAGGGGGCAGGGGGGAAGGGGGCAGGGAGCAGGAGCAGGGAGCAGGGGGCAGGGAGCAGGAGCAGGGGGCAGGGGCAGGGAGCAGGGGCAGGGGGCAAGGGGCAGGGGGCAGGGGGGCAGGAGCAGGGGGCAGGGGGCAGGGGGCAGGGAGCAGGGGGCAGGGAGCAGGGGGCAGGGGGCAGGGAGCAGGGGGGCAGGGGGCAGGGGGCAGGAGCAGGGGGCAAGGGGCAGGGGGCAGGTACTCACGGCTCAGCCAGCATCATGGGCAGGGCATTCTCTTGGATCTTGGATGGCCTGTTGAAGCCCATGGCATAGACTCCCTGCAGCAGCTGGGGTTTCCTGCAAGCAGAAGAGTGTTCTACCATGAGCCCAGTGACAGCCCCACAACATGAGATGAGAAGGGGAAAGCCTTGCAAGCAGCCCCAGAGCTGCCCCTGGCCGGGCACCCCCCCAGCCACAGCGCTGCCAGCAGAGCCTGGAGGCCACCTGAGGCAGCAGGAAACCTGCAGAGGAGGCTCTGCAGAAGCCCAGCCAGGAGTAAAGCAGCCCTGCCCAGCCCTGTGGGAGCACTGTGCCACAGCACTGGGCAGCCAGAGTCTCAGCACCCTCAGCCTGAAGAGCTGCTTAGAATCAATCAGGTTGGAAAAGAGCTCAGAGCTCAGCAAGGCCAAGCTGGCAGCCAGCCCCTCCTGACAGCTGAACCACGGCTCCAAGGGCCACAGCCAAGCCCCCCTGGAGCACCTCCAGGGATGGGGACTCCACCACCTCCCTGGGCAGCACATTCCCCAGCACAGGCTGGGGGCAGAGTGGCTGAGAGCAGCCAGGCAGAGAGCAACCTGGGGGTAGTGGTTGATAGTAGGCAGAACATGAGCCAGCAGTGTGCCCAGGGGGCCAAGAAGGCCAAGGGCATCCTGGCCTGCAGCAGGAAGAGTGTGGCCAGCAGGAGCAGGGAAGTCCTTGTGCCCTGTGCTCAGCACTGCTTAGGCCACACCTGGAGTCCTGTGTCCAGGTCTGGGCTCCTCAGGTTAGGAAAGAGGTTGAGCTGCTGGAAGGTGTCCAGAGAAGGGCAAGAAAGCTGGGGAGGGGTCTGGAGCACAGCCCTGGGAGGAGAGGCTGAGGGAGCTGGGGTTGCTTAGCCTGGAGAAGAGGAGGCTCAGGGGAGACCTTCTTGCTCTCTGCAACTCCCTGAAGGGAGGTTGGAGCCAGGTGGGGATTCTCCCAGGTGGTCTCTTCTCCCAGGTAGGCACCCAGCACCAGAACAAGAGGACACAGCCTCAAGCTGTGCCAGGGGAGGTTTAGGCTGGAGGTGAGGAAGAAATTCTTCCCAGCAAGAGAGATTGGCCATTGGGATGTGCTGCCCAGGGAGGTGGTGGAGTCCCCATCCCTGGAGGTGTTTAGGAAGAGCCTGGCTGAGGCACTTGGTGCCATGGTTGAGTTGATCAGATGGTGTTGGGGGAGAGGTTGGACTTGATGATCTCTGAGGTCTTTTCCAACCTGGTTAATTCTATTCTAAGAGATCTCTTTGCTGATGACCCAAGGACAACCTTATCCCAGTGGAGGCCAGGGCCAAGCAGAGTCCCTCAGGGATCAGTCCTGGGCCCAGGCTTGTTCCACATCCCTGTGGGTGCCATGGACAGTGGCACGGAGTGCAGCCTCAGCAGGGTTGCTGATGACACCAAGCTGTGTGGGGCAGCAGACAGCTGGAGGGAAGGGATCCATCCAGAGGGAGCTGGACAGGCTGGAGAGGTGGCACAAGCCAACCTCAGGAGGTTCAACAAGACCAAGGGCAGGGTCCTGCAGCTGGGTGGAGGCAATCCCAGGCACAAATCCAGGCTGGGCAGGGACTGGCTGGAAAGCAGCCCTGAGGAGAGAGCCTTGGGGGTGCTGGGGCAGAAGAAGCTCACCAGGAGCTCTCAGTGTGCACTTGCAGCCCAGAAAGCCAAGCAGAGCCTGGGCTGCAGCAGGAGAAGTGTGGCCAGCAGGGCAAGGGAGGTGATTCTCCCCCTCTGCTCAGCTCTGGGGAGACCCCACCTGGAGTACTGCCTCCAGTTCTGGAGCCCCTATGGCAAGAGGGATCTGGAGGTGCTGGAAGGTGTCCAGAGCAGGGCCAGGAGGATGATCAGAGGGCTGGAGCTGCTCTGCTGTGAGGACAGACTGAAGGAGTTGGGGCTGTTCAGTCTGGAGAAGAGAAGGCTCCGAGGTGACCTCATTGTGGCCTTCCAGGATCTGAAGGGGGCTACAGGAAGGCTGGGGAGGGACTGCTCAGGATCTCAGGTAATGATAGGACTAGGGGGAATGGAATGAAGCTGGAGGTGGGGAGATTGAGGCTGGAGGTGAGGAGGAAGTTCTTCCCCATGAGAGTGGTGAAGCCCTGGAATGGGTTGTGCAGGGAGGTGGTTGGGGCCCCAGCCCTGGAGGTGTTTAAGCCCAGGCTGGATGAGGCTCTGGCCAGGCTGATCTAGTGTGGGGTGTCCCTGCCCATGGCAGGGAGGTTGGAACTGGCTGATCCTTGTGGTCCCCTCCAACCCTGGCCTATTCTATGATACTATGAACCTGAACCCCAGAACTCTTTGCTGCTGCCCCTCCAAGAGCTCCTGGAGTGCTGCAATGGTGCTCAGCAGCAGAGGCTTTCCCTCAGTGCAGGTAGCAGGCTCCCTGCAGAGCTTCCCCCTCAGCACAAGCAGCTTTTCAGGCCCCTGGCTTTCAGAGGAGGGCTGCAACAAAGGCCCTTTGAAAGCAGACCCTTGTGGTGCTCAGCAGGGAGGACCTGCAGAGCTGCTCTGCCACAGTTGCCAGGGACACCCCAAGTCACAACAAACCCAAGGCTCAATTAGCCCAACTGCCTCCTCATTAACCCACTTGGAGTGTGGGCTTGGGAGGGACTGGAACCAGTCTGACAGGCACTGCACAATTGGGCTTGTTGGAGGAGTTCAAGCACTAGCAGCAACCCAAGTGAAACAACATCCTGACAGCTCCCAGCCTCAGCAGCTCACATTCCCCTGGGGAGCTGCAAAGCAGCAACAAAGCTCAGGTCACAGAGCTGCTGAGGCTGGGAAAGGCCTTCGAGCTCCCCAAGCCCAACCATCAACCCAGCACTGCCAAGTCTGCTGCCCCTGTGCTCAGCACTGCTCAGGCCACACCTGGAGTCCTGTGCCCAGTTCTGGGCTCCTCAGGTTAGGAAAGAGGTTGAGCTGCTGGAAGGTGTCCAGAGAAGGGCAAGAAAGCTGGGGAGGGGGTCTGGAGCACAGCCCTGGGAGGAGAGGCTGAGGGAGCTGGGGTTGCTTAGCCTGGAGAAGAGGAGGCTCAGGGGAGGCCTTCTTGCTCTCTCCAACTCCCTGCAGGGAGGTTGGAGCCAGGTGGGGGTTGGTCTCTTCTCCCAGGCAGGCAGCCAGCAGCAGAACAAGAGGACAACAGCCTCAAGCTGTGCCAGGGGAGGTTTAGGCTGGAGGTGAGGAAGAAATTCTTCCCAGACAGAGAGATTGGCCATGGGAATGTGCTGCCCAGGGAGGTGGTGGAGTCCCCATCCCTGGAGGTGTTTAGGAAGGGCCTGGCTGAGGCACTTGGAGCCATGGTTGAGTTGATCAGATGGTGCTGGGGGATAGGTTGGACTTGATGATCTCTGAGGTCTTTTCCAACCTGGTTAATTCTATTCTAAGAGATCTCTTTGCTGCTGACCCCAAGGACAACCTTGCCCCAGTGGAGGCCAGGGACAAGCAGAGTCCCTCAGGGATCAGTCCTGGGCCCAGGCTTGTCCAACATCCCTGTGGGGTGCCATGGACAGTGGCACTGAGTGCAGCCTCAGCAGGGTTGCTGATGACACCAAGCTGTGTGGTGCAGCAGACAGCTGGAGGGAAGGGATCCATCCAGAGGGAGCTGGACAGGCTGGAGAGGTGGGCACAAGCCAACCTCAGGAGGTTCAACAAGACCAAGGGCAGGGTCCTGCAGCTGGCTGGAGGCAATCCCAGGCACAAATGCAGGCTGGGCAGGGACTGGCTGGAAAGCAGCCCTGAGGAGAGAGCCTTGGGAGTGCTGGGGGAGGAGAAGCTCCCCAGGAGCTCTCAGTGTGCACTTGCAGCCCAGAAAGCTGCAGAAGAGCCTGGCTGAGGCACTTGGAGCCATGGTTTAGCTGTCAGGAGGTGTTGGGAGCCAGCTTGGACTTGCTGAGCTCTGAGGTCTCTTCCAACCTTACTGATTCTATGCTTCCTTGCTTCCCAAACCACCAGCACCAGCTGCCCAACACCTGCCTGAGCCTCCCCTGCTCTGGCTGGGGAGCTGCTGCTGGAACACCACCTGTGGCACAGCAAAGCTCTCACTCTGCAATTCAATCAGCCAGTGGCAGTGGTGTGGAAGGGACAGCCCTCCTCCTCCTCCTCACTCAGCTTATCACACACCAGACCAACAGGTTCAAACTCAGAGGAGCTGATGGGAGAGAGCAGGAATGGAAATGAGCTTGCTGGAGATGGAAGCTTCCACAAGCTGGAAGCTTTCTGGAGCTAAAACAACTCTCCTTGCATTTAGAAGCACAGAATCAATGAGGTTGGAAAAGAGCTCAGAGCTCAGCAAGTCCAACCTGGCACCCAACACCTCCTGACAGCTGAACCATGGCTCCAAGTGCCACATTCAATCCCCTCTTGAGCACCTCCAGGGACAAGGACTCCACCACCTCCCTGGGCAGCACATCCCAATGGCCAACAACTCTCTCTGGGAAGAACTTTTCTCCTCCCCTCCAGCCTGAACAGTAGTGAGGAGCTCATTTTCTTCATCACCAGCTTGCAGTAACTTGAACCAGAAAGCCCTGCACTTAGTATCACAGCATCAGTCAGGGTTGGAAGGGACCACAAGGATCAGCCAGTTCCAACCCCCCTGCCATGGGCAGGGACACCCCACACTAGATCAGCCTGGCCACAGCCTCAGCCAGCCTGGGCTTAACACCTCCAGGGACAGGGCCCCAACCACCTCCCTGCACAACCCATTCCAGGGCTTCACCACTCTCATGGGGAAGAAACTTCCTCCTCCCCTCCAGCCTGAATCTCCCCACCTCCAGCTTCATTCCATTCCCCCTAGTCCTATCACTCCCCTGAGAGCCTGAGCAGTCCCTCCCCAGCCTCTTTGCAGGCCCCCACTTCTGAGGCAGGGCATCCACTGGGGCAGGAGGGAAGGCTCCAACCACCTGACCAGCTCCAAGCTCCCATCTGCTGCCCCCAGCCTCACCACAAAGGAGGCAAGGCTCAGGTTCAAGGAGCAGGCTTGCCAGCAGTGAGGGGGGCTGAAGGAGACAGGCAGGAGGGAGGCTGTTGGGAGGAAAGCTCCCTGCCCAGGTGGTAGGGGCTGGAGGCAGGGGGCCTGTGGGCGGGCACTTACAAGCCGCAGCTCCTCGAAGGACTTGACGGAGTAGAGCGGCGAGGAGGGGTCCCGCTGCAGCACCTCCACCTGGTTGGTGGTGGCCACCAGGTTGCTGCGGATCAGCTTGTTCAGCAGGGACTGGGCAGCTCTGTCCTCTGCCAGGGGAGCCAGGGGAGGGGCAGGGGGGAGAGAGGGGAAGAGGGGGGAGAGGGAAGAGGGGGGAGAGAGGGAAGAGGGGGGTGAGAGAGGGAAGAGGGGGGAGAGAGGGAAGAGGGGGGAAGAGGGGGGGAGAGAGGGAAGAGGGGGGGAGAGAGGGAAGAGGGGGGAGAGAGGGAAGAGGGGGGAGAGAGGGAAGAGGGGGGAGAGAGGAAGAGGGGGGAGAGAGGGAAGAGGGGGGAGAGAGGGAAGAGGGGGGAGAGAGGGAAGAGGGGGGAGAGAGGGAAGAGGGGGGAGAGAGGGAAGAGGGGGGGAGAGAGGGAAGAGGGGGGAGAGAGGGAAGAGGGGGGAGAGAGGGAAGAGGGGGAGAGAGGGAAGAGGGGGGGAGAGAGGGAAGAGGGGGGAGAGAGGGAAGAGGGGGGAGAGAGGGAAGAGGGGGGAGAGAGGGAAGAGGGGGGAGAGAGGGAAGAGGGGGGAGAGAGGGAAGAGGGGGGAGAGAGGGAAGAGGGGGGGGAGAGGGAAGAGGGGGGGGGAGAGGGAAGAGGGGGGGGAGAGGGAAGAGGGGGGGGAGAGGGAAGAGGGGGGGGAGAGGGGAAGAGGGGGGGGAGAGGGAAGAGGGGGGGGAGAGGGAAGAGGGGGGGAGAGAGGGAAGAGGGGGGGGAGAGGGAAGAGGGGGGGGAGAGGGAAGAGGGGGGGGAGAGGGAAGAGGGGGGGGAGAGGGAAAGAGGGGGGGGAGAGGAAGAGGGGGGGGAGAGGGAAGAGGGGGGGGAGAGGGAAGAGGGGGGGGAGAGGGAAGAGGGGGGGGAGAGGGAAGAGGGGGGGGGAGAGGGAAGAGGGGGGGGAGAGGGAAGAGGGGGGGGAGAGGGAAGAGGGGGGGAGAGGGAAGAGGGGGGGAGAGGGAAGAGGGGGGGGGAGAGGGAAGAGGGGGGGGAGAGGGAAGAGGGGGGCAGGGGGAAGGAGGAGTCAGGCACAGCCTGCCCCGCCGAACGCGGCCTCACCGAGCCGGCTGCGCAGGACGAGCTGGATCCCTGCCCTGGAGCTCAGAGCAAGGCCACAGAGGAGCCCAACCCCCCTGAACACCCCCCAAGGATCCCAGAGATCCACATCTCACATCCAGCACAACAAAGCCAAGTGGCTGAAGGGGAGCCTCACCCCCAGGGCAGAACCCTGCTGAGTTCAGATTCACAGAGTGACAGAGAGGGCTGGGTTGGAAGGGACCCTAAAGCTCAGCCAGGATGAGCCCCCCTGCCATGGAAGCCCCTCCCCCCCCAGCACAGGGACCCCCTCCCCCCAGCACAGGGACAGGCCCCTCCCCAGCCCCAGGGACAGCCCCCTCCCCACCAGCCCAGAGACAGCCCCCTCCCCACCAGCCCAGAGACAGCCCCCTCCCCACCAGCCCCAGGGACAGCCCTCCTCCCCACCAGCCCAGGGGACCTCCTCCCCTCCCCAGCCCAGGGACCTCCTCCCCATCCCAGCCCCAGGGGACCTCCTCCCCATCCCAGCCCCAGGGACCTCCTCCCCACCCCAGCCCAGGGACCTCCTCTCCTCCCCACCTCACCCCAGCCCAGGGACCTCCTCTCCTCCCCACCCCAGCCCAGCCCCAGGGACCTCCTCCCCACCCCAGCCCAGCCCCAGGAACCCCCTTCCCAGCCCAGCCCCAGGGACCCCCTTCCCAGCCCAGCCCCAGGGACCTCCTCCCCTCCCCAGCCCAGGACCTCCTCCCCTCCCCAGCCCAGCCCCAGGGACCCCCTTCCCTCCCCAGCCCAGCCCAGGGACCCCCTTCCCTCCCCAGCCCAGCCCCAGGGAACCCCCCTTCCCAGCCCAGCCCAGGTTGCTCAAGGCCTCATCCAACCTGGCCTTGAGCACCCCCCCCGGGCAACCTGTTGCAGTGCCTCCCCACCCTCACTGTAAAGAATTCCTTGCTAGAGAGGCCTGGAAGGGCTCCAGGGCTGAAGCAGCAGCCAGGGCTGAGGGTAAGGGAGGCTGAGGCCCTGCACTTGGGGGTTTTGCTCATCAACCTGTTTTTTAAAAGCTCCCCCAAGAGAGGCAGGGCCAGCATCCACCTCTGAAGAGGCAGAAGAGCCACTTGGTGCTGCTGCAGCAGCCCCAGCTCCACCTCACCCAGCTGCTCCTGCAGCCACTGCTGCCCCTGAGGCCCCTGCTGCCCCTTTATTTCCACTCCAGTTCAGGAGTCTCCCAAGTCACTGCAGGGCTCAGCAGCTTTAGAAGGGTTTAGGGCCATGCCTGGCAAGCAAGTCCTTGGGGCAGGACACAGGAGCAGCCATGCTGGGCCACGAGGCAGCCTCACCAAGTAGCTGTAACTCAATTCCTTCCCCAGACTCCCAGAGGAAGCCTTTCCCAAGGCAGCACTTACCCTTCTTCCTCATCCTCTGTCTTCTCCACATTGTCATCAGCCTTGATCACAGCACCTGAAGGAGAGCAAGGAAGGGTTTAGGGGTGGGGCTGTTTAGTTTCAGCTCTGTGGCTGCCTTCTGCTGGAAGTTGTGGGCTAATGGGAATCCACTTCAGCAGCAGCAGCCCAAAGCCACCAGAGAAAGCACTTCTGGCAGCCCCTGGCTTGGGCAGCAGCTCTCTGAGCTGGGTGAGGAACTGGCTGGAGGGCTGAGCCCAGAGAGTGGTGGGGAATGGTGCCACAGCCAGCTGGCAGCCAGGCACCAGTGGTGTGCCCCAGGGAGCAGTGCTGGGCCCTGTGCTCTTTAACATCTTCATTGATGACCTGGAGGAGGGGATTGAGTCCATCAGCAGTGAATTTGCAGCTGACACCAAGCTGGAGTTGAGCTGTTAGAGGACA
>NW_027142419.1:0-30190 GCF_026170545.1 Melanerpes formicivorus | reverse complement strand
CAGCTATTAGCTGATCTTTCCTCCTGCATCTAATTAGGTTGCCTCATCAGGAGTGAAAGTGCTGCATCCCTCTGCTTAGCAGGATTGCCTCCACATCCCCCCCACCCCCCCCACCCCCCCAGCCACACACACAGAGGAACTTTGGGGTCTGGCAGCTTGGGGAGGTGACATCATGGCTTGTTTTTTCCATGGCAACCCAGGAGGATGCTGGATGCAGGGGCTGAACGTGAGGAGATTGTCAATGAAGGGAGCAGGCAGCCAGAAGCCAGGCTGGGGTGCTGGTGACCTCATTAGGGGGGAAAGCAAGGAGAAACCTGGCAAGTCCTATGGGATGGATAGGATAGGATAGGATAGGACAGAATAGAATAGAATAGAATAGGATAGAACAGAATAGAATAGAATAGGATAGGATAGGATAGAATAGGATAGGATTGAATTGAATTAACCAGGTTGGAAAAGACCTTCAAGATCATCAAGTCCAACCTCTCACCCAGCACCATCTGATCAACTAAACCATGGCACCAAACACCTCATCAAGTCTCCTCCTAAACACCTCCAGTGGGGACTCCACCACCTCCCTGGGCAGCACATTCCAGTGGCCAATTCCTCTCTCTGGGAAGAATTTTCTCCTCACCTCCAGCCTAAACCTCCCCTGGCACAGCTTGAGACTGTGGCCTCTTGTTCTAGGGCTGGGTGCCTGCCTGGGAGAAGAGACCAACCCCCAGCTGGCTCCAACCTCCCTGCAGGGAGTTGGAGAGAGCAAGAAGGTCTCCCCTGAGCCTCCTCTTCTCCAGGCTAAGCAACCCCAGCTCCCTCAGCCTCTCCTCCCAGGGCTGTGCTCCAGACCCCTCCCCAGCTTTCTTGCCCTTCTCTGGACACCTTCCAGCAGCTCAACCTCTTTCCTAACCTGAGGAGGAGCCTGAGGAGGATTCTGCTGAGCTCAGGCTCTTGGTTTTAGCTTCTCCTCCACCAGGTGTTGTCTCTTTCTGCCCTTGAACTCTCAGCTGGTGGTGGGCCAGGCTGGAGAGGAAGAGGAGGAGGTCCCTGTGAGCTCCTTTGGCACAGGGCAGCACTCCTGAGCATCACATTGATGCCTCACCCTTTGCACTTTCATCTCCCACCCCCTAAACCAGCTCTGCTTCTGTGTTCTCCCAAGCTCCCACCTCTGCCTGAGCCTCCACATCAGATCCCCTCTCTTGTTGAATCAATAAACATCTGTTTGCTGTCTGACTCCCAGCATTTCTGCTGTTTCCTCTGCAGGAGCCAAGAGCCACATTTGGTCAGGCACTGGGAACGTGGGGCCTGGGCTCCTTGGTGCCTGACTTATTTGTCTAGCAGGAGCCATAAATTCTCAAGCTTCAGGGCTTGAGTCAGCCTCTGGGAGCTGGGCTTGAGGAGGAGGAAGAAGCTCTCAAGCAGGCATTTGCCTGCAGAGGTCCTTGCCATCACCCCTGGAGCACATCCTCCTCGGTCAGAGAATCAGCCAGGGTGGAAAAGACCTCAGAGATCATCAAGTCCAACCTGTTACCTATCACCCAACACCTCCTGACAACTAAACCATGGCTCCAGGAGCCACATCCAGGGGAGGATGTTTGCCCAGGGAGGTGGTGGAAGCCTCACCCCTGGAGGTGTTTGCATCCAGCCAGGCTGGATGTGGCTGTGGAGCAACCTGCTCTATGTGAGGTGTCCCTGCCCATGGCAGGGGGGGTTGGAGCTGGCTGAGCCTTGAGGTCCCTTCCAACCCTGATAATTCTATGAGGGACAGGATGCATCTGGTCACCCTGGGCCTCCTAGAGCCCAGAGCTGTGCCTGGAGATGAGGGGAAAGAGGAAAATGCTCCAGGTTCATCTGGGGGCAGACAAGAAGGGGGCCAGGGTGGGTTGGAGGGAAGAGGTTTCTCAGCAGAGGCTGCTTCAGGAGCTCAGCCTGCTGCTGGGGGTGGATTTACTGCCTGGGGCAGGTCTGCAGTGAGGCACTGAAGCCAGCCAGACTCGTGGGGGTGTCTGTGCAGGATGAGGTGGGGGGTGGGGGGATAAAACCTCTGTCTTCCTGCAGACCAGGGAGCTTCCCCTCTCGAGGGACACAGAGAGCTGCCTGCTTCAGTACCACCCAGCTGCAGGTGGCAGTGGCGAGGAGCAGCTTCACCTGAGGCTGGGGTCAGAGTGGCTGGGGGGACCTTACAGCTGCCTCCCAGGACCTGAAGGGATCCTACAGGAAGGCTGCAGAGAGACTTTTCATGAGGGTGTCTGGAGACAGGACAAGGGGGAATGGTTTGAAGCTGAGGCAGAGCAGGGTTAGAGTGGAGCTGAGGAAGTCCAAGTGCCAGGTGCTGCACTTTGGTCACAGCAACCCCAGGCAGAGCTACAGGCTGGGGGCAGAGTGGCTGAGAGCAGCCAGGCAGAAAGGGACCTGAGGGTGCTGGGTGACAGCAGCTGAACAGGAGCCAGCAGTGTGCCCAGGGGGCCAAGAAGGCCAAGGGCATCCTGGCCTGCAGCAGGAAGAGTGTGGCCAGCAGGAGCAGGGAAGTCCTTGTGCCCTGTGCTCAGCACTGCTCAGGCCATACCTGGAGTCCTGTGTCCAGGACAGTTTAGGAAAGAGGTTGAGCTGCTGGAAGGTGTCCAGAGAAGGGCAAGAAAGCTGGGGAGGGGTCTGGAGCACAGCCCTGTGAGGAGAGGCTGAGGGAGCTGGGGTTGCTTAGCCTGGAGAAGAGGAGGCTCAGGGGAGACCTTCTTGCTCTCTCCAACTCCCTGCAGGGAGGTTGGAGCCAGGTGGGGGTTGGGCTCTTCTCCCAGGCAGGCACCCAGCCCCAGAACAAGAGGACATAGCCTCAAGCTGTGCCAGGGGAGGTTCAGGCTGGATGCTAGGAAGAAATTCTTCCCAGCAAGAGAGATTGGCCATGGGAATGTGCTGCACAGGGAGGTGGTGGAGTCCCCATCCCTGGAGGTGTTTAGGAAGAGCCTGGATGAGGCACTTGGTGCCATGGTTTGGTTGATCAGATGGTGCTGGGGGATAGGTTGGACTGGATGATCTCTGAAGTCTTTTCCAACCTGGTCTATTCCATTCCATTCCATTCCATTCCATTCCATTCCATTCCATTCCATTCCATTCCATTCCATTCCATTCCATTCCATTCCATCCTATCCTATCCTATCCTATCCTATCCTATCCTATCCTATCCTATCCTATCCTATCCTATGTTCTCTGGCCCACACCTGGTGCCCAGCTCTGCTCTGGCACAGTTGGCCAGGCCATTGCCTTCCTGCTGCCTCAGTTTCCCCTTTCACCTACAGTTCCACCCCCCCTGCATTGAAATGTCAGCTGCTCGAGGCAGAGGCTGTGTCCTGCACCCACACATCCTGCATCCCTCCCCTTTCCCCATGGAGAGGCTCCCCTTGAGCCCTCCTGTGCCCCAGGGAGCTGCTGGGTGAGGGGCTCTGGGATGTGCCTGGGGAGGAAAGGATGGAGCAGCAGAGGTGGGGATGGGACAAGCAAAGGAGGAAGAAGGGAGATCTGGCCTAGGGCTGCAGAAGCAGCCAGTGAAAGGTGATGCCCCCCTGATTTGAGGGGACTTGGGGGTGTTTTGTGTTGTTTTGGGGTGAGCAGGAGTGCAAGGCAGTAGGAAGCAGGGCTGGGGCTTGGGGCTTTTTGTTGGGTTCCCTCTGCCAGCCTCTGCTGCAGACAAATCTCCCCCCGGGGAGGCAAGTTGTGATGATGTGCAGGAGGAGTCCACATCCTCTGCCACCTATCTCCTCCGCCGGGGTGGGCTTCACCCCTTCCCCTGCATCCCTTTCCCCCCCTCGCCCCGGAGCGGGAGGGGAGGAAGGAGGCTGGAGGGAGGCAGCGGTGCGTGCAGAAGGTGATCGTCATGGTTACCTCCCCGACAAAACAAGCGGCTCCACTCGCTGGTGGTCACCCCAGCGGCCCCCCGCTCCCTGGCCCTCCCTGGGTGCCCACCCCCCTACCCTGCACCTCCCAGCTGGGTGCTCCCGACCCCCCCTGCTCTCCCCCCCCCCCCCCCCCAGCTCCAAGCAGAGCTCCCCCGCGGGGGGCACAGCTTGCTGCACGGCTGGGGGAAGAGCCATCCCCATCCCAGACCTCCCCGGACCACCTCAGAGCCCCAGCATCCCCCCAGCACCCCCCCAGCACCCCCCCAGCCTGGCTGCCCGGCGGGGAGGGCCCGGCGGGAGGGGTGCCGAATGCCACAGGTTGCTGAGGTGGCTGTGGTGCGGCGCTCCCCCCGCCAAGCCCCGGCGCTTGCTCTCTCTTCCTCTCTCTCCCTCCCTTTCTCTCTCTCTCCCTCCTTATCTCGTCTCTCGGTGTCTTCCAGAGACAAAAGCAGGCTGAAGCCGTGTCTGTCGCCTTCGGGATTTCTTCTGCCCTTCCTTGCGCCCTCCCCACCCCCACCCCACCCCCAACACCTCTCCCCTCCAAACCCAGCTGCAGGGGCTGGCAGCAGTCGGTCAAGTTGCTCCAAGCCCCCTTCTCCCCACGCCCCTACTCCTCTTCCTTCTCCTCTTCCTTCTCCTCTTCCTTCTCCTCCTCCTCAATTCTTCCAGGAAAGGTAAGAAAAGCAGTGGCTGCTCTCCTGTTGCTCCTGCACCTTTTTTTAGCAGGCTGGGCGGTGTGTGCTGTGCAGGGGGAGGGGGGAGGTGTGTCTGGGTGCGGGCTGAGCCATCCCAGGGCTGAGCCATCCTAGGGCTGAGCCATCCCAAGGCTGAGCCATCCTAGGGCTGCCCCTTCCCGGGGCTGAGCCATCCTAGGGCTGCCCCTTCCCGGGGCTGAGCCATCCCAGGGCTGAGCCATCCTAGGGCTGCCCCTTCCCGGGGCTGAGCCATCCCCGGGCTGAGCCATCCCAAGGCTGAGCCATCCCAGGGCTGAGCCATCCCAGGGTTGATTCATCCCATGGCTGCCCCTTCCCAAAGCTGCCCCTTCCCAAGGCTGTGCCTTCCCCAGGGTGTCCCTTTCCAAGGCTGCTCCCATCCCAAGGCTGCTCCCATCCCAAGGCTGCTACCTTTCCAAGGCTGCTCCCATCCCAATGCTGATCCATCCCAGGGTTGTTCCATCCCAGGGCTGCCCCTTCCCAGGGCTGATCCATCCCAGGGTTGATCTATCCCATGGCTGCCCCTTCCCAAAGCTGCCCCTTCCCAAGGCTTTGCCTTCCCCAGGGTGTCCCTTCCCAAGGCTGCTCCCATCCCATGGCTGCCCCATCCCAAGGCTGCTCCATCCCAAGGCTGCTCCCATCCCAAGGCTGCTCCATCCCATGGCTGCTCCATCCCAAGGCTGCTCCCATCCCAAGGCTGAGCCATCCCAGGGTTGATCCATCCCATGGCTGCTCCCTTCCCATGGCTGCTCCATCCCATGGCTGCTCCATCCCATGGCTGCTCCCATCCCAAGGCTGCTCCATCCCAAGGCTGCTCCATCCCAAGGCTGCTCCATCCCAAGGCTTATCCCATCCCATGGCTGCTCCCATCCCAAGGCTGCTCCATCCCAAGGCTGCTCCATCCCATGGCTGCTCCATCCCAAGGCTGCTCCCATCCCAAGGCTGAGCCATCCCAGGGTTGATCCATCCCATGGCTGCTCCCTTCCCATGGCTGCTCCATCCCATGGCTGCTCCATCCCATGGCTGCTCCCATCCCATGTCTGCTCCCATCCCAAGGCTGCTCCATCCCAAGGCTGCTCCATCCCAAGGCTTATCCCATCCCATGGCTGCTCCCATCCCAAGGCTGCTCCATCCCAAGGCTGCTCCATCCCAAGGCTGCTCCCATCCCATGGCTGCTCCCATCCCATGGCTGCTCCCATCCCAAGGCTGCTCCCATCCCATGGCTGCCCCATCCCAAGGCTGCTCCCATCTCATGGCTGCTCCATCCCAAGGCTGCTCCCATCCCAAGGCTGCTCCCATCCCAAGGCTGCTCCATCCCATGGCTGCTCCATCCCAAGGCTGCTCCCATCCCAAGGCTGAGCCATCCCATGGCTGCTCCATCCCATGGCTGCTCCCTTCCCATGGCTGCTCCATCCCAAGGCTGCTCCCATCCCATGGCTGCTCCCATCCCATGGCTGCTCCCATCCCAAGGCTTATCCCATCCCATGGCTGCCCCTTCCCAAGGCTGCTCCCATCCCATGGCTGCTCCCATCCCAAGGCTGCTCCCATCCCAAGGCTTATCCCTTCCCCAGGCTTGGGCACAGCCTCAGCACAAACCCTTCTGTGAAAGCCATCCCTGTCACAATATTTCTGCAGGCACCAGCCCACACTTTGCAAGCTGCTGCTTCCCTGCTTTGCCTTTTCCCAGCTGGATGCTGAGCCCCCTGAGCAGCCCTCCCCTCCCCACAAGCCTCCAGCCATCATCAAGGGACTGTCTTCCAGCTCCCTGCAGGCAGGGAGAGCAAAGGAGGTTGGATTTGGGGTGGGGGGATGATGCTGCTGGGAAGGGGATGAGCTTCTCCTCTCCTGAGCAGCCCAGTGGGGTGTCTCAGCTGTGGTCACACTGATGTGGGGCACAAGAGGCCTTTCCTTGGCAGGGTTCTGGGGTCTTCTGATCCCCTCCCTCCCCAGTAAGGGTCAAAGCATCCAGGACCTGGTTTGTACTCACCAGGCTTGGCTGGGGCAGGGCAGGACAGGGGTGGGTGGAGAAGGGCTGTGCTGCTCCTGGGGGTCCCCCCTGTGTGTCTGCTTGGCTCTGGATGTGTCCCAGGCACAGGACAGTGGCAGTCTAAGGTGAGCCAAAGGGTGTCAGGGCTCCGAGCTGCCTCCCCAGCCCGGCCCGGCGAGGCAGGGGTTAACCCAGCCGGCCAGGGCAGCGCTGTCTGCACGGGGACGTGATGGACTGCTCTAGAAACAGGGCTTGGGGCATCCACCACGGCCCTTGAGAGCCAGCCCTGGGGCAAAGCTGATGGCCCAGGACCCCTGCCAGGGACAGGACTGCTGGTCCCCAACGTCTGCCCCTGCCGATGGCCTCTCGGCCTCAGAAAGGGGGAGCCCAGGCTGCTCCTCCTGGGTGTCTCTCTCAGCAGGAGGAAGCTGCTCCCCCAGCCCTCCCTTGGTGCTCATCCAAGGCTTCAGGAGGCCCTCTGGGGAAGCTGTGCCTTTAGACCAGGGGTTTTGTGCCCCCTTGGCAGAGGGGGTGCCAGCTTGTCCCCCTGCAGCAGAGCTGGGCTGCAGCCCAGGGGCTGCTGGGCTGGCAGGTTGGGTGCCCCCCGTGCTGGCAGACCGTGGTGAGGGGAGGCTGGAGGTGGGAGAGGAGCTCCCAGAGCTTCTCAGGAGAGGCTCCCCACAGGTCTGCTCTGGTGGGTGCCTGTCTCTGCCAGGAGGTGCTGCCATCACCCAGCCAAGCCTCCCCTCCCCTCCCTGCCCTGTGCAGGGGCTTGCTCTGGGCACCGTTTTCTCCTCCTGCTTCCCAGGGATGTTTCCCCGGGTTGAATCCCAGGCCCCTGGCAAGGGTTGAGCCCCCCGAGTCGGGGGTACGGTGGCTGGAGGGGTCCTGCACCCCTTAAGTGTGACCTTGCCCTTGCTGGGGGTCAGGCAGATGAAGGCAGGGATCCCACAGCTGCTCCCCGAGCTCTGCTTGAGACCCCCCCAAAAAACCACCTGGGAGGAGCAGGGCTTCCCCTGCCTTGGTTTTGCCACGGGGTGGGAGTTTGCCTCCCTGTGCCGGTGGCCCAGCAGCTCCCTGCCAGGGCTGCGGTGCAAGGGGGGCAGCCAGCAGCCGGAGAGGTCTGTCCGTCCGTCCGTCCGTCCGTCTCCCCGAGCTGTAATCACGCTGCAAGCCGCTGGATGTCAGTGTTGATTGATGCTGCTGAGGAGCGAGGGCTCTTCCCCCCCCGCTGCCGCAGCGCGGCCGCCCCCCGGGCCCCGCGGGCACGGCCGAGCTCTGGCTTGGACCTGGAGGTGATGGAGACCCCCGAGGGGACCCCTCTGGAGCTGCTAAGAGGTTGTGCGTGGCAGCTCCAAAACGCCTCTCAGAGCTTGGGGCACCACGGGTGGGCTTCACAGGCCTGTGCTTGCGTCTAGAGGGGGCAGGGGGAGAGGGCAGAAGCAACCTCCGGGTGCTGGGTGGGGATGTGCCACGGGCAGCACCCAGCTTGATCCCAGCTGCCAGCTGCTGGGTTGGGTCTTCCTGGCCTGTTGTTGGCTGTGTGGGTGCCAGGGTGCTGGTGGTGGCACAGCTGGGACACCCCCAGCTTGCTCCTGGGCATGCAGAAGCCAGGCTGTGCGCTCAGGGTTTGCTCTCCTACCCCACAGGAGGTGCTCTCCACCTCAGGAGAGCGTTTCTCTGCCTCCCTCTCCATCACACGTGCTCAAAACCCAGATATTTTTGAGGGCACCTCAGTGCTTGCAGACCCAGCTGCCCACCCAGGCAGCTCAGGTCAGCCCTCCAGGCATCACAGCCCCCTTGGAGGCACAGAAACAGCCCCTTTCCACCCCAGCCCTTGAACATCCAGCCCCAAGCCTCAGCCCCGTGCCAGGGCAGCTGCCTGGAGTGCCTGCTGCAAGCTCTGGCTGAGTCTGGGCTCTGAAGCAAAGCCCTCCTCATGCTGCGTGCCACCAGGACCACCCTGAGCTGCTGGAGCAGCAGCAGTGCCCTCTCCCTCAGATGGGCTGGGGGGAAGGTCTGGAGCAGGCTGAGCAGCTTTACCTCTGTGCCCCTCAAGAGGGGGCAGATCAGAGACTCATGGAATTGCTTGGCTTGGAAAAGGCCTCTGGGGTCATCCAGTCCAAGCCCCAACCCAGCCCCACCATGGCCACCAAACCCTGCCCCACACTGCCATGGCCACAGGTTCCTTGAAGCCCTCCAGGGATGGGGACTCCACCACCTCCCTGGGCAGCCTGTGCCAGGGCCTGACCACTCCTGCAGCAGAGAAATTGTTCTTCCTGTCCAGCCTAACCCTCCCCTGGCACAGTTTCAGGCCATTCCTTCTCGTTCTATCCCCTGCTACTACGGAGGAGAGAGAGCAACCCCCACCTGGCTCCAAGCTCTCAAGGAGCTGTAGAGAAATGTGTGAAGGAAAGAAGCATTTAGAGAGCAAGGAAGAAAGGCAAAGCATGGCAGCAGCCCAAGGGGAGAGGCCAGGGTGTGGCTGGCCAGGGGATGGTTTCTGTCCCAGCTGACCTGGAGATGGGCAGGAGGTGTTCTCCGTGATGGGAATCATAGGATCATAGAATCAATAAGGTTGGAAAAGAGCTCAGAGCTCAGCAAGTCCAAGCTGGCACCCAGCACCTCCTGACAGCTAAACCATGGCACCAAGTGCCACATCCAAGCCCCTCTGGAACACCTCCAGTGACGGGGACTCCACCACCTCCCTGGGCAGCACATTCCCATGGCCAATTCCTCTTCCTGGGAAGAACTTTCTCCTCACCTCCAGCCTGAAGCTCCCCTGGCACAGCTTGAGACTGTGTCCTGGCTGAAAGAAGCTGACTGAAGAGATTCCCCGATGGGATTGCTCCTTCTGCTCCTGAGCAGCATGAGGCCATGGGTCAGGAGGAATAGGAATAGGAATAGGAATAGGAATAGGAATAGGAATAGGAATAGGAATAGGAATAGGAATAGGAATAGGAATAGGAATAGAATTCACCAGGTTGGAAAAGACCTCAGAGATCATCAAGTCCAACCTATCACCCAGCACCATCTGATCAACTCAACCATGGCACCAAGCACCCCATCCAGTCTCTTCCTAAACACCTCCAGGGATGGGGACTCCACCACCTCCCTGGGCAGCACATTCCCATGGCCAATCTCTCTTGCTGGGAAGAATTTCTTCCTCACCTCCAGCCCAATCCCCCCCTGGCACAGCTTGAGACTGTGTCCTCTTGTTCTGGGGCTGGCTGCCTGCCTGGGAGAAGAGACCAACCCCTACCTGGCTGCAACCTCCCTGCAGGGAGTTGCAGAGAGCAAGAAGGTCTCCCCTGAGCCTCCTCTTCTCCAGGCTAAGCAACCCCAGCTCCCTCAGCCTCTCCTCCCAGGGCTGTGCTCCAGACCCCTCCCCAGCTTTCTTGCCCTTCTCTGGACACCTTCCAGCAGCTCAACCTCTTTCCTAACCTGAGGAGCCCAGAACTGGACACAGGACTCCAGGTGTGGCCTAAGCAGTGCTGAGCACAGGGCACAAGGACTTCCCTGCTCCTGCTGGCCACACTGCTCCTGCTGCAGGCCAGGATGCCCTTGGCCTTCTTGGCCCCCTGGGCACACTGCTGGCTCCTGTTCAGCCTACCATCAACCAGTAAAGCACCTGGCTGGGTCTGTTGTGGTGGCCCCATGGCTGCTGTGGGTTAGGGTGAGGCAGGTTGGGTGAGGGGGCACACACTGAGGTCTGGGTGGCTGCAGGGGTGCTGGTGGGAGTCCTGGGGATGTGGATTCCTGCCAGCTGCCATCCCGAGGGCCCAGAGGAGCAAAGGCAGGCTGGGGAGCAACTGGGGAGGCAGTGGTGGGCTCCTAGGGGGCACGGGGGAGAGATGCCAGCTCCCTGGCTGCTCTCCCCGTTCCTCACTGCTGTCACTTGATGGCGTTGCTGACGCGGTCTGTGTGGAGCTGCCTCTTGCTTCCCAGCCCCACCAGAAGGGCTTTTGCTGGGAAAGCAGCCAGCAGGAGCCTCCTGAGCCCTTCTTCCCCTTGCAGGGCAGAGTTTGCAGCTGGCAGAGCGTGGAGAAGGGCTGCTCTGAGCCATGCCAGAGCTGCAGGAGAGGGGCAGCTGCCCTGGCTTGCTTTATTGAGGGCTCTGTGTCCCAGCAAGGACAGTGCTGGGCTGGGTGATGCAGAGATCCCTCCAGGCAGAGCATGTCCTTGGCCTCCCCTGAGTGCAGGAGTGCTGAGGGGCTTGGATCTCACAGCTCTGCCATACATCTCCACAGCCAAGAGAGCTGCCAGGATGAAGTCAGGCTCCTGGAGCCTGAGCTCTCCTCTCTGGCAACCCCATAACGAATCCAGGTTGTGCCCCTGGCTGATGGAGAGCCTCATCCCCACCCCATTCCTTGCTCACTTGCTTCCCTAAGGCACAACAATTCCCCACCCTCCTTCCTCCACCCAGCATTTTAGTCACTTCCCAATATCCTGGTAGCCACTGCCACATCTCCACCTTCCTTATCCCTCTGGAGCAGCTGAACTCTTGCCAGCTTCTGGAGCCCTGGAAGCATGGCTTGGAGCACCCCAGGGTGTGATGGATGCCCTGGGCTCATGGAGAGGACCTGGAGATGACCTCTGTGGGCAGCTCTTGGTGTGAGCAGCCTTTGAGGGGTGAGGAGAGGAAGGGGGAAAAACAAATCAGGAGAGGAGGATTCAGTTTGGAACAGCCGAGGCTGCCGGCCAGGATTCAGGAGTGTGCCTTGAGACTGCTGCCTTCTGTCACAAGCATGGCCTGGGCTGCATCAGAAGTGTGGCCAGCAGGTGGAGAGAGATGATTGTGACATCTGCTCTGCTCTGGGGAGACCTCACCTGCAGGGCTGCGTCCAGCTCTGGAGCTCCCAGCACAGGAAGGACCTGGACCAGATGGAGTGGGGCCAGAGGAGGCCACAAAGATGAGCAGAGGGCTGGAGAACCTCTGCTGTGGGGACAGGCTGAGGGAGTTGGGGCTGTTGAGCCTGGAGAGGAGAAGGCTCCAGGGAGACCTCAGAGCTGCATTGCAATATCTGCAGGGGAGCTCCAGGCAGGCTGGGGAGGGACTGCTCAGAAGGGGCTGTGGGGATAGGACCAGGGACAATGGTTTGAAACTGGAGCAGGGCAGAGTTAGGTTGGACACCAGGAGGAAGCTCTGCACAGTGAGGGTGGGGAGACACTGGGACAGGTTGTCCAGGGAGGTGGTTGAGGCCCCAGCCCTGGAGACATTCAAGATCAAATTTGATGTGTCCCTGGGCAGCCTGATCTCCTTGGAGGTGTCCCTGCTGCCTGCAGAGGGTTGGGCAAGATGACCTTTGAGGGTCCCTTGCAATTCAGTGATACCATGATTCCATGACCTATGCTGCTGCTTGGTTTGCCCAGGTGCCCTGCTTGCACCAGAACAAACACCCCAGTTTGTTCTGCCCCATCTCATCCCAGTTTGTTCTGCCCCATCCGAGCCCAGTTTGTTCTGTCCATCCCAGTCAGCCCTGGTTGGTCTATCCCAGCCCAGCCCAGCCCAGCCCAGCCCTGCTTACCCTGCCCCATCTTAGCCACCCCACTTTTTTCTGCCCCATCCCAGCCCAGTTTGCTCTGTCCCATCCCAGCCAGCCCAGTTTGCTCTGTCCCATCCCAGCCAGCCCTGCTTGCTCTGTCCCATCCCATCCAGCCCTGCTTGCTCTGTCCCATCCCATCCAGCCCTGCTTGCTCTGTCCCATCCCATCCAGCCCTGTTTGCCCTGTCCCATCCCAGCCAGCCCTGCTTGCCCTATCCCATCCCATCCCATCCCATCCATCCCTGCTTGCCCTGCCCCATCCCATCCAGCCCTGCTTGCCCTATCCCATCCCATCCCATCCATCCCTGCTTGCCCTGCCCCATCCCAGCCAGCCCTTCTTGCTCTGTCCCATCCCATCCAGCCCTGCTTGCCCTGCCCCATCCCATCCAGCCCTGCTTGCCCTATCCCATCCCATCCCATCCATCCCTGCTTGCCCTGCCCCATCCTAGCCAGCCCTTCTTGCTCTGTCCCATCCCATCCAGCCCTGCTTGCCCTGCCCCATCCCATCCAGCCCTGCTTGCCCTATTCCATCCCATCCCATCCCTTCCCATCCATCCCTGCTTGCCCTGCCCCATCCCATTCATCCCTGTTTGCCCTGTCCCATCCCATCCAGCCCTGCTTGCCCTGTCCCATCCCATCCAGCCCTGCTTGCCCTATCCCATCCCAGCCAGCCCTGCTTGCCCTGTCCCATCCCATCCAGCCCTGTTTGCCCTATCCCATCCCATCCAGCCCTGCTTGCCCTGTCCCATCCCATCCAGCCCTGCTTGCCCTATCCCATCCCAGCCAGCCCTGCTTGCCCTGTCCCATCCCATCCAGCCCTGCTTGCCCTATCCCATCCCAGCCAGCCCTGCTTGCCCTGTCCCATCCCATCCAGCCCTGTTTGCCCTATCCCATCCCATCCAGCCCTGCTTGCCCTATCCCATCCCATCCAGCCCTGCTTGTTCTGTCCCATCCCATCCAGCCCTGTTTGCCCTATCCCATCCCAGCCAGCCCTGCTTGCCCTGCCCCATCCCAGCCAGCCCTGCTTGCCCTGTCCCATCCCATCCAGCCCTGCTTGCCCTATCCCATCCCAGCCAGCTCTGCTTGCCCTATCCCATCCCAGCCAGCCCTGCTTGCTCTCCCTTTTTCCTCCCTTATTGCCATTTTCCTGCTGAGCCTGTGGCCTGGGTGCCTGTGTTGGTGTCCTCCATGGCATTTGCATAGAAAGGTGGCTTTAATAAGGCAGGTCTGTGAGGAGATGAGGAAGAGATGAGGAACTGATGAGGAAGTGATGAGGAACTGATGAGAAAGAGATGAGGGACTGATGAGGGACTGATGAGGAACTGATGGATTCCACTGCTGCTGCCTCTTCCTGGGTCTTGTAAATCATTGCATGAAGCACTGCAGAGCCAGCCAGGGAGAACTGCTGCCTAGCAACTTCTCCCCATGCCCCCGGGGGAGCTGGATGTGGCCCCAGATCTACCTGAAAGGTCTCCTTTGAAACTCCCCAGCCTTGGTGGGGGGAGGACGGAGCTGGAACAGAGGAAAACCTGCTCCGGGGAGAAGAGTTGAGCCTGTAATTGGCAGAGGTAGGCACTTTGCATCTGAATGTCTCAGCTGAGCAAAGCTGAGGGATGAGTCAGCCTTTGCAGGAAGGATCTGGAGGTGTGGGGCAGCGGAGCCAGGCCACCTCCCCCCCGAAACGCAGCGAGGATGAGGATGGGCAGGGGCGTGGGAGGGCAGGGAGGCTGCCTGGCCCTGCCTGCTCCTCTTTCCCGCAGGCTAAAGCAAAATCCTTCAGGTCGTGGTCTTACCCTGGAGAAAGTTGTCACTTTGGGGGATAGTGAGAAACAGGAGGGCCAAAAAAAAACCCCCAAACAACCCCAGCCATTAACCCCCTGCTGCCCAGACTCCAGCAGCAGGTGGCTGCAGGAGCCACTGAGGTGTGTGATTCAAGCTGGAGAGCCAGACTAGGGAGGAGGAGGAAATTTTGGGGTGGTGAGAGCCTGGCACAAGTTATCCAGAGAGGTGGGAGATGTCCCACCCCTGATGCTCTTCCACCTCAGGTTCTCTGGGGCTCTGAGCAACCTGATCCAGCCAGAGATGTCTGTGCTGGCTGCAAGGAGGCTTGGTCTAGGCTGAGCTTTGACTGTTCCCCAGAGAGCTGGGAGATGTCCCACCCCTGATAGTCTTCCAGCTCAGGTTCTTTGGGTCTCTGAGCAACGTGATCCAGCCAGAGATGTCTGTGTTGGCTGCAAGGAGGCTTGGTCTAGGCTGAGCTCTGACTGTTCCCAACCAAACCACTCCCTGCTCCACCCCTGCAAAGCAGACCTCTGCATCTGCAGGGGCAGCCTGAACCCAGACTCCAGCAGCAGGTGGCTGCAGGAGCTGCTGAGGTGTGTGATTCAAGCTGGAGAGCCAGACTAGGGAGGAGGAGGAAATTTTGAGGTGTTGAGAGCCTGGCCCAAGTTCCCCAGAGAGCTGGGAGATGTCCCACCCCTGATGCTCTTCCAGCTCAGGCTCTCTGGGGCTCTGAGCAACCTGATCCAGCCAGAGATGTCTGTGCTGGCTGCAAGGAGGCTTGGTCTAGGCTGAGCTTTGACTGTCCCCAGAGAGCTGGGAGATGTCCCATCCCTGATGCTCTTCCACCTCAGGCTCTTTGGGGCTCTGAGCAACCTGATCCAGCCAGAGATGCCTGTGCTGGCTGCAAGGAGGCTTGGTCTAGGCTGAGCTTTGACTGTTCCCAACCAAACCACTCCCTGCTCCACCCCTGCAAAGCAGACCTCTGCATCTGCAGGGGCAGCCTGAGCCTCCTCCTTTCCACAGGAGAGGATTTGAGGCAGGTGTTTGCCTTGCACCTCCCCCCACAGCCAGCACCTTATCTCCATCCCCATCTCCACCACGGAGCCATCCAGCCCCAGGTCTCTCCTTGGCACCTTTCCATCCTCAAAGCTGCAGAAGCCAAAAGGAGATTGGGGGAGGGGGGGACACAGAAGTGTTCTTGGGGTGGCTGGGGGGGGCTCCTCACTCATTCTCAAGCCTTCCACCTCTCTCCAGGTGACTCCACCAGCACCAAGAGACCCCCCTTCCCCCAAGGAAGATGCCAGGGCTGATTAACTGGACCACCTGCTCCCCACTGCCCCTCACCACGTCAGAGGTGACCTCGTGTGTCAGCGGCTACGCCTTTGGGATGACAGCCTTGCTCACCTACCACAACCCAGAGGCTCAGGCTTTTGAAGGCAAGTTTCAAGGGGGTGGAGGTGCTTTTAGAGCCAGGGCTATCCCAGGCCTGGCTCTCTGGGTGGGCCTGGAGCCTTGAGATGCTTTGTGGGAAGGGGAAACCTGAGCCTGTGGTGACCTCGCTTTGGTCCTTCGCAGCCCAGGGTCAGGTTCAGTAAGGCACAGCCCAAGGTCCTGCAGCTAGGGCAGGGCAATCCCTGGGATCTGTGCAGGCTGAGGGGGGTGATGAGGTTGAGAGCAGCACTGCAGGGAAGGGCTTGGGGGTGCTGGTGGGGGAGGAGCTGGCCAGGAGCTTGCAATGGGCACTGGCAGCCCAGAAGGCCAATGGCAGCTTGGCTGCCATTGGCCTTCTGGGCTGCCAGTGCCCATTGCCAGAGATGGAGAGAGAGGATCCTGCCCCCTTTGCTCTGCTCTGGGGAGACCTCACCTGCAGGGCTGTGTCTGGAGCCCCCAGCACAAGGACATGGACCTGCTGGAGCACAGAGATGAGCAGAGGGCTGGAGCTGCCCCCTTCTACAAGGACGGGCTGGGAGAGCTGGGGCTGTTCAGCCTGGAGAGGAGAAGGCTCCAGGGAGACCTCAGAGCTGCATTTCAGTGTCTGAAAGGGACCTGCAGGATGGCTGGGGAGGGACTGCTCAGAAGGGGCTGTGGGGAGAGGATCAGGGGCAGTGCTTTGAAACTGGAGGAGGGGAGGTTTAGGGTGGAAGCTCTGCACGGTAAGGTTGGGGAGACCCTGGAACAGGCTGCCCAGGGAGGTGGTTGAGGCTCCATCCCTGGAGAGATTCAAGATCAGCTTTGATGTGGCCCTGGGCAGCCTGCTCCAGTTGGAGCTGTCCCTGCTGCCTGCAGGGGGGAGGGGAGGGTTGACCACCACGACCTCTGAGGGTCCCTTCCAACCCCCTGCAGCCTGTGCACTATCGAGCATGGGAGATCCCAGGAGCATGCAGGGAAGGGTCAAAGGGAGCTGCCCCACCGTGGTCCTGGCTGGTGGGGCTGGGCAGAGCGCTTGGTGGGGCTTTCCAAACAAAGCCTTTCTGGTTGCCAGGTCTCTTTGTGTACCCCCTGGAGGAGGGCACCACCATCGTGGGGTTCGAGGCGGCCGTGGCCCGCAGAGCCATCACCGTGCAGATCAAGGACAAAGCCAAGCTGGGGGACAGATGCTTTGAGGGCTGCCACCCCCCTGAGGGGAGAGCTCCTGATGGAAGTGGTGAGAGGGTCTGGAGGCACTGAGAGGGGGGATTGGATAAGTGTTTCTCAATATCTGAGGGCTGGAGGGCAAGAGGGAAGGGACAGGGACAGGCTGGTTGCACCCTGGGATAGGACAAGGGGCAATGGATATAAACTCCAGCACAGGAGGTTCCACCTCACCATGAGGAGAAACTTCTGCACTGGGAGGGTCACAGAGCCCTGGAGCAGGCTGCCCAGAGAGGTTGTGGAGTCTCCTTCTCTGGAGCCTTTCCAGCCCCACCTGGATGTGTTCCTGTGTGAGCTGTGCTGGATTCTCTGCTCCTGCTCTGGCAGGGGGGTTGGACTCGATGATCTCTAGAGGTCCCTTCCAACCCTTGACATCCTCTGATCCTGTGATGGGGAAGCAAAGAACAGGGAGGTGGCAGAGAGTGGGTGGCTGACACATGCCATGGCATCAAGAAGGTTCCTTTGAAAGGCTGAGCCTTGGGTTCTAGTGATTGTGTTTCAAAGTCTCCTCCATTCTGGGCAGCCAAGGGAGAGGGCTGGGGCTCAGGCTCCGTGGGGAAATGCTGATGTGAGCACTGAGGGCTGCTTTGGGGTGGCCACAGGAGGCCTGGGGAGCAGTATTTTCCCTGCTTGTGACACCCCATCTCCCTGGTGTGGTCCTCTCCCCGTGCAGGAAGGCTCATGATGGATGAGGACTTGGAGAGGGTCGCTTTCGTGGCTAACCTGGGCATCATTCCTCCCCTGGAGAGCGTCTCCATCTTCATCAGCACCTCCTCTGAGCTGCAGACCCTGCCCAGCGGGGCTGTGAGGGTCCTTCTGCCAGCTGTGTGTGTCCCCAGGGTCCCTCAGCCCGGCCTGGAGAGCACCAGCAGCTTTGTCAGCCACCAGCTCCGAACGTATGGGAAAGCATGGGCTGGGCTCCGGTGGGGAGGAGAAGGCTGCAGCTGCTGTGGGAGGCTGGAGAGCTGCCAGAAGCTGATCTGCAGTTCCTGGGGGGATGGAGAAGGTGTTGACTGGGCTCCATCTCACCAACAGGGACAAGAACCACTGTGGATTGAAGAGGCAGGAGCAAGGGAGCAGGACTTGCTTGGCTCAGCTGCTGGAGAGGGAGGCCACCAACCCCTTTGAGTACGAGTTCAGCTTCCATCTGGAGATCCGGGGGCCATGCCTGCTGGCAGGTAGGGGCTGCCAGGCTGCTTGATCACCACCTCGAGGCAACATCCAAGCTCCTTCTCCCTCTCTGCCTCCTCAGTGTGGAGCCTGCTTTGGCAGCTTCCCCGTGCTGGGGTGGCTTCACCAGGAGGGTGCTGATGCGAGCGTGGGGAGGGTGATACGGCAGAGGCATCGCACAGCCTGCTCGGGTCCTGCTCCTCTGCCACCTCCTGACTGTGGTAGTTTTAGGCTATGCTGGAGGGGGGGAGGGGGAACTTCAACCCACCACAGTGGTCTCCTCTCCTTGGGCTTCCCACCCTCAGCCTCTGACCTCACCTTGCTTTCCCTGGGCAGGTGTTGAGAGCCCTACCCACGAGATCCGAGCGGACGCCGACCCCGCGGCGCACTCCGCCAGGAGCATCATGATCACCCTGGCCAACAAGCACACCTTTGACAGGCCTGTGGAGATCCTCATCCACCCAAGTGGTAGGTGGAGAAAGACCTGGGAGTCCTAGTGGACAGCAAGTCATAGAATCACAGAATCAATAAGGTTGGAAAAGACCTCAGAGATCAGCAAGTCCAACCTGGCACCCAGCACCTCCTGACAGCTAAACCATGGCTCCAAGTGCCACATCCAAGCCCCTCTTGAACACCTCCAGGGATGGGGACTCCACCACCTCCCTGGGCAGCACATTCCCATGGCCAACAACTCTCTCTGGGAAGAATTTTCTCCTCACCTCCAGCCTAAACCTCCCCTGGCACAGCTTGAGACTGTGTCCTCTTGTTCTGGGGCTGGCTGCCTGCCTGGGAGAAGAGACCAACCCCCACCTGGCTCCAACCTCCCTTCAGGGAGTTGGAGAGAGCAAGAAGGTCTGCCCTGAGCCTCCTCTTCTCCAGGCTAAGCAACCCCAGCTCCCTCAGCCTCTCCTCCCAGGGCTGTGCTCCAGACCCCTCCCCAGCTTTCTTGCCCTTCTCTGGACACCTTCCAGCAGCTCAACCTCTTTCCTGACCTGAGGAGCCCAGAACTGGACACAGGACTCCAGGTGTGGCCTGAGCAGTGCTGAGCACAGGGCACAAGGACTTCCCTGCTCCTGCTGGCCACACTCTTCCTGATGCCCTTGGCCTTCTTGGCCACCTGGGCACACTGCTGGCTCCTGTTCAGCTGCTGTCCACCACTCCCCCCAGGTCCCTCTCTGCCTGGCTGCTCTCAGCCACTCTGTCCCCAGCCTGTAGCTCTGCCTGGGGTTGATGTGGCCAAAGTGCAGCACCTGGCACTTGGACTTGTTGAATGCCATCCTGTTGGACTCTGCCCAGCAATGGCAGCTCCCCAGGGAGGTGGTGGAGTCCCTGCCCCTGGAGGTGTTCAAGAGGGGATTGGATGTGGCCCTTGGAGCCATGGTTCAGTTGTCAGGAGGTGTTGGGTGACAGCTTGGACTTGCTGAGCTCTGAGGTCTCTTCCAACCTTATTGATTCTGTGATTCTGTGATTCTGATGTGCCCTTGTGGCCAAGAGGGCAAATGTTCTCCTGGGGTGCAGCGAAAAGTTGTGGCCAGCAGGTTCTAGGGAGGTTCTCCTCCTCCCCCTCTGCTCTGCCCTGCTGATGCCACACCTGGAACACTGTGTCCAGTTTGGGGCTTCCCAGTTCCAGAGAGACAGGGACCTGCTGGACAGAGTCCAGCAGAGGGCTGTGAGGGTGTCTGGGGGACTTGAACATCCCTCCTTGTGAAGAAAGGCTGAGATCCCCCCTGGGGCTGTTGAGCCTGGAGAAGGCTGAGAGGAGATCTTCTTAGCACCTATAAACATCTGAGGGGTGGGTGGCAGGGTGAAGGGGCCCGGCTCTTCTCAGTGGCACCCAGTGACAGGATGAGGAGCAAAGAATAAACTAGAATAAACCAAACCAGGTTGGAAGAGACCTTCAAGATCATCGTGTCTAACTCATCAACCAATCCAACCCACCTAAACAACTAACCTATGGCACCAAGCACCCCATAAAAGGGTACAAGCTGGAACCCAGGAGGTTCCACCTCAGCAGGAGGAGAAACCTCATTGGGATGAGGGTGCTGGAGGCCTGGAGCAGGCTGCCCAGAGAGGTTGTGGAGTCTCCTTGTGTGGAGACTTTCAAGCCCCATCTGGATGTGCTCCTCTGTGACCTGCCCTGGGGGATCCTGCTCTGGCATGGGCGGGGTGGGGGACTGGTGTTGGACTGGATGATGTCCAGAGGGCCCTTCCAGTGCCTACCATGCTGGGATTCCATGACTTTCCACCTGATTCTCTGCATTCCCAGAGCCCCACATGCCTCACATCCTCATGGAAGAAGGTGACATGACACCTGCAGAGTACGAACGACACCTGAAGGGGAAGAATGATTTCATCAAAGGCACTAAGAAAGACTCCAGTGCAGAGAAAAAGGTGAGAAGCAGAAGCTGCAGCTCTCAGCTGAGGCTCTCCCTGGGGGCTGGAGCTGTGCAAGCATCAGAGATTGCCCTGGGCCAAGAACCTCTGCAGCATCCTCCCTCGGCAGGGGCTTGTGCAGAGGGGTAGGGCAAGAGGAGGGATTCTGCCCCTTGGCTCTGTCCTGCTCGGACCTCACCTCCAATCCTGCCTCCAGTTCTGCTGTCCCCAACATGAGAAGGACACAGAGCTGCTGGAGGGAGTCCAGAGGAGGCCACAAAGATGATCCAAAGGCTGGAGCAACTTTGCTGGAGGACAGGCTGAGGGAGCTGGTGGTGTTCAGCCTGGAGAGGAGAAGGCTCCAGGGGGACCTCAGAGCTGCCTGCCAGGACCTGAAGGGATCCTACAGGAAGGCTGCAGAGAGACTTTACATGAGGGTGTCTGGAGGCAGGACAAGGGGGAATGGTTTGAAGCTGAGGTGAGGAGAAAGTTCTTCACTGAGAGAGTTGTTAGCCATTGGAATGTGCTGCCCAGGGAGGTGGTGGAGTCCCCATCCCTGGAGGAGTTCAAGAGGGGATTGGATGTGGCACTTGCAGCCATGGTTTAGTCATGAGGTCTGTGGTGACAGGTTGGACTTGATGGTCTCTGAGGTTTCTTCCAGCCTTGGTGATTGTGTGATTCTGCATGTGATTCTGAGAGAGAGCAGGGTTAGACTGGAGCTGAGGAAGAAGCTCTTCAGTAGGAGAAGACTCTGGAAGAGGCTGCTCAGAGAGGCTGTGAATGTCCCTTCCTTGAAGGTGTTCAAGGTTGGGTGAGGCTTTGAGCCACCAAGTCTAGCTGAGAGGTGTCCCTGCCCATGCCCATCCCCCTTGAGATCATCTCCCTTGAGATCATCCCCCTTGAGATGAGTTTGCTCATTCTCAGTGTGTCTGAAGGGCTTTGAGGTGCTGGAGGGCAGAGAAGGACAACAAGGCTGCTGAGGGGGCTTGAACACAGACCCTGGGCTCGACCACAGACCCTGGGCTCCAACACAGACCCTGAGCTCGACCACAGACCCTGGGCTCGACCACAGATCCTGGGCTCCAACACAGACCCTGAGCTCGACCACAGACCCTGGGCTCCAACACAGACCCTGAGCTCGACCACAGACCCTGGGCTCGAACACAGACCCTGAGCTCGACCACAGGTCCTGAGCTCGACCACAGGTCCTGGGCTCCAACACAGGTCCTGGGCTCAACCACAGGTCCTGAGCTTGACCACAGACCCTGGGCTCCAACACAGGTCCTGAGCTCGAGCACAGCCCATGGCAGGGAAGTTTGGAGTAGCTGATCTCTGGGGTCCCTTCCAGCCGAAGGCATGCAGTGCTGCTGAGGAGGCCACAGTGTTGCTGAGGCAGCTGCAGTGATGCTGAGGTGACTGCAGTGCTGCTGAGGCGGCTGCAGTGCTGCTGAGGAGGCCACAGTGCTGCTGAGGCAGCCGCAGTGCTGCTGAGGTAGTTGCAGTGCTGCTGAGGCAGTTGCAGTGCTGCTGAGGCAGCTGCAGTGCTGCTGAGGCGGCTGCAGTGATGTCGAGGCAGTTGCAGTGCTGCTGAGGCAGCTGCAGAGCTGCTGAGGCAGCTGCAGAGCTGCTGAGGCAGTTGCAGTGCTGCTGAGGCGGCTGCAGTGATGTCGAGGCAGTTGCAGTGCTGCTGAGGTGTCCGCGGTGCTGCTGAGGCAGCCGCAGTGCTGCTGAGGCGGCTGCGGTGCTGCTGAGGCGGCCGCGGTGCTGCTGAGGCGGCCGTGTTGATGTTGAGGTGGCTGCGGTGCTGCTGAGGCGGCTGCGGTGTTGCTGAGGCGACCGCGGTGCTGCTGAGACAGCCACGGTGCTGCTGAGGCGGCTGCAGTGCTGCTGAGGCAGCCGCGGTGGTGCTGAGGTGGCCGCGGTGCTGCTGAGGCGGCTGCGGTGCTGCTGAGGCGGCTGCGGTGCTGCTGAGGCGGCTGCGGTGCTGCTGAGGTGGCCGCGGTGCTGTTGAGGCAGTTGCAGTGCTGCTGAGGTGGCTGCAGTGCTGCTGAGGCAGTTGCAGTGCTGCTGAGGCGGCCGTAGTGCTGCTGAGGTGGCTGCAGTGCTGCTGAGGTGGCCGCGGTGACGCTGAGGCAGCTGCGGTGCTGCTGAGGTGGCTGCGGTGCTGCTGAGACAATTGCAGTGGTGCTGCTGAGGCAGCTGCAGTGCTGCTGAGGCAGCTGCAGTGCTGCTGACGCAGATGCAGTGCTACTGAGGCGGCTGTGGTGCTGCTGAGGCGGCTGCGGTGCTGCTGAGGTGGCCGCGGTGCTGCTGAGGCGGCTGCGGTGCTGCTGAGGTGGCCGCGGTGCTGCTGAGGTGGCTGCGGTGACGCTGAGGCTGTGCTGCTGAGGCGGCTGCGGTGCTGCTGAGGCAGCTGCAGTGCTGCTGAGGCGGCTGCGGTGCTGCTGAGGCGGCTGCGGTGCTGCTGAGGTGGCTGCGGTGCTGCTGAGGCGGCTGCGGTGCTGCTGAGGCATTGGCAGTGCTGCTGAGGTGATTGCAGTGCTGCTGAGGTGGCTGCAGTGCTGCTGAGGTGGCTGCAGTGCTGCTGATGTGGCTGCAGTGATGTTGAGGCGGCTGCAGTGCTGCTGAGGTGGCCACAGTGATGCTGCGGTGGCCGCGGTGCTGCTGAGGTGGCCGCGGTGCTGCTGAGGTGGCCGCGGTGCTGCTGAGGCGGCTGCGGTGCTGCTGAGGCGGTGGCAGTGCTGCTGAGGTGGCTGCGGTGCTGCTGAGGCGGTGGCAGTGCTGCTGAGGTGGCTGTGGTGCTGCTGAGGCGGTGGCAGTGCTACTGAGGCGGCCGCGGTGCTGCTGAGGTGATTGCAGTGCTGCTGAGGCATTGGCAGTGCTGCTGAGGTGATTGCAGTGCTGCTGAGGCGGCTGCAGTGCTGCTGAGGTGATTGCAGTGGTGCTGAGGTGGCCACAGTGATGCTGCGGTGGCCGCGGTGCTGCTGAGGCAGTGCTGCTGAGGCGGCTGCGGTGCTGCTGAGGCAGCTGCAGTGTTGCTCAGGCAGCTGCAGTGGTGCTGAGGCGATTGCGGTGCTGCTGAGGCGATTGCGGTGCTGCTGAGGCGATTGCAGTGCTACTGAGGTGGCCGCAGTGCTGCTGAGGTGGTCGCAGTGCTGCTGAGGCGGCTGCAGCGCTGCTGAGGCAGCCGCAGTGATGCTGAGGCAGTGCTGCTGAGGTGGCCGCAGTGATGCTGAGGCAGCTGCAGTGCTGCTAAGGCGGCTGTGGTGCTGCTGATGCGGCCGCAGCGCCGCTGGCAGGCCAGGTGCGGCAGGGGCTGGGGGCTGGTTGCCGCCTGTGTCATTAGCGCCCGTCTAGCGGCGCCTCGTCAGCTAGGTACATTGCCACCGCATGCAGGGAGGGGGGTGGGGGCGGGGGAATCATCGCCGTGACACAGAGGAAAAGACTCTTTCTAATTGCTCTGTAAATGTTTACCTTTTCTGGAGAGCTGTCAGAGAGGGAGAAGGGGAGCTCGCTGGAAATTAATGAGCAGAGCAGACGACAAGGCAGGGGGAAGCTTCTCTTTGTTCTGCTGAGCAGCAACTGAGGAACACACAGCAAAAAAAAAAAACCACAAAAGCCAAAAAACAACCCCCAAAAAAATATCTGCTGGGGGATTTGTGTCTCGTTGCTCAGCAGCTCTGAAGCAGTGAGTGACAGCCAGCGCTTCAGAGCTGCCACAGCAGGCAGAGTGCCTGGGATCAGTGCTGAGGACTGGAGGGGAGATGATTTTTCTTCCCAGCTTGGTTGTCTTCAGAGAATCAGAGAATCAAGCAGGTTGGAAAAGACCTCAGAGCTCAGCAAGTCCAAGCTGGCACCCAACACCTCCTGACAGCTAAACCATGGCTCCAAGTGCCTCATCCAAGCCCCTCTTGAACACCTCCAGCAGCACATTCCAATGGCCAATTACTCTCTCTGTGAAGAACTTTCTCCTCACCTCCAGCCTAAACCTCCCCTGGCACAGCTTGAGACTGTGGCCTCTTGTTCTGGGGCTGGCTGGAAAAGAGACCAACCCCCACCTGGCTCCAACCTCCCTGCAGGGAGTTGGAGAGAGCAAGAAGGTCTCCCCTGAGCCTCCTCTTCTCCAGGCTAAGCAACCCCAGCTCCCTCAGCCTCTCCTCCCAGGGCTGTGCTCCAGACCCCTCCCCAGCTTTCTTGCCCTTCTCTGGACACCTTCCAGCAGCTCAACCTCTTTCCTAACCTGAGGAGCCCAGAACTGGACATAAAGAAGAGGCAGTGCAGATGGGATGCCTCCTTTGCTGGCTCTGAATATGTCTGTTGAAGCCTTACCTGTAAAATTCACTCTGAAGGCAGTAGGAAATCCAGGCTGTGGGCTCATCCCCATCATGGGGAGGGGGAATGGGGGTGTCCTAGGGGGCAGATTATATCCTAGGCTGCATCAGAAGTGTGGGCAGCAGTTGGGCAGAGGGGATTCTGCCCCTCTGCTCTGCTCTGCTCTGGGGAGACCTCACCTGCAGGCCTGTGTCCAGCTCTGGGGCCCCCAACACAAGAAGGACCTGGACCTAATGGAGAGGGTCCAGAGGAGACCACAAAGATGAGCAGAGGGCTGCAGAACCTCTGCTGTGGGGTCAGGCTGAGGGAGCTGGAGTTGTTGAGCCTGGAGAGGAGAAGGCTCCAAGGAGACCTCAGAGCTGCATTGCAATATCTGCAGGGGAGCTCCAGGCAGGCTGGGGAGGGACTGCTCAGAAGGGGCTGTGGGGATAGGCTGAGGAGCAGTGGTTTAAAACTGGAGCAGGGCAGGCTTAGGTTGGACACCAGGAGGAAGCTCTGCACCATGAGGGTGGGGAAACACTGGAACAGGCTGCCCAGGGAGGTGGTTGAGGCTCCATCCCTGCAGACATCCAAGCTCTTGATGTGTCCCTGGGCAGCCTGCTCTAGCTGGGGGTGTCCCTGCTGCCTGCAGGGGGCTTGGCCAAGGTGAGCCCTGAGGATCCTTTCCAACCTGTCTCTTTCTGTGACTCCAGGGAATGCTGTGGCGCCAGGGCCACCATTCTGCCCTCATTTGGGATCCCTCCAGGCTGAAAGCTGCAAATCGTCTGTGATGGGGAAGATGTTAAAGGAAAGAAGGTCATATGGCTGGAGGGAAAGGAGGGTGGGAAAAGACCTTTGAGCTGCCAGTGAGCAATTTATACTCCCAAGCAGGAGGGAGAAGTGCAGGAGGATGAGCAAGAGCTGGGGTGATGGCAAGGTCTCTGTTCCTGTGAGTGGGAGCTGCCTTTTCACAGGGGTCAGGGAAGCAGCACTCAGGCAGCAGAGCTGAAAACTAGGCTCATGTGTTTGTTGAACCACAGGCTCTCTGGAGCTTGGGGAGATCCATTAAAGAAGTGGTGGTTGTTAGCCCTGTTGACCTAGCAATGTGAGTCAGGGCTGGGCAGAACCAGCCTGGTTAGCTGGGGTCTGGTTTACTCCTGGTGAAAGAAAGAGAAGGCTTTGAAAGAGGAGGGTGGGGAAAAAAAGGCCAACAAAGCTTCTGACAGTGGAGCTGCTTGCTGTGGAGCATTCTGGGGACCCTCTCTCCAAGAAGGATGCTCAGGGCTGGAGCAGGGCCAGAGAAAGGCAACAAAGCTGAGGGAGGCTCTGGACCCCCAGGGGCTCCAAAGGTCATAGCATCAATAAGGTTGGAAAAGACCTCAGAGATCAGCAAGTCCAAGCTGGCACCCAACACCTCCTGACAGCTCCACCATGGCACCAAGTGCCTCAGCCAGGCTCTTCCTAAGCACCTCCAGCGATGGGGACTCCACCACCTCCCTGGGCAGCACATCCCAATGGCCAATCTCTCTTGCTGGGAAGAATTTCTTCCTAACATCCAGCCTGCACCTGCCCTGGCACAGCTTGAGACTGTGGCCTCTTGTTCTGGGGCTGGCTGCCTGCCTGGCAGAAGAGACCAACCCCCAGCTGGCTCCAACCTCCCTTCAGGGAGTTGGAGAGAGCAAGAAGGTCTCCCCTGAGCCTCCTCTTCTCCAGGCTAAGCAACCCCAGCTCCCTCAGCCTCTCCTCCCAGGGCTGTGCTCCAGACCCCTCCCCAGCTTTCTTGCTCTTCTCTGGACACCTTCCAGTGTCATCCCCACCATGGCCAGGGCAAGCCCACAGAAGGCCACAACGTCACAGCTTGCCCCCCCCCCCCCTCTTTTCTCCTTCTCAAAGTGAAGAAGGGGCAGAGCAGAACCCTCCCAGGCTCTGGAGCTCTCTCTCTCTTTTTGCCTTGCAGACAGAGATCATCAGGAAGAGGCTGAACAAGGACATCCCCCACCACCCTGTCATCATGCTCAACTTCTGCCCTGACTTGAGGACCATCCAGCCCGACCTCCAGAAAGCCCAAGGGGAGTTTATCTTCCTCATAGACTGCAGCAGGAGCATGAGTGGAGTGCACATCAACCGTGTCAAGGTACCTCCCAGGGAGGGGAAGTGCCTGAGAGCACCGGGGGCTGCACCTGCCTGAGCTGTGGGGGCTGCTGAGTGGCACCAGGAGGGGGTGGAGGTGGGGAATGATCTGCTGCAGCCTTATGAGGAGAGGCTGAGGGAGCTGGGGCTGCTCAGCCTGGAGAAGAGGAGGCTCAGGGGAGACCTTCTTGCTCTCTCCAACTCCCTGAAGGGAGGTTGGAGCCAGGTGGGGGTTGGTCTCTTCTCCCAGGCAGGCACCCAGCACCAGAACAAGAGGCCACAGTCTCAAGCTGTGCCAGGGGAGGTTTAGGCTGGAGGTGATGAAGAAATTCTTCCCAGCAAGAGAGATTGGCCATGGGAATGTGCTGCCCAGGGAGGTGGTGGTGTCCCCATCCCTGGAGGTGTTCAAGAGGGGCTTGGATGTGGCACTTGGAGCCATGGTTTAGTTGTCTGGAGATGTTGGGTGCCAGGTTGGACTTGCTGATCTCTGAGGTCTCTTCCAACCTTATTGATTCCATGCTTCCTTGCTTCCCAAACCACCAGCACTGGGAGGCACTGGGTGAGCAGTGCTGGGTGAGCAGTGCTGGGAGAGCTTGACTGAGGGAGAGCCAAGCTGCAGGGTCATGGTACTGGGTGAGCAGTGCTGAGTGAGCAGTGCTGGGAGAGCTTGACTGAGGGAGAATCAAGCTGCAGGGTCATGGTACTGGGTGAGCAGTGCTGAGTGAGCAGTGCTGGGAGAGCTTGACTGAGGGAGAGCCAAGCTGCAGGGTCATGGTACTGGGAGGCGCTGGGTGAGCAGTGCTGGGTGAGCAGTGCTGGGTGTGCAGTGCTGGGTGAGCTTGGCTGAAGGAGAATCAAGCTGCAGGGTCATGGTACTGGGTGAGCAGCGCTGGTTGAGCTTGACTGAGGGAGAGCCAAGCTGCAGGGTCATGGTACTGGGAGGTGCTGGGTGAGCAGTGCTGGGTGAGCTTGGCTGGGGGAGAACCAAGCTGCAGAGTGGAGGTACTGGGAGGCACTGGGTGAGCAGTGCTGGCTGAGCTTGGCTGAGAGAGAGCCAAGCTGCAGGGTGGGGGTACTGGGAGGGATGCAGATGGGAAGGGGCTGCTCTGGGGTGGTTCAGTGCCGAGCAGGAGGCCCCTTGGTCGAAGCGGCTGGGGTGGGAAACGCAGGGCTTTGAATTCCTTGGCTTTTTTCCTGGGGCAGAGAGGCAGCCCCAGGGGAGGGCTCAGCTGAGGTGGGCTCCGTGCTGGAGCTGGGCTAATGGCTGGAGATTGACTCCTCTGGCAGCAAACATCTCTCCTTATTGAGCTGCTGGGCGGATATCGAGCGCAACAGGATCCAGATCAATGTTTACCACCGGGAGCACTAAACCTTCCCTGCTTGCTGCAACAGAAGCAGCCATCAGCTGCCCACTTTGGGAAGCACTTCAGCAGCAACATTTGGAAATTTGGATCCTTTGGCTTCTTTTTTTCTTTTTAAATCCTCTTTTAGCTTTTCTTTGGCTTCTTCTTTTCCCTTGTAACGAGCTCAGAGCTGGGATGTCAAGCGTTGAGCTCTGGAAGAGGCAGCATCCCAGGAGCCATCTGGGAAGCTGCAGTATAAATATATCCTCGTAGGTTTGAGCTAACAGCTTGGTTTGAAGCCCTCTGGAGCCTCTTTAAAGGGCAGCCCCTGATCTCCTGCGTTAATTCCCTGCCTTGCTGCTGACTCAGAGAATCGTTGAATCAATTGTCTTGAAAGAGACCTCTAAGGGTCAGCCACTCCCCACCAGCAGCCCAGCCCCACCGTGGCTATTGTGCCACGGCCACACATTCCCTGAGCACCTCCAGGGCTGGGGACTCCACCACCTCCCTGTTCCAACCCCTGACCACTCTTGCAGCAAAGAAATTGTTCCCCGTGTCCAACCTAAGCCTCCCCTGGTGCAGCCTGAGGTCGTTTCCTCTTGTCCTATCAGTTGTTCCTAGGGAGAAGAGGCCAATTCCCACCTGCTGCAACCTCCTTTCAGGCAGTTGGAGAGAGCCAGGAGGTCTCCCCTCAGCCTCCTCTTCTCCAGGCTGATCAACACCACCTCCCTCAGCAGCTCCTCCCCAGCCCTGTTCTCCAGACCCTTCCCCAGCTTTGTTGCCTTTCTCTGGCCCTGCTCCAGCCCTTCAATGTCATTCTGGGAGTGAGGAGCCCAAACCTGAACCTAGGGCTTGAATTCCTGAGCTCACCTCAAGACCTCCAAAACTGAACCAGAGCTTGAGGTGCAGGAGCCCAAAGCTGAGCCCAGGGCTTGAATTCCTCCACTGAACTCACCTCCACCCCTCCAAAACTGAACCAGAGCTTGAGGTGCAGGAGCCCAAAGCTGAGCCCAGGGCTTGAATTCCTCCACTGAACTCACCTCAACCCCTCCAAAACTTTAACCAGAGCTTGAGGTGCAGGAGCCCAAAGCTGAGCCCAGGGCTTGAATTCCTCCACTGAACTCACCTCAACCCCTCCAAAACTTTAACCAGAGCTTGAGGTGCAGGAGCCCAAAGCTGAGCCCAGGGCTTGAATTCCTCAACTGAACTCACCTCAGCCCCTCCAAAACTGATCCAGAGCCTGAGGTGCAGGAGCCCAAAGCTGAGCCCAGGGCTTGAATTCCTCCACTGAACTCACCTCTACCCCTCCAAAACCTGAACCAGAGCTTGAGGTGCAGCCTCACCAGTGCTGAATCTTCCCACAGTCAGGAACTGGGCAGACCTGGCACCCACCCACCCCCCTTCCCCCGGCCAAGCCCGGGCTGGGGAACGCAGCTCCCACCCCCGTGAGGTTACTCAGGTCGCTGCCACCGTCCTGTGACAAAGCAAAGAGGCTGCTGTGGCTGCGGTGACCTTGGCAGCCCTTCTCCTGGGGCGGGCTCTAGGGTTTCTGCTGCCCTAGGCAGACCGGCAGGAGTCTGCCGTTATCAGCACAAAGCCTCCGAGCCCTGCCGGCGCTTTCCCTTCCCGCTGCCCTCCTCTCTCCTCGCCCTGCTCATTGCTCCTGCCAGCCCCGGGGGCTCCCCGGGCAGCTCTTGCTCACACAAGCTCCGGCCTTGGAGGGCAGAGCTCCCCGGGTTCGCTTTCCATCGCTCTTGCCTTACGTAAAACCAACCCAAGCCCAGGAGTAGGCGAGTTAGATAACCACCTCTGGGAGCGGCGGAATCGCTGCCGAGTGGCTCTCCAGGTTATTTTAACTGCTGCCACCTCGGCACACCGGAGGCACGGGGCCGGGGGAGGCTCTTCCTTTTGTGCCTCTCCGAGCTGTTTGTTTATTTTCTGCAAGTTTGGGCACGGAGATGCTTTGCATGTCGCACGTCTGCCTTTCACACCCTGCCTCTCACCCGCCAGCGCCGTGCGCAGGACCCTCCTGCAGGCGCAAACTAAATCACTTCAAGACAAACAGAAACATTTGCTCGGCTCTCTCTCCTCTCTTTTTTTAACGCCTTTTCTTTTCTTTTCTTTTCTTTTCTTTTCTTTTCTTTCCTTTCCTTTCCTTTCCTTTCCTTTCCTTTCCTTTCCTTTCCTTTCCTTTCCTTTCCTTTCCTTTCCTTTCCTTTCCTTTCCCTTTCCTTTCCTTTCCTTTCCTTTCCTTTCCTTTCCTTTCCTTTCCTTTCCTTTCCTTTCCTTTCCTTTCCTTTTCCTTTCCTTTCCTTTCC